>NW_022436980.1:7982245-8205531 GCF_009761245.1 Sapajus apella
TCTAAAAAAAAAAAAAAAAAACTTTCCACATTATTGCCACTAGAGATTATTATTTTTGCACATGATAGGAAGTTTTGGCGAAAGTTAATTATTGATAAGGATCATCTCATTTGTGAAACTTATTCGTTTCCTATGGTTCACTGTCTAAATTCTGTCTGATTTGTCTGGCATGTTTTCCCTACTTATTTAAATAGGGGGAAAAAAAAAAAGACAAGTTACTATTTTGAATGCTTAGTTAGGGTCTCAAAATCTTTTGAAGTATTAAGTCTTCTATATTCATTCCCAAATAATGTAAACTGTATCCAGGCAGTCTCTGGCTTACAGTGGGTTGACTTAACGATTTTTGACTTTACGATGGGCTTATGGGGTACTGACTGCATTTTCTACCCACGATGGATTTCTCGGGTATCCCCACGTACATGGAGCATCGGCATATCCTTATTTAGTTAAAATAATATATGCGCCCACACAAAGCTAGAAAATACAACAGCAAAATCACCCGCTAGCCCCATGGCAGAGGCAGTAGTTAGCGCTAGGACGCCGGAGCGCAGGCAAACCGTGAGAATCGCCGCTCTCACCTCAGGCCGGAGGAGGTCCGGGGCGTGGTCCATACGGATGGCGGAGCTGACGTATTCGATGCGGTTATGTTCAGTGGCCTTGAAGACGCTCTCCGCCCTCGCGATGTCCTCGGGGCTCGGGTTAAAAATCCGCAGGTGAAGGTCTTGCCTCCTGTCGGGGGCGAGGTACCGCTCGACTTCCTGCAGCGGGTACAGCAGCTTCCTCAGCTGCTGCTTCGGAAGCCGCAGCACCTCAGCAAAGGCCTGGGACGTGCTCTGACAGCGGCTCAGTCGCCTCAGCACCGCAGGCATTTCAAAGAGCTTTTCCGCTCCCAGCCGCAGCGCGGACACCGCCATCCTGCCCTCCCAGAAGGCCGGCGGCGAGACTTGTCCTGGGGCCTGGGTTGCGCGTGCGTGGCCTCCCGCTGCCGCGACGCCTGCTGGGAGTTGTAGTCTCCTCTGGCCTCGCTCTTCCTGTCTAAGCTTTTTGCGTTCAGTGCGCGGGAGGCGGGTGGAGGCAGGTGGAGGGAGGCGGTGACCCACGGGGAACAGCTCACTGGATTTCTTTAACACCTTGCCCTTAACGATTATTTCTTACTGGAAGGATGTTTAACGGTTTCCAGAGGTGAAAGACCTACCTGGTCATGTGGCCCTTGAGTCTCAAGCGAAGGACTAAAAGTGTGAAACTGATGCGTTCCAGGCACATTTGATTTTCACAGTTTCTGGTTATCTTATTAACCATTGACGTTCATCATACGTCCACATCACTAGAACAAACACTTTTGCAAAAAAGAAAAGTGCTGGTGAGAAATGTTATTGAAATAACACCTCGTTTTCGGGAAAGGGACTGTTTGTATTTCAGCCTTCTCTGTAGCTGCAGGAAATGTCATCAAATTTTAGAGATTTCTTACAAAAACAGTTTTGCACAGATGGTACAGAACTGTTTCGTGGACGTTTCATAATATGACCTTATTTCTGCCTAAAGCCGATCCGTGCTGGAATGGGAGATAGAGATATCATAATGATGAAATGAATAACTGAAAAATATTCACTTTAAAAAAAAAAACCTAGGTTTTCTAAATCATCAGCAGCAAATAGCAAAGAAAGGGTAACTCATGCCTCTTGAGCTATTTCCCAGGTTGTTGAGTAACTAAACAGGACAATTGAATAAATATGATACAAAAATTAATGAAGAGACTCAACGACTTTGAGGGCAGCCACTACAGCAGCCTGATGTGCTGCTGGCTGGCTTTTTATTGATCTTTGCATTAGGGTTTGGGGTGCCTTTCTGTTTGCTATTCTCTCTCCTCCATATATAAAAGTGTATATAACACTTCGTTATATACATCAGAAATTTGGGATTCTTATTACTATGTATGTAATATGCTTTGAAAGTGCTTTTGCATGTGCCATTTTGTGTTCAAACATTGGAGCCCCAGGTTTGGAATTAAGGGCATGAAAGAGTTTTCACAGTTCTTAGAAAGGTTTTAGAGGTGTTCCAGGACTAATAGACACATTTTAGAATTATTTGACAAGACAGTTTTTGCAGCAAATTGTCTTGTCATGCAAAGTCTGAGGGATCACACAGTCTACTGGAAAGAAATATGACTAGTAAAACCACTTGACAATTTATCTTTTTTTCTCTTTCACTTCATCTTTAAAAAGCATCTATATAAACAAAGCATATAAAACGACAGAAGGATGGTTTAGAGTTAATAATACGTTATTATGTTTTCCCTCAACATGATTAAACTCATTCCTAATTTGCAGAAGTTCAAATATGAAACATGCATAGCAGTGAGACCTACTAGTGAGAAGGGAGAAAGCTAGAATCGGGAGGAATTTGTTTATAATAACTAACTCCATGGTAAAGCTGCATTGGAAATAATCTGGTCTACAGGGAATTGTCAAAGTCCATGAAAAGAGGCTCACACCTGTAATCCTGGCACTTTGGGAGGCCGAAACAGGAGGATCGCTTGAGCCTGGGAGTTCAAGACCAGTCCGGGCAAAAAAACGAGACTCTGTCCCTGTAAAAATTTAAAAAAATAAAAAAAAATTAGTATTGAAGGGAATCAAGTCTGGTGGATAGGATGTTGCAACAGGACTTTCTGGATTCTGGCAATAGTACTGTGAATCTGGTTTTTGGCACCATCTTGGTTCCAGGTGATCTTTTTGTGTGTGGAGTAGGACCTTAGCCAGTAAGTGTAGATTGGGAGTCAGGGATCTAGCCTGCTAAATCAGGGCTAGGTCAGGGCTAAGATTCAGAATAGGGTTTTAGTCCAAGTAGGGAAAAGAAGAATTGTAGATTTGAAAACCTTGCCGTCTAATATGTGCCTCCCATTTACCATGTCCAAAATAGAATTTCTAATATTCTTGAATTGTCTCCTAATCTGTTCTTCTTTCCTTTTAAATGGCATCTCCATTCCTCCAATTGATCTAGCCAAAAGTCTTGGAAGAAATTCTGGGCTTCTTTTTCTTTTCCCCCAAGTCCAAGTTGTTAGCAATCCTCTTGGTTTTACCTTCAAAACATATCCTGAATTGGACACTTTTTAGACATCTACTGCTACCACACTGATATAAGCCACCATTATCTCCCACCTAGATTACTGCAGTAACTTTCAAATTGATCACCCACCTTTGCCCTTTGCCCGCTTCAGTATATTTGCAACATGATGATACGGAAGGGGGAAAGGGAAGTGCCAGGAGGAGAAGGGCAGGTCCGTGGCTAGAGCTCCGTCCCTGGCCTGTGCCCACAGACCTAGGTGAGGAAAGGCACTCCTGGCTTTGTGCCCAAATGTTGCATTTCCCAAAACCACCCTGGTCTGCCATGCCCTCATCCTGTGCCTATAAAAACCCTGAGATCCTAACAGGTAGATACACAAGCAGCTGGACGTTGAGAGGAACCCATCGATGGAAGAAGACACAGCTGCTGGATGTCAAGAGGATGTTGGCTGTCTGCCAGCAGGTCATAGGCTGGCAGAATGATGCAGAGTTTGGCCGGGGCAGTTGGAGGGACACTGAGTGGCTCAACTCCAGGGGAAAACCATCTCTCTTCCGGCTCACCCATCTGCTGAGAGCTACTTCCTGAGAGCTACTTCCTGAGAGCCATTTCCTCTTCAATAAAATCATGCACTCATTCTCCAAGCCCACGTGCGATCCTATTCTTCCAGTACACCAAGGCAAGAACCCAGGATACCGAAAGCCCTCTATAAAGGCAGACGGGTCTAATTGAGCTAGTTAATACATGCCACCTATAGAAGGCAAAACTAAAAGAGCACACGGTAGCACAGGGCTTCAGGAGCCGTAAACATCCACCCCAGACACTGCCGTGGTGTCGGAGCCCTATAACCTGCCCATCTGTATGCTCCCTTTGAGGTTTGAGCAGTGGGGCCCTGAAGACGTGAGTCACTCCCCATCACATGCCCTGCGAGGGGGACAAGGGTACTTTTCCCATTTCAGTGGCAGCAACCATGATCCAGTTAAACTATAAGCTAAATCCTCCAAGAGCTTCCTATCTCACTCAAAGAAAAAGTCCTTGCACTAACCTAAGAGAACCTACATGATCTTTCATTTTCTTCTTCCACTCTTGTCTGACTTCATCTATTTTTATTTTTCCCTTGTCTACTCCATTCCAGCCACACTGGCTTCCTTGGTGTTTTTCAAGCAAGCCATATACACACAACTGCCTCTGTCCTTGTACTCCTCCCTGGAATGCTTACCTCAGATAATCACATGCTTATTCCAATATGACTTAGGATGTATTTATGCCAACTTTCTGAGAAAAAAAGTGCCTCTGTTTTGTTGCTGAGGAGGTCATTCACCACAGAGTTAACAAGGTTTTAAAAATTTAATATGACTTTGACGGGTGTTATATACTTTATACATCATCCCTAGAATCAGCTTTTATTGCCAAAATTCATCTGCCCTAAATGTCATGGTTATACTCTGTCATGCTCAGCTGAGAACAGAGGGAAGATAGGTAGGGCAGAATCCTCTCAATTGTTCTGTGATATCTGCCTCTATAGTGAATGGCCATTGGGTCCAGAGTGATCCCAATTTATGTCCAGGTCCTATATGTTTAAAGCTTATGGAATCCATCTAAGACATGAAGCAGGTTGCATTGTAGTCCTAGATAAGTAGGGGACATTGGGGACATTAGAGAACTCCCATCCTAAGTTAAACATAGTTTGAATGCCCTGACAGAAGCAAGAGCGGGGACTCAAGCAAAACTTACTTCTAGAAGTAGAGAGAGGGAATGGATTACATCTCCATGTCTGATTTGCACCAGACCGTTCCTACCCTGACTTTCCCCCTCATCTTAACAACAGTAGTGAACATTTACTGAGTGCCTGCTATGCCAGGAATTTATCTGAGTACCAGCAAACCATGAGAAAGACCTAGTTACATTCAAATTGGGATCTCAAACTCTTGTATTAGGAAGAAAATATTGGGAGAAAGGAAGATGAAAGAGACTTTATGTGAAGGAGCATGACATGGGAGAACCTTCCACATATAACTTAAATTACTTAAATTGTAATAACTACGATCTGAATGAATAATTTAAATTTAAAATACATTTAATTATATTTTTCTCAAAATTTCTTTGCAACATTCATTTTAAAATTTTACTTTAGATATTACCTGACACATTGATACAAGTTTGTGGAACAACAAGTTTGAATTGTTCACCTAATTTCTTTCTTTTTTTTTTTTTTTAGAGACAAGGTCTCACTCTTTTGCCCAGGCAGGAGTAGGCACAATCATGACTCACTGCAGTCTCATCCTCTTGGGTTTAAGTGATCTTCCTGCCTCAGCCTCCTAAGTAGCTGAGACAACAGGCACTCACTGCCACCTTCAGCTAATTTTACAAAGTTTTGTTTTTTTTTTTCTGTTGTTGCCTTTTCTTTTTTTGTAGAGACAGAGTCTCACTATGTTGCCCAGGTTGGTTTTGAACTCCTAGCCTCAAGAAATCATCCTGCCTTAGTCTTCCAAAGTGGAAGTATTACAGGCCTAAGCCACTACACCCAGGTTTAATTTCTTAATTAAATTATAAATTATTATTCTTGAGATTTATTATTTTATCATCTTTCAAGAACTAGTAGAGACATATTTTCCATGATCTTGGAGCTTCTTGGGAGCTCATGAAAGCGTTGAGTTTTTAAAATACCTGATTAATGTATCTTTAGAGAATATATCCAACTTTAGAGAATTTTTTTTTCTTTTTCAGATAAGTTTTTTGAGCTTTCTTTTAAGGTTGCTCCTATTGCATTGACAGATTTCTCTAAAGAGATCTAGAGATTAACCATCAGACAGTACTCATATGTAGGAGGCGAGTTCGTAGAATGATTTGGGTTCTGGAGGAGGAGTAAAGGTTCATTTACTTCAAGGTTGTTTTTATCAATAGAGAGAGAAATGATTGCTTTAAGTGGTCTTAATTTTTATTATTTGTAATTTTGCATTTGACTCTGTGTCATACAAGTGCTATTAAAATAATTTGGAATACTATTTACCATATTCAAATTGTGTTTTTGTAACAGTAACAAACTCAGATGATTTTTTTTATTGTTGTTGGAAAATAGTATGGATTTTGCTGTTCTGAATGATTAATTCATTAACATTTTAATTATTGTCGTGTATTAAGCAAGGCTATTTTAGTGGGCAAGTTTACTTTGTAGTACACCTCTAGTTTATATCACGTTACCTTATTGGAAGTGAATGGAATGTTTTCTAACACCCTGAGATGAGGCAACATTCACAGGCAGATATGTTGATATATTTTCAAATTTTTACCTTATTCATAGGTAGAGTATGTCAGGTGTTCTCAAGACTAGCTCCCAAATTAGGTGAGCAAGGATGCACAGGACTCAGCATATAGTTGTACTTATGCCTATAATTTTCCAGAACAAAAGAATACAAAGAGCCTGGCAAAGGGAAAAGGCACTCAAGGTGAAGTTTGGAGGAAGCTAGGCACAAGCTTCTAATTATCCTCTAAGTTGCACATTAATGCAATTAATTCTGCCAGCAGTGAGTTGTAACAACGTGTGTGAAATGCTATCTGCTAGGAAAACTCACCTGAGCCTAGGGGTCCAGGGTTTTTATTGAGTGCTGCTCATATAGGCATCTAGTGCCTGTATGACTGAGGATAGTCACTGAAATTTGAGATTTGCAGAAGGAAAGCAGGTTCAGTATGTACTACGTTGTTAGTACAAATAGATTAGATACAATGAGCCACTCACCATGAATAGAAAGTTTTCTATTCATACAGGAAACTGTTTACCAGTCAAGTTCTCAAACGTCAGCCCAGCACCAATCTTATAAACAAATCTTTCTAAGGGTAGCAGCCATAGGCCTGCTATGTGAACTGTTTTCTGCACATAAATTAAAAGACGAAAGCATTTAAAAATGAGAAGTTTTTCATCTGCACTTATTGTGAGGTTGTATACTTGTAGGAAAGATGTATTCCAGGTCTCGCTCTAAATACAAGTGATTTTTCCGTAGATTTTTGAGAAAAGTGGGACAGACCTTCTCTAGTCATTTTAATAGCACATGGCAAAACTAGAATTCTTCCTGTGGAAGGAGGTTATAATCAAAGCTGCTGTCTCAGTCACCTGTAATAAAGTATGGGGCCTCTGGAGACGAGTGCAATGAATTGGTGATTCAACTGGTATGAACAGTACGTTTAGCTGGAGTTGACTGCAGCAACATCCTTGAACATTCCCTCCAACCTCCTTCCCCATCCTCCTCTAGGGGCTGGACATCAGATTCAAAAGATGTTTTGTGATTACTCTCTAGAAAGGAATAATGCCTGGTGTAGTAGTACTAGGTGGTTACCTCATAGGCAGGATCTCATGGGTGGTGGGCGCACAAGTGGTTGAGCCCAGAATGCTGTGATATATCTTTCTCCTGACTAGACTAGTACAGGCCAGAACCTAGCCTTTCATTCCCCTCTCTAGGTAACCGTTATTTACCAAGATAGCTGATCTTTTTTTTAAGATAGCTGATTTTACCATAATCTTATAATCTTACAAACTCACATTATGAACCCACAAGCACTGGAAGAAAAAAATAATTCATTCTAGAAGTAATCAGAATGAATGGACCTGGTGGACAAAGCATTTAAAATCAAAACAGAAAATATCCTCAGAGGTAAGGGAATATGTAGCAAACATGAAACAGGAAGCTTCTAAGAAGTACCAGTTGGAAATACTGGATAGGAATGATATTATTGTTGAAGTAAATTTCTCAATGGATATGTTTAATTGTTGAATAATATTATCAACTCAAAGAACAAAATAGTGAGCAGGGTAATTAGATTGGAGAATATTCCAAAAATTATTAGGAAGGGATAAAAAATATAAAAAATTAAAAAGTTAAGAGCTGTGAAGGTGAAAAGAAGAAACTTAAATAACAATATTATAAGGGTTGGGCATGGTGGATCATGCCTGTAATCCCAGCATTTTGGGAGGCCAAGGTGGGTGGATCAGCTTGAGGCCAGGGGTACAAGACCAACGTGGCTAACATGGTGGAGACTCCCTTCTCTACTGAAAGTGCAAAAAATTAGCCAGTAATGGTGATGCACGCCTATAATCCCAACAACTCGGGAGGCTGAGGCATGGGAATTTCTTGAGCCTGAGAGGCAGAGGTTGCAGTGAGCTGAGATTGTGCCACTACACTCCAGCCTGGTTGACAGAGCAAAACTCTATCTTAAAAAACAAAAACAAACCAAACAATATTATGGGAGTCACTTCAAATAAATGAAAGAAAAGGAGGAAATTTGTTGAAAATGTCCAGAATTAAAGATACTTTGGGTAGGAAGCAGAGCACTACTTCTTACAGGTTTGATTGCTTTACCATATTTAGCCAAGTAAAAGATAGAAATATTAAATCAAAAAAGATCTTATCTACTTCCTTTTCTAAACACAGAACATTCAACTTTCAAACGTTTTAAACAGTTTCATATTTCCTACTTCTTCTTTTCCCAAGGTGAGATAATCATAACAGCATTCTTTAGAAAATTCCCCTACACACATTTTGAAATCATATTAAATCACTCCAAGTTTTTGGTAGTATATTAGATAAATAAAAAAGAAGCATACAAGAAAGAAAGATCACTAGTAGGAAAACAGTCATAAAAACGTAACTTAGATGTCAATGGAGCATAAATTATTTTAAGAAAAATGTGTTAATGTAGGCCTTCTGACTTTTAAAATTCTTAAATTTCATGTATGGAATATCTCAGCTTTTATGTTTCAACAACATAATCAATGCTACAAGTGACCAAAATAAAAAGACTTTAATAAAACATATTTCAGAAAGCTGTGATAAAATGGAAGCAGTCACTGAACACGAGTGTTCTGTGGCTTCTGGTATCTGTACCTTTTCGCTGCTGCCCACAGGTTAAATGATACAGTGATTTAGTTTTAAAAAACAGGCTTTTGAATCTGTAACTACAGTCCCCCTTTTCTTTCTTCTTTCTCTCTTTTTTTTTTTTTTTTTTTTTAGACAGTTCCACTCTTTTTGTCCAGGCTGGAGTGCAATGGCGTGATCTTGGCTCACCGCAACCTTCACCTCCTGGACTCAAGTGATTCTTCTGCCTCAGCCTCCCAAGTAGCTGGGATTACAGGCATGCGCCACCATGCCTGACTAATTTTTGTAGTTTCAGTAGAGACGGGTTTCACTCTGTTGGTCAGGCTGGTCTTGAACTCCTGGCCTCATGATCCACCTGCCTCAGCCTCCCAAAGTGCTGGGATTACAGGTGTGAGCCACCACATCCAGCATCCCCCCTTTTCTAACCCAGTAGAGTGGAGATGATGTGGAATGGTCAAATTCAAGAAACATTTTAAAGAAGAGACCAAAAAGACTTGCTGATAGTTGAGGTAAAGAATCAAGGGATGGGACTTTTACATCAGGTGATGCAGACAAAGAAAATTAGATTAGTCTTCCCTCTCAAGCTAAGTGGAAAATTTAGACATAATCATTTAAAAAGTCTACAGATGGCAGATCAGTGATCTGGCAAGGTAATGAAGAATTACCTCACCAAGATTCAGAAAAAGAAATACAGATTGGAGAAACTGGCATTGGAACTACTTTTATTCTGGGGATGTTTACTGATTGATATAGAAGAGCTGGTTGAAAGGTTAGCAATGCCTTTGCTAGCCTCTTGAAATGGCAAAGAGTGGTTTGGGGTAGGGTGGTGTGGATAATACAATCACCCTTTATATAGGGTCTTAGTCCATTTTTGTATAACTATAACATAATACCACAGACTGGATAATTTATAAAAGAAATTTGTCTCCTACAGTTCTGGAGGCTGGAGAGTCCAAGTTTGAGGGGCTGGCATCTGGTAAGGGCCTTCTTGCTGCATCATAACATGGTGAAGGGTATCACGTGGCTAACGAGCAAGAGTGTGTGTCAGCTCAGGTCTCTTTTTCTCTTCTTATAAAGCCAGCAGTCCCATCATCGGGGTCCCAATTTGATGACCTTACCTAATCCTGCTTACCTTCCAAATGCTGCACCTCCAGTCAGCATATGAATTTGGGAATTAGTTTCCAACATGAAATACAAAGGACACATTCAAGCCATAGCACATAGACTGCAACCTACATTTGAGTCATCTGATTGCACAGAAAATTCTAGTCCTTAAAACTGGATTAAGGTGATTCCTGATTGCTAATATTTATGGAGTCCTGGCAGAAGTAAATGAAATTCCTCTATGGAGGAAGACAAAATTTTGCAGGGCCTCAAATCATTTCCAATTTTTCTGCAATTTGAGAAAGAAATCACAATGCCTGGCACATGAGGTGACCACATGTCACAGAAAGAACCAATAGACATTTACCCACAGCTACTTCAAATATTGGAATGATCAGACAGAGACTTTAAAATATTATTTTTATATTCCAGGAGATAAAAGACTAGAAGTTTTGTTGGAAAATTAAAATTATTAAAATGGTAGCAGATTTGAAAAAAAGAATCAAATAGCATCTGAGAACACAAAACAAAAAATAGAGTAACCAAAAACTAAGAGGCGAAACTGAAGTTTGAACCCAGGAAGTTCAACTTAGGGGCCATAATAGTAACAGCTACTCCCAAAACTAGATAAAAAATTGTGACATTCTTAAACTGCAAATTTAACTATTTAGAGTTTAGCCAATTTAAACTATTTTTCAGTTATTCACTGAAAACATTACAGTATCTTATAAAAGATAGACAGTGTGGTAAAATATGTAATTTGGGGACAAAATTTTCAGGCCACTGATATAATAAAACCATGATGGATCAACAGAACATTCATCATTTCTTTGAGAAAAGCCCAATAAAATTTGAATAAAATTTCAGGCAAATACAAGATTCTTTGACTGATATGATTTTCATGTTTCATATCCTTTTGTTAGAAAGTTATATAGAACTAATTTATTTATTAATTAATACTGTCTGAGACATTTAAGGTACACCCACTTGACTCAGTCTGAAATATTTCCTTTTAAAATGTTCCGCTCTTCTTGACTTTGGTATCAGGGTGTTCTGGAGATCAGATGATACTTGTTTCTCTTCAGCATGCTTTGCCTTGATGTTAGTTTTTAGCCAAGGTGTATGACTGGGCTTTTCATTTTAAAAATTTATTTCTATATCTTCTGGACTTCTCAGTTGACACTTACAGAAGAAAATTACCTGACTGCTGCAGGTAGGAAATATCTTAATGCAGAGCTCCTTCAAAGTTATATTTTTGGCAAGATTTTCCATTAATTTGGTTTCTTGGGAGTGAAAGACAATTGGCTGAGTGGAATATCATTGTATTTGAGACTAGAATTACAGTAGATTATTTTCTAACATTTATTCAATTGGCAGACACTGTGGGGTACCATCAACCCCCTTCAGTGAAGGACTTTGTTGCTCCATTGTTGATAGTGTTTTCCACAGTTCAGGGGCTGGCCTCTTCATGGATTGCCTTACCCAAGGATAGATGCAGAAGTGTAAAGATCTGGCCATTTCAGGCCAAGAGAGGACAACTCTAAGGGGCAGTTTTAGCTCTAAAGCTTCCCATAGGGTTAGCTGAGACTGGTGTGGGCCTACCTTACAGTTTGATTTCCCCTATTCACATCGGTTTCTGTTCCTTCTTATCCCCAACTGATGATCTGAGGTAACTCCTTAATATAATAACACTGTTTCACATTAGACTCCATCTTAGAGTTTGCATTCCACAGTACCCAATGATGGCAATCTTCCCAAATTTTCATGCAATCAGGTAGGGAATTTGACTTCCATCCATCCATCCATCCATTTCTTTACACTACTGTTTTTAAAACAATTCTTAAATTTTATTTTATAGAGATGGGCTTTCACTATGTCGCCCAGGCTCATCTCAAACTCCTGGGCTCAAGTGATCCTCCTGTCTCAGCTTCCTAAACTGTTGGGATTACAGGCATGAAACAGCATGCCTGGCAGCACTGTTTTTATTAAACCATTCTGGCAACTCAAAAGATTAATTTTTCAACAACATTTCTTCTAGGTATAATATCAGTACTATCCAACAGGTAGTCATTTGTTATGTTTCAGCAGTTTCCAAATGATGTAAATTAAATGTATAATGTTTAGGCATGTTAGCATACTTTGTGATCAAAATCTTATTTTTGAATTTGCTAGATGCATTTACAAAAATCTTAGCATTGGTTTCACCAAATTATCTCCAGGTGGCAGCAGAGAGCAATCTTAATGCAAATAGATGATTAGGAACAGCACAGGGTTTGCTTATTTACTTAAGAAAACAGACCAATTATGAGATGGTAAGGGTGTCTAATTGGAAGAAGGAGTGAATGAATAGATAAATAGATTCAGTAGGGGTTAGAAATGTTGGAGATGTATTGGAGACAAAACCGTTACCACCTTCAAAAAAGCAGGTAGTAAAGGAGAGACTAATTAGCCTCATAGTTTAAGAAGTAGACTTTGGAGTGAGATTTCTTGGGCTTGAATCCTGTTTCTATCATTTTTCAGCTGTGTGGCTTTTGACACTTTATATAACCTCTCTGCTTTGAGTTTCCTCAATGGCAAATGGTATTTACTATATAGGATTGCTGAGATAATTAGGTAATATTTATAAACTGCTTAGAACGAGACTCGGGTGTTGAGCTTAGGGCTTGATAAATATCTGCCATGGATATGACCAGTGAGATTTGCAGTGGATATTTAGCTGAATATAAAATGTGATTGCTAATTTCTCTATTCTGATTTGGTTTTTTATTTTGATACTACCCACACTTAATTTTCAAATAACTATTTCTCAATTTTCCTTTTTGTATAATCTATAAAATTATAATAAAAAGTAATCATTAATTGCAATGCAACATGTTTTTTCTAACTTTTTAAGAATTTTCATGCATGTGACATAGATCAACTATATATTAGAGTAAAAATTTTCAAGAAAAATCAATATAATGGAAGGTATAAAAACAGAAATATGCATTTTGTGAGGCTCTTTTAAGTTACCGTTTAGTCCACTTAATGATTGCCCAGGGAGGAAGATACAGGATTTCAGACACGTCTTGAGAGCGTGAGTCAATGAAGGTTACAGAGAGGTGAACTGGAAAATAGAAAATGAAATATGGCCAGGAAAGAAGTCTTTTTATGCAATTTTATGTTGAATTATAGCATCTCCGTGGTAATTCATTGATTAAAATCTCTTGTTATTGTACATGGGAGCAGAGAGGAAGTAAAGAAAAGAGTGGAGTGTTGTAGAGTTTGAGTCCCTTGAAATTCTTTAGACTATTAGGTACTGTTCTTTATACCTCTGTGAAACTGGTATGTTAGTACTTGGCTAGCAGCAGGACAGGGTAGATTGAGGGAATTAGGACTAAGTGTTTAGCTAGTACATTTGTGTGAGAGTGTGTGTGTGTGTGTGTGTGTGTGTGTGTAGGGGGCACAGATGCATGTGTAGAGAAGGGTAAGTCAGGTCAGATGTCTAAGCCAGAGAGTTCACCAAAAGTAACAATGAAAAGGGAAGTAGTTATTGTCCCATTTTGCAAGGACACACATCCAGAAAATTCAGCTATGGTAGGAGGGGCAGGCAGGTGCTGAAGTTCTAGGCAGTTAAGACTCCAATACAGGAGGTGAATGGTAGGCAATGGTACTGGGGAAAAAAGGGTCTGGGGAACAAAGGGTCCAGGGAACAAGAAGTCAGAAATAAAAGTCCACGAAGTCTTTGCCATGAGTATTCAAGAGCCATGCAAAGCTTCCACATAACTGGGAGGAATGAAAGGGCAAGACTGCACCATTTCATCTTAAATGATTTCAGTTGTGGCTAAGTCTGAATCTGACATTGGAGAGAAAGAAATACCCCTGATTGGAAGAAGTTTACTTCAACAGCATTTATAGCTACCTAAATCAATTTTCAGTTTAGCAATTGATAAATTGAGTAAACCAACTGTGTTGGTTTGGGGGAATTATGGCCTAAAATAGTTCTAACTTACTAAAGCTTCTATCTTCTATGTCTTTTTGTTTTGGCTACTACAGCATTCATTGGCATTATATTGTTCTGTTTGCCTCTCGTATGCTCTGATTTGTAACTGGTATTATTGAAGGAGACCTGGAAGACTGGTGGAGTAAAAGGTTTGGGTTTCTGGCATAAACGACAGCTGTTTCTTCATCCTTTTTCACTCTTTTGCCTTGCTTCCTGGGTCCTGTGCCCAAGGGGCCCAACCAGGGAGAATTTGTGGCCTTTAGAGTTTTTAGAGCAGTGCATTACCAGACACACACATCTTTCTCTTATACTGACTTTCGTGGCATGTCTTTGGTGGATGATTATGTTAACAAACTTTTAGTGCCTTTATTGTTTTAAACATCCACCCTCCATAAAGGGTGGAAGGTGGGAGTTGAGTGGTTATAAGAATGGGATTTGTGGGTGGAGAGGATGAAGGACCAGGGAGAGAACCTTTCATCCTGTCAAATCTATTTTGCAAATGTTATGGCTTTTGATACCCATCACTTGATTCTTAAACTGCTGATTGCAGATTTTGATCTGACCTCAGGTGAGTGCTTGGGAGTGTGTCTATGAAAGTTGTTGCATGAAATTTCAAAGCAGAGGAGTTGAGTGAAAAGAACACAGGGCTAGAAAATATAGCACATTTTATTCCCAGCTGTGCCAACAAGTTGCTTTGAGGCCTTAGGCCATTTAGCCCTCCTGTGGTTTAGCTTTGGCTGTGTCATTGAGCAGACATTAAAATAAATGATCTCCAAGAATTTTTGATGACATGAGAAAAAGCTCATATCAATATAATGTAAACAGATACAGACTTGAGTAAGAAACTTTCCCAGTATCACTGGACTAGTAATTGCGCAACAGAGACTTAACCCAATGCCTATCTGTATCCTAAACCAGTGTGAATTTTAATTTTAATTTCTCTCTACTCAATGCAACCTCTGCCTCCTGGGTTCAAGCGATTCTCATGCTTCAGCCTCCCGAGTAGCTGGGACTACAGATGAGTGCCATCATACCTGGCTAATTTCTTTTTTGGCCATATATATATATATACACACACACATTTTTTTTTTAAGTAGAGATGGAGTTTGGAGTTTTGTCATGTTGCCCAGACTGGTCTCGACCTCCTGAGCTCAGGTAATCTGCCTGCCTCAGCCTCCCAAAGTGCTAGGATTACAGGCATGAACGACTGCTCCCAGCCAACTTTAACTTCTATGTGGTAGAAAACCAGAATGTTACCCATATTTTAAATGATGTACTCTCACTAATTTCCGGACACCTGGTGAAACATTAGACAGAAGCAAAGATGTTTTTATTATGGTCTCCCCATTGTCATAGCTCATACTGTCGTGTCCCATGCCCTCAAGGACTTGATTTCACTGTCTTCATCAAATTAATTAACTTGAAAAAAAAGCTTCAGAAGGGGAAAGGGGGAATATTTATAATGTTTGGCAAGAAGGAAGATAAAACTGCTAACAGAAAAAAATGCAGGCTGTTTAATCTTTTTCCTGTTTGCAATGTTTTCTTCCCCTTCCTGTACAGTTTTGCCTTGGTGTAGAAAATTCTTAGCACATAGAGGATTTCCCCAACTCTCAAACATAACTTAAAAGCATAGGAACTAGCCACCTTAAGGAAGAGGGTTTTTTTTTTTTTTTTTGAGGAGGAGAGTCTGAATTCCGGATGTGTAGCAACTAAAAGATGGGTAATTATTTCTAATTTGGTTAAAATGATCAGCCTAACTCTTCAAAGGTGAAAGTGACTGGCAATAAGTGTTGAATTCTGATAAATAGAATGCCCTCACTCACCCCTAACAAGATACCTTCATCCTAATTACTGAAACCCGTGAATATGTTACCTTGGGTGGCAAAAAGGACTTTGCAGGTGTGTTTCAATTAAAGATCTTGGGATTAGGAGATCATGTTAGATTATTTGGGTGGACCAAAAATAATCACAAGGTCTTTTAAAAGGGAAGTAGAAGGGTCACAGTCAGAGAGGGAGATGTAACCGTGGACCAGAGGTCGGAACGATGTTGCTACAAGCCAAGAAATGCAGGCATTCTCTAGTTGCTGGAAAAGGCAGAGAACAAACTCTGCCCGAGCCTCCAGCTGGAGTGCAGCCCTGCCAGCACCTTGATTTTAGTCTCCTAAGATCCATTTCAGACTTCTGATCTTCGGAACTGAATGATAAATGTTATATTGTCTTGAGCCAGTGAGTTTGCGGTAATTTATTACAGTAGCAATAGGAAACTAATACACTTATGATGCTTACAGAGTTGTGCGTTGACTTCCATTATAGACAGTAATTTCATACGAGAATTTTCAAGGAAAACTATTATAATCTAGACTTGAATACTAAGGCCATAATGCTCTTCAACCGGGGGAAACCTCTAAAAGTTATCATGATTGGAAAATTTACAAGGATGGGCCAAAATAAATAAATATTCTGTTTTACTTTTTAGTGTAAGTTTAGACAAATCTGTTTATTTTGGACATGTTCAATGCCTTGCTGTAAAGTTTATCTGTGTACAGCAGAAGTGAGAAGAGAACCAATGAGCTGAGAGAGAACTCAATCAATCTGCTTCCTCCGTCTTTGCTTCAGGGCTTCATACAGGAAATCTATTGCTGTGTCAAGTTCCAGAGAAAAGCCTCTGTTCTTCCAAGTTACTAATCAGGCTAAACCACATAGACGTGAAGGAGGGAGCTAGAAGGAAGGGAGTGCCGCGCTGTTTGATGGGCTAAGAGGATTCTGTACGGAGAAGTTGACCAGAAAGGGTCTCACCATGCTCACAGCTCTTTCTGTACCTGTGTGGAGGAAAATTACTGAGTGAAGGGCAGAAAGAGAGAAAACAGAAATGCTCTGTCCTTGGAGAACTGCTAACCTAGGGCTACTGTTGATTTTGACTGTCTTCTTAGTGACTGGTAAGTTCGAATTCTCTTTGGGAGAATGTTGAGAAACCTGGTTTCAGCTCTTCCTGAGTTTTTTTTTGTCTTTCTTCTGGGGAAATGCAAATCAATTGCAATAATAGATATAGAGGGTTGCTAAATGCGGGTTACTCCTGTATCTAATTTACTTTACCATCATTTTTTCACGTGTCTTACTTATTTTACTTTGTATCCAACTGTAATACACACATCTCTATAATTTGTCTTACTGCCCACTTCCTTATTTCCTCCTGTTTTTCCAACGAGGTAGGATACATCAAATACACACCAGCAGCAATCAAAGTCACTTAGGTTCTCTTTATCTTATTCTCGCCCCCATCCCCTTTTCTTAGACAGGGTCTTGCTCTGCTGCCCAGGCTGGAGTGCAGTAGTGCATCATAACTCACTGCAGCCTGTAACTCCAGGGCTCAAGCAGTCCGCCCACTCAGCCTCAAGAGTGTCTAGGACTACTGATGTGTGCCGTTATGCTTGGCTAATTTTAAAATTTTTTGATAGAGATGGAGTCTTGCTATGTTGTCCAAGCTGATCGTCAGCTCCTAGATTCAAGTGATTCTCCCACCTCAGACTCTCAAAGCACTGGGATTACAGGCATGAGCCACTGCACCCAGCCTCTTCTCTCTTAAGAATTTTTTTTTTTATTTTAAATAAGAACCCTAACTCATTTAGGTCCACATTGCCAGTAGCATAGATTAGGACAGTTTATTGCTCTCTGTCACTTTCAATGATAAGGCGCTTCAAAAAATATAACAGTTACAGTGGCACATCTGTGATGTATGTCTGTATTTATCTTCAAGATGTGTGGGCTGTAAGAGACACTATGTGTTAGAGAACACACTCCTCAACATCTAGGTTCCTACAGAAGTTATACAGAACGTGGGGGTGTCCTGGTTTCACTGTAGAAGGTTGGTAGGAGTTGGTGTGGGAGGGAGTTTTCAGGTTTCACTTTTAGTAGATGGAGCAGCTGCAAGGGAAGAGTGTAGTTGGTTTTAAATGTTATAATTTGATAATTGAAAGAAGAAAAGGTATTTTTTTCCTCATTTCTGAATGACTTTAAAATGCTGCTTGTCTTCCAGCAAAAAATCTGCTCTCAACATGTTAATCTTACGAGCAAGCACCATGCAAAATAACTACTCTATGACTGTACGTTCCTATCAAGAATTTTCACATACTTTTTCTCCTTTGATCTGCACAGCAACCCAGTGAAGTAGACATGGAAGACACCTCTCCATTTTACAAAGGTAGAAATGGAGGCGTAGAGAGGTGAGATGATTTTCCCAAGGTTAGATATGACTAGAATATGGCAGAATCACAATCAGTAATGATATACATACATCAGTAAGCACCACTAAACATTTGAGTAGGCAGTTTTCCTCATTATTTAACCACTGTGCCTTTCGCTGAAGGGCACCAGTGAAAAAAGTCAAGACAATACTTAGTTTTAGTCTTAATAGACTGTTATTTACCTAAAAAAAAGTCAAGTCATTTGAATCTTCAGTAGTTGAGATCTTGTTGTAGAAAACTCTTATAGAAACTTGTGCAGGACCCAGCTTGGCTGGGAAAGCCAGATAGGCAAGGAGCTGTTTATGTCAAATTGTACTGTTACTTTTGGGAAAAGGAAAAAAAAAAACATTAAAACATAATTTATAATTTTCAATTTTAAAGGCTGCAAGGTTTACATTTTAAAACTATTTCTGAACACAACTAGGAAACACTGCATATATCAGATCTATGAAGTCTATGCTTATGTTACTATCAAGTTATTAAATGTTTAAAATCAAGATATAAAAAAGCATATTAGTTTACATGCAGTGATTCATTGTGATAGGTTTACCATGAAGCATATCACTTGGGGAAATGACTTTATGCCTTTATTGCTAAAACTGCTCCGTTATTAATACTGCCAAACAGAACTCGCTTTGTACAAGATAAATTAATAAAGGAGCAAGGGAGCTAATGAATTAAATGTAAAACATAGTACAGTATTCATTTGGCTTCCCTATTTTCTTTTTGTTTACTTATTTGCTTGTAACTTCAAGCAGCATGGTAGTTAGTAGACAAGATTTATCCGGAAAAACCTGAGGGGAAAAATAAAAGCAACCTAAATCGTGCCTGTCAGAGCAATATTCCCAAGCTTCTACCTGGTCCCCTTTCCTGGCACTCCTCATATCCTGTGCCACTTCTGCCTCCTTCTTTTAGCCCTATCGTCTTCTAGATTTTGTGTGTCTATGTTCAAATTGTATTTTTCTGTTCCATTTAAAATTATTCTATCTTTTGTAAAAGTTACTGTTTGGTGATTATGAGTAACTAAAAAGGAACCCTCTACTTCTTTCCTTCTTTGGGCTAATTTTTATTCATTTATTGTTATCTTCCACTAGAGGACAGGCAGTAACAAGAAGAGGAGATAAAAATCAAGACAGGGCTCTAAAGTAGCTTTGGTAGATTTGCAAACAATGGAAAAAAATTAAAAACAATTGTGCAAAAGAAGGGTTTGTCCTTATTAATAATTTTAGCTCTATCTTCCTTTTCTAGTTTGTGATATTTGTGAATTTACATATTATAATAATTTATAGGTGTGTTTTTCTCTAAGTGTTCATGTTTAAGCAATTAATAAATAAATTAAAAGTCCTTATTAATGGGTATATGTGTGTGTGTGTAGAATAGTGGCTAAAAGTTATTAGCCATCTAAATTAGAAAGAGAACGGTAAAACAGTTGGTGAACACTTAAAGTCAGTAAATCTTGAACTTGTGTATGAAACTAGTACAAATCTAAAGGAGGGAGATATTACAGTGGGTTGGAGTTGTTGAAGGCTTTATGGGGATGGGTCTTGAGGTAGGCTTTGAATGTCAGGTTTGGATAAACAGGAAAGGTAGAGAAAGGAACTGGAAAGATAGGACATGTAGCATGTATAAATGCAAGGTGCTTCAGAGAGAGAAAGAACTGTAGCTTGCAGGAACAGCAATTATGTGTTAAATGACAACAGGAAATAGGGCTGGATTTTTGGGGTCCTTAATAGCTAAGTAAAAAAACCTGGGTATTGGTCAGTAGACAATGAGGAACCACTTGCTTTTTGGTGAACGGCAAAATTATATAATCAAGTAGCATTTTTGGATGTGGTAACAGTGTTCCATTGAGTGGTAGTGGCACTAGATTAAATATTTATTTTGAAACATGAGTCAAGAGCTACGCTAGGGTTCTCATTTGTAAAAGTTCTGTGATGCCACTGAGATATATATGTGACTGAGAAGGGAGCTTCCTTGTGGAGGAAGATGTTAAGTTCAGTATAGGATGCGAGGACAAGTAGGATGAAAATTCCTACAGATACTTGGAAATACAGTCAGCCCTCTGTATTGCATCCCTGGATTCAACCAATTTCAGATTGAAAATATAAGGAGAAAAAGTAGATGATTTCATTAGTACTGAACATGTACAGATTTGTTCTTGTCATTTCCTGAATAATTCAGTGTAAGAGCTGTTTATATACCGTTTACATTGTATTAGGTATTATAAGCAATCTAGAGATGATTGAAAGTATATGAGACATTGTGCATAGGTTATATGCAAACACCACATCATTTTACATTAGGGACTCGAGCTTCCTTGAATTTTGCTATCTCTGGGGGTCCTAGAACTAATCTCCCAAAGACACTGAGGGATGACTGTAGAGAAAATTCTAGTGTTTGTGAATCATTCGTGAAGTAGATGATCCATTCCATGAACAGAATAAATATAGAGACAAAAAGAATAGAATAAGCACTAGAGATATTTGGATATGGGCTCTGAGAACCATACTTATCTCTTTCTAGTCTACGAAAGATAGGAAGATCTGAGAAGAGACAGGAAGGGAGCCAATATGGAATGCCAATTGAGTGCTTAACATCAAATAGGAGAAGATACTCTTCTGAAATTTAGGGTTAAGAGGAGACATTAGATATAGGGATTCTAGTAGGTTGAGGATGGCAATAAGGTAATGGGAACAAATGAGAGAGTTTATAGAAGATAAATTTCCTCCCAATAAGATCATGAATATTTCAGTTAATGGTATTTAGTTAATAAAATGACCCAGTAGTTGTTTAATTTTGTTATATCTGAAAAATTAACCTGTACATTGATTAAAATGTAGTAGCCATTGACATATTTTTGCCTCTCCTCCCTTATTATTACTCACGTTCCTTTGTCAATTCCTGACTGGGATTTGGGAGATCTGTGGTTATAAAATATCTTTGGACTGTGTGATGCTAGTAGCCCCTAAGAATCAAGTCAACAATCATTACTTTTAAAATAATATTAATAGTAACAAATATCACTGATTTATATAATTCATATAATAGACATAGTCACAATCAGCTCTTTTTTCCCCAGGAAGAAATGACATTATTCATGCATTAACACTAAGCAAACAACTTCTGAGATTTTCTAGCTAGAATTTGTATGCTTAGACCCCATTCTAAAACCAAAATACAATTTGTATTTAAGGCAAGCAATATCAAAAAGTTCCAGGATTAAAGCAGGGCTGAAAGTTTTTCCATTTCTTTTCTGAGACAGGATCTCACTCTATCTATCTCCCGGGCTGGAATGCAGTGCTGCAGTCATGGCTTACTGCAGCCTTGACCTCCAAGGCTCAGGTGATCCTCTTGTTTTAGGCTCCCAAGTAGCTGGGACTACAGGTGTGTACCATCATGCTAGGCTAATGTTTTTTGTATTTTTTGTAGAGACAAGGTGTCGCCACGTTGCCCAGGCTGGTCTTGAACTCCTGGGCTCAAGCGATCCTCCTGCCTTGGCCTCTCAAACTGTTGGGATTACAGGCATGAGTCACTGTACCTGGCCAGTTTTTCCACTTTTAAAGAAATACTTTTGTTTAAAAATCTCTGCTACTTTGAGTTATTGATGCTGTTGCAGGTTCTCTTGGAAATTAAACTCTCAGATAGAGTTTTGTGTACAGATGCTTTTGAGCAGAGGGAGAAGTCTACCTGCAATCTAAACCAATCGACACCCTCACTTTATCCCACAGGGAGCTCAGGAGCTAAAGTGGCCTTAGAGAGGCCATGCATTGAATAAAAATGGTGGTCCTTTATACCTCCATCTAAATCAGTTATTGGATTGGGCTCCCCTGGGAAGGGTCTGACTTTGGTCAAAGTAGCTGACGTCATCCCTGGAGAGGCTGAAAACTGAAGACTGTCTGTTGACAGTGATCCCAGTGGCAAGAACAAAAAGTCAAAAGAAATTGTTGGTGGCACATACTATGTCCACTGTAGTTGCCATTTGTAATACTCTTAATTCTTTCTTGAATTTCCAAGTTTCTACCTGGTATTATTTTCTTTCATCCCAAAATAACTTCTGTTATTGTTTCTAGTAGTATAGGTCTGCTAGTGAGGAGTTCTCTTAGTTCTTAGGTCTCCTTTTATAGGTATTTTCCCCAATATCTTGTCTTTCTGTTCTTTTGATTGAATAATTTCTATTACTATATATTCAAGTTTACTCATGATTACAATTTCCTCTCTCCTCTCCATTCTTCTGTAAAGCCCTAGTGAATATATTATTTTAGATATTATATTTTTCAATTTTAAGATTTCCATTTATTTGTTAAAAATTTTTTTTTCTCTGCTGAGATTTTTCTTTGTTTTCATTCATTCATTGTAAGTATATTTTTCTTTATGTCACCAAGCATAGCTGAATGTTGCTTTAAGACTCTTGTCTGAGAATTCTAATATCTGGGTCAACTTGAAGTTGTTGGTCTCTCTTAATGTATTTTCTCCTAAGAATGGGCCACATTTCCTTGGTTCTTTGTAAATTAAATAGTTTTATTTGGGTTTTGAATGTTGCACAGATTCTGTTACGGTGCAGTGTTGATAATACTTGGTTGGACTCAAACTGCAAATTCTACCTCTTGGACAGCATCTCAAATACCAGTTCTTTTACTGTTAGCTAATCTGCTTTGACCGTGACCTGCAATGTGTGCTTTCGAGTCAGCAGAGATATGGGTAGAGTGTGTGCAGAATTTGGAACTCTTTTACTTTGACTCCGCTGCTTTTCAGAGAGTAAGGTTGCCTTAAAATCTGCCCTCTGGTTCTTCAGAAAACTGTGGGTTTTCTGTTAGAGTTTTAGCTGCCTAATGTGGTATCCACTGCAGCCCTTCCTGGGACTAACATCAGTAAAAATGGGGAAATAATGGGAAACTACATAAAAAAATGGAACCTACACCCACAATCCTGAGCCATTGTGTTTTTTCAAGCATTGACACCCTCCAAGAATTTTTCTGCTTCCTCCACTTTCCAGTGGCCTCAGGTAGTTGTTTTTATATTTTTCCCACAATTTATAGTTCCTATCTGTGGAAACTCACTGGCTCATAAAGAAGTGAAACTTTCTTCATCTACATATTTTAAAATATTATTGTATTTTTACAACTAATATTGACTTAGTGGTTATATTGTCTTGGATGTTAAGATTGAATATATTATGCCTTTTTGCTTTCTAAATTTTCCCCATGCATTGAATGTTTTGGTACATTTCACTTTTCTCAATAAAATTTCATTCTTCTTTTCCACAATTTCTAGTAAAATTTCTAGATACTAATTTAGATACCAATAGATACCAATTTCTAAATACTAATATAACTCTGTGTTGGGTCTAAAGATCAGTTATGTAACTCTAACCATAGCTGTTTCATCTTTAGAAATTGCTTAACTTCTTTTGACAGTAATTTCCTCATTTGTGAAATGAAAGAGGTGTATGACAATATTAAGAAGTATAAAGCCCTCAGGAAGGAAGGACTTTAGAAACCTTCAAGTTAAAAATCTTTCATTTTATACATGGGGCAAATAAAGCCCAGGTGTGTACACGGGATTGATAATAATATCACACAGCTTTCTAGGGTATGAGCTGAGTTTCGAACACCTTCACAGTACAAAAATTAGAGGGGAAAGGGATGGGGCAAGTGTGTGGGAGAAAAATCTATGGCTTTTAGATGTCATACACTTGAAATGACAGCAAGCATTCAAGTGGGGAAATATTTCAGCTAAATGTTTGAGTTTCTTGTTTAGGAAAAATAAGTCAAAGCTAAAATATGGGTGGGTTACTCTGTCATTCAGTAATTGAGAGTCTGTCATTTATCAGTCACTGTGCTTCATGTCTGTGGACACTTGATCAAGACAGACATAGGTCCTGCTCTCATGGAGCTTAAATCTGATGGGGAAAATAGGTATTAAATTAATTACTGCAAATAATTAAATAATGTGCAAGTACATAAGGATAAATATAGAGTGACATAGAAATGTGTAATTGGTGAGTCTAATCTGGTTTGAGGGTCAAGTTAGGCTTTTCCAAGGAAGTGATGTTTAAGATGAAGAGGAACAAAAACAGCGAGGTAAGAAGAGTGGAGGGATGAACATTCCAGGCTGGTCAAACAGGCCGGATGAACGACAGAGGGAGCTAAACTATGACTGGAGTGCTGAAAACAAGAGGAAATCACCTGTGTAGAGATCTAGTTGAAGTTCAAGAGGTTGAGGAGCAAGAGGAGAAAAGTGTAAAGAGAAAGAGCAGCTGAGACTTTTGTGAATACTGACATTATGATGCTCAAGGAGAAAGACAGATTGCAGAATAGATATGTGAGGAGGCAGTGAAGATGGGGAAGGAGACAGAGAAGGAATGCATGGGTGTAGTGGGAAGGCTAGGAAAGGGGTTTTAGAAGGAGAGGATAGTGGTTAATTGTATCAAAATCCACCAAGCAACTTAGGGACGCCAGAACTAAAAACAGGCCAAAAGCTTGACTATAAAAGGGCTGGTGACCTTGAAAATTGCAGTTTGAGTAGATGGACGTGGGAGCAGCAAGATTGCTGGTATTGAGGAGGGAGTGGGTGGGAAGGAAATTGAAGCTGTGGGCACAGACGACTCATTCTAGAAGTTAGACAGCAAAGAAAGGAGAAGGGATCCTAGCTAGAAAAGGAAGTAGCATCTAATAATTTTTTTCTACAGACAAAGGGGAAACCTGAATGTGTTTAAAGGATATTATTTGAGAAAACTCAGTGATTTGGAACAAATATTTTTCCAACTAGTATGTGTTCATGTAGTTTTAAGGTGATTAGTAATTTCTTTTCTTTTTCTCTGCCATTTTGTTACTTTACCATGAAATGCTACCTTTGCCTAAAGGTTTATCCATTACTTAATATGAGAATATCTGGTTATATGATTCATTTTGTGGTGCTGATAAGTTCTTGAAAAAAAATGTCCAAATGGTAAATGTTTACAGATCCCTAATAATAAAATCTAGTTATTTTTATTCTTCAGAAAATTATCTTATTTATCTTTAATTGTCTTTTCCTTAATTGTTCCCTAGGATAGTTCTAATCCAGTGATTTAAAGGTAGTTGCCAGACAGAATCCCTATAGAGCCTAAAATTGCCCATAGAGCTCAAACCTGCTTAATCAGACTTTTCCAGTGTATAGGGATCTAGACTTTCACAAGTCTAGATCAAGTGTATTCTGATGGGAGGTGGGGTTCAGAGCACTGCCCCACGTCTTTCCTAGTTTTCTCATCACCCCAACTATCCTTGTTTCCTTTGCAGACAGCTGCTCATCTCCTGATTTACCATTTTCCAGTGTGGACTTCTTTAATGTCCACAGATGGAAAGGTTTCTGAGAGCAGGAACCTGGTCTTATTCAAGCTGTCATTCCTTGAGTTCTACCAAGCTACCTGTCAAAATGTTTCTTGCGTCTGTAATAGTTCTTACCCAAAAGGTTCCCCTCTCAGAGATGAAATATCAGTCTTTTCAAAAGCAAACCTTCTCTTTGTCTCTTTCCTTCTAGTACCTCTGGGATCCTGGTTGACCAGTTAGCTTCCTCATTCTTGTAATTTCTGGCTCTCTCTCTTTCTGTCTACAAACATGCTGTGCTCTCCTCTGTTAAATATTTTCTTGATCCCTCATATCTCCTGATATTGCCACATCTGTCTCTCTTTCAAGTTTGACATGAAAGGATAAAACCAGTCTCATTTCTCCCATTCTTTCAATGTCAGCATTCTTGAAAGACTAAATCCACATTTGTTGACTCCATTACCTCTGGTCAGCCCCTTTCAATCTGGTTTCCACTTGTACTTCTTTGTTAAACTTACTCTCTTTCAGATCTTAAGGTCACTGATGACCTTCTTGTTACCAAACCTAAAAGCTTCTTAATTCGTAGTTTAAGACTTTTCTCCATATGATTTGATATTGATTCTTCCTGTCTTGAAACCTCCTCTTTACTTGGTGTATAAGTAGTATGTTTTCATGCTGCTGGTAAAGACATACCTGAGACTGGAAAATTTACAAAAGAAAGAGGTTTAATAGACTTACAGCTCCATGTGGTTGGGAAGACCTCACAATAATGGTGGAAGGTGAAAGGCACATCTCACGTGGCAGAAGACAAGAGAAGAGAGCTTGTGCAGGGAAACTCCCAGTTTTAAAACCATCAGATCTCATGAAACTTACTCTCTATCACAAGAGCAGCACAAGAAAGACCTGCCCCCATGATTCAAATACATCTCATTGGGTCCCTCCCACAACATGTGGGAATTTAAGATGAGATTTGGGTGGGGACACAGCCAAACCATATCATTCTTCCCCTGGACCCTCCCAAATCTCATGTCCTCACATTTCAAAGCCAATCATGCCTTCCCAACAGTTCCCCAAAGACTTAACTCATTTTAGTATTAACTCAAAAGTCCACAGTTTAAAGTCTCATCAGGGGAAGACTCCTCCACCTATGATCCTGTAAAATCAAAAGCAAGTTAGTTACTTCCTAGATATAATGGGAGTACAGGCATTGGGAAATACAGTCATTCCAAATGGGAGAAATTGGCCGAAATAAAGGGGCTACAGGCTCCATGCAAGTCCAAAATCCAGCAGGGCAGTCAAATCTTGAAGGTTCAAAATGATCTCCTTTGACTCCATGTCTCACATCCACGTCATGCTGATGAAAGACATGGGTTTCCATAGTCTTGGGCAGCTCTGCCTCTGAGGCTTTGCAGGGTACAGGCTCCCTCCTGGCTGCTTTCATGGGCTGGTGTTGAGTGTCTTTTCCAGGGGCACAGTGCAGGCTGTCAATGGATCTACCATTCTGGGGTCTGGAGAATTGTGGTCCTCTTCTCACAGCTTCACTAGGCAGTGCCTCCATAGGAACCCTTTGCGGGGACTCCAACCCCACATTTCCCTTCCACACTTCCAAGTAGAGGTTCTCCATGAGAGTCCTGCCCCTGCAGCAAACTTCTGCCTGGACATCCAGGCATTTCCATACAGCCTTTGAAATCTAGGCTAAGGTTCCCAAACCCCAATTCTTGACTTCTGTGTACTGGCAGGCTCAATACCATATGGAAGCTGCCAAAGTTTGAGGCTTACACCCTCTGAAGCCATGGCCTGAGCTGTATGTTGGCCCCGTTCAGCCATGGCTGGAGCAGCTGGGACACAGGGCACCAAGTCCCTATGCTGCACACAGCATGGGAACCCCGGACCTGGCCCATGAAACCATTTTTTTTCTCCTAAGCCTCCAGGCCTTGATGGGAGGGGCTGCTGTGAAGACCTCTGACATGCCCTGGACACATTTTCCCCTGGACACATTTTCCCCATTGTCTTAGGGATTAACGTTCAGCTCCTTGTTACTTATGTAAATTCTGCAGCTGGCTTGAATTTCTCCTCAGAAAATGGGATTTTCTTTTCTATCACACTGTCAGGTTGCAAATTTTCCAAGCTTTTATGCTCTGCTTCACTTATAAAATGAATGCCTTTAAGAGCACCCAAGTCACATCTTGAATACTTTGCTGCTTAGAATTTTTTTCCACCAGATACCCTAAATCATGTCTCTCAAGATCAAAATTCCACAAATCTCTAGGGCAGGGGGGAAAAATGCTGCCAGTCTCTTTGCTAAAACATAGCAAAAGTCACCTCTGCTCCAGTTCCCAAAAAGATCCTCATCTTCATTTGAGACCACCTGGATTTCATTGTCCATATCATTATCAGCATTTTGGCCAAAGCCATTCAACAAGTCTCTAGGGAGTTTCTAACTTTCCCACATTTTCCTGTCTTCTCCTGGGCCCTCCAAACCGTTCCAACCTGCCTGCTACCCAGTTCCAAAGTCACTTCCACATTTTTGGGCATCTTTTCAGCAGCACCACACTCTTCTGGTACCAATTTACTGTATTAGTCTGTTTTCACACTGCTGATAAAGACATACCCGAGACTGGACAATTTACAAAAGAAAGAGGTTTAATGGACTTACAGTTCCATATGACTGGGAAGGCCTCACAATAATGGTGGAAGATGAAAGGCACATCTCACATGGCAGCAGACAAGAGAAGAGAGCTTGTGCAGGGGAACCCCTTTTTTAAAACCATCAAATCTTGTAAGACTTATTCACTATCATGAGAACAACAAGGTACAGACCTGCTTCCATGATTCAATTACCTCCTACTGGGTGCCTCCCACAATATGTGGGAATTCAAGATCAGATTTGGATGGGGACAGAGCCAAACCATGTAATTTGTCTTTAAGGCACTGCATTTACTTCCTACTTTTCTTCATTGTTTTTGTTAAGTGTAATACCGCCAAGAGATCCCTAATTAACAATGTTTTCAAGGCTCTAGTTTTGGCCTCTTCTCTAACATCAAAGACTGCAGTTTGGCAGTTCATGGGCTACATGTGGCTTGCAGATACCTTTAGTGGATGCATGTAGTTTTTTAAAAAATCAGCTGCCAATTAATAATAAAATTTGGAGATTTTATCTATAATCCCTGTCTGGGGTGACAGTAAGGATTAAGTCCAATGATGCATGTAAAGTACTTAGCATTGGGTCTGCATTTATAAGCATTTAAAAATGACAATTTAATGATATTTTGTGGTTTTCAAAGCTCTTCTTATATATTATTTTATAACATTTAATTAGCCCCCTACAGATCAACTTTTTGGTTGTTTTCAGTTTTTTAAAATTACAATTTCAAAACTGTTTTCAGATTTTTAGGAAAACAATGCTAGAATTAGTATCCTAGTACATGTGTCTTTGCATATGTTAATATGAATATGAATTCAATATTTACACATCCATTGAACATGTTGTCCTTTGTGATCAGTGATACACATTTGTACAACATCTGCCTTAGGTTAGAGACATGTTTGTCTCTGTTAACTAGTTTTGGAGTTTGTGACAGTAACTACCTCAAAAAAATACTCCCCAAACCAAAAATTAAAACCCCAAAAATAAAACAGGCCAGTAAGATAGCTTTTATTAGCACTGTGCCCTAATAACTGCTACCGACTTTATATTGCCTTTAAAAAGTAGGGCCAAATATATTAGCATAATTTGTATTGCTCTCTAAATTTTGTCCATCCATCAAATTCATTATTGAGTTATTGTTTTGAAACCTGTTACTTTTCTAAACACTTCTCACAGTTTTTTTTTTTATAACCCATCTGTATTTTTTTTATCTCTAGGTTGTACCTAAAGAGTAGAATTATAGTTACTAGCTATATCACCTTTAACATGTTCAATCTTTTGTCAGCCTGTTCATATCTTTGCCTGTTTTTTCAGTTGAGTTGTCCATCTCTTTTTTTTTTATTGGTTTATGTGTTTTCAGCATATTTTTTGAAGGAAAGTAGTCTTTGTTTATTTTAAATGCTGCAAGCATTCCCCAGGTTTTTGCTTGGCAGCATTATTTTATGTATTTTTCTTTTTCTTTTTTGTCATACCGAAGTTTTAAATTCTCTCTAGAGTCAGACTTCTCAATATTTTTCTTTATGGTTTCCATGTTTTATATCAGGATTAGAAAGATTTCTTCACTGAAGGTGAAAAACTGCCTCAGTTTGCCTGGAACTTTTTTCCTAGTTTTAGCACGAAATGTCCTGCATCCCAGGAAGTCTCTGAGTCTGGCAAACAATGGTTTTACTCATGCCATCTCTTTTAAGATTAAAAAAAAATTACCTATGTTTTCTTCTAGTACTTTTTTGTTTTGTATATTTAAATCTTTTGTTTTATTTTGATATGAGAAGTGAAATGAGAATCTAATTTTATTTTCCCACATGACTAGCTATTTCTCATAATACTATTTATCAATGACATAAATAATCATCTTTCCCTTTAGGAATTTGAGTGACCAGTGATATCAGATACTACATTCTTATATGTATAGATGAAGCAAATGGGGTTTAGAAAGTAACCCCTGCAAGACTCCAAGGGTAATAAATGAAAGGGCCCAAATGTTAGTCACTTTTCTAATTTTAATTTTGAAGTTTTTGTCTATATTTGTTTCTGCCAGAACTTTGATTTTTCAGCCCCTCCCCCCTTTTTTTTAACTGAACATCTAATTTGGTGTTGTCTGCTACTAATTAGATATCTTTAACAATTAAAATCAGTTTCATAAAGTGTCAGAACATGAACATATGAAATAATCAATTCTTCAAATTGTGTTTTAAAATGCTAAAAGTAAAAAAGTAAGTACTAATCTGTACTTTTTGTATTTATGCTTACTTTACTTCTCTTTTATATTAACATGAAATATATATTGTATATGATTTACATACATTTTAAAGAATAATTATACATTGAATCCTATGTAAGTTAAGAACAAGACTATTGCCAATTCCTCCCCAATTACATCCCCCAAACTCTGCTCTAAACGAAGTCATTATTTTTTAGGCTAATCATTCCCTTTCAGGGATAGTTATTCATTGATTTTCTTTACATTTTATCGTGTGTGGAATCCCAAATACTATACTTTATTTTGTCTTTTTTGGTAATGGTGCATACACAGAATCATACTGTGTATATAATTTTATAATGTCTTTCATTGGCTCATTATAGTTGAGATTTATCCATGTTTAAGTTTGTAGTTGTTGTCCATATAATGTTGTTAATATAAATAACTTTTATTCTAAAATTTCAAATGTTTGCAAAATAGTTTTTTTTTCCCTGGAAAAATTCTGGTTCATAAGTAACAAATATGATTTTACAAAACAAATCTCATATTTACTATTTCAATTTATTTCCTTCTTCAAAGGAAGAACAATTAAGATAATATGCTACGAGACATGTGAACGAGAATGTTTTCATTTGAAAACCATGTTGCATTTCATATTGTTAAAATGGCAAACATTAATTTTTCTAGGAAATTCAGAGTAAAAGGTTCTGTGTTGTACTAACTTTACTATACTGGTGATGAGAAAAAAGTCATGTGCTTAGTGTAGGTACATAAAAGTTGCTCTGGCAGCCTAATTTGAATTTCTGAGGCTGTGTGTGATTAAGTTCTCAGTTACAAAGCTGCATTCATTTAAAATGAAACCTTGAATCTTTAGGAGAAATGTACGTAATTACAATTGACTTAATGCTTCAGTTTGTAATGTACTTTGAATACCTTTCATGAGTAATTCCTTATTTGTAAAAGTGGGTAAGAATGATAGTATATGTTTTACTGAAGGGAAAATGGGAGCATGTAATTCATTTAGTTATCTAAAAAGGCTCAAGAAAGAAGTAAGAAGTAAAAGTAATATTTTCAAGCCATTAGAAATTGTTTAATGCTTAATCCATGCATAATCCATAGTGATTCATCTCTACATTTGTTATAATAACTTTGAAGATTTATTGAAGTTTGAACGAAACTTTGAGACTTACGGAAGTTTGAAAGAAAACAGACTTCAAGGGTTAAAATGTTGACTCACCAAATATAGAGTGAAATAATTTTATTTGGTTTTCCTCAAGTAAATTCCAGGATATTTTTAGATTTTAATGTATATTTAGTTTGTGCTCTACTTTTTGAAGTCCTATAGTAAATTCATTAAAATTTAAATAACAGTAAAGATTATAATAAACAAGAATGAATTCTACTTAGCTCATTACCAGCACAGAGGCCCCAAGTCCTATAAAGAATGTCCATAGAAATGTTAAAATAAAACCTACACACTATTCTCTTTTGCAGCTAATATGGTTATCTTATAAAATCATAGTCACATTAGTTAGTCCACAGTTTGGCCCCAAGTTGACTTTTAGTTTGAAGTTCGTTCATCAGACTCCTAACTTACCTGTTTGTATTCCTCCAGAAGACCTGCAACTGAATGAAAGGGCAGAACATCGTCCTTACTTTCCATCTCCATATGTTAGAAATAATTCATCAATATTAGCAACAATGTTAAGTATGAAATTTAAATATGAAATAATCCTTGTTCTCTTTTGATTAGTAATAGTTACCGAATTAGGTGTTTTTAACAGGAATGGTGACGTTTCAGAAATGTCTGTCTCTATGTTTTTTAAGAGAGTAGATTATGCAGAGCACAGCATTTTACAATAAATAAAACTGCTTAAGATAACAAGAAAATCATGTGCTGTTTCTGAGAGCCTTTTTTTTTTTTTTCCTCACTGGAGGAAACCTCCATAAAGTATAGGTTTGCATAGTCATGCCTAAGTTTCTGTGTGTGGGTGGTATATGCTTGCTCAGGCATGTGACAATGATGATTTGGGAAAGGAAACTTCTGGTGCTCAAAGTGAGTAAGAGGTTTCGCTAGTAGTAAAATCACAAAAACATTCTTACTTCTGATGATTTTGACTTAGATAGAAATGGATTTTTTTAAAACATTATTTCCACTGTGAAAGATCTTTGTTTAGATTTTATTTTGTATTTTTTGTGTGGATGTGTATTCTAATTTTACATGTGTTAAACCACCAAGCTACTATAATTTGATAAATGCTGACAGTTTGATATACTTGTGAATCATCATGACAAACAAGATACAAAGCATTTTCATCATTTTCCAAAATGTTTCTCATGTATCTTTAGTCCATCCCTGCCTTAACCCTCATTTGCAGGCAATCACTGATCTGTTCTTTGTCACCAGAGATTACTTAGCATCTTATATTAGTAGGAGTATGTTTTTGTAGTACGTAGTATGCATTCTTTTGTGCCTGTCTGGTACTTTCACTTAGTAGAATGATTTTGAGATATGTCAATATGGTGTCTTCTTTTTTGTGGTTGAGTATATTCCACTGTATGGATAAATGATTCATTTAACTATTAATTGACATTTGAGTTGTTTCCAGTTTTTGGCAATCTTGAATAAATATTTGCAAATAATGCCACTATGAACATTCATGCATAAGTCTTCTGTGTACACGTTTTCATTTCTCTTAGGTAAATACAGTTGGAATGTCCAAGTAGTACAGTGGGCACATGTTTGAATTAAAAAAAAAAAAAAACTGCCAGAAATGTACCAGTATAATTTACATTATTTTATATTCCCACTAGTAATGTATGAGAGTTTTAATTTCTCCACATTCTTACCAGAATTTATTATTGGTCTTTTTAATTTTATCTATACTTATAGGTGTGTAATCATTATCTCTATGTTTTATATCTGCAGTTACTTTATGGTTACTAATACGGAACATCTTTCTATGTATCTATTGACCATTTTAATATCTTTTCATTTTTTGATGAGGAAGCTTGTTTAAATCATTTGTACAGATTTTTAAACTGATTTTCAAAGATATTGAATTGTAGCAGTTCTTAACATATTCTACATAGCAGTCTTTTGTTAGATATGTATATTGCAAATACTTTCTTTTACTCTGTGGTTTGTCTTTCATTATCTTAACGATATTGTTCTAAAAGCAAAATATTTAAATATTGTTATTGTTCAATTTATCAAATTTCTTTTCATGGCTTGTTCTATTTATGTCCCAATAAATCTTTGCCTGTGTCAAAGTGAGAGATTTTCTTATATATTTTCTTCTAGGGGTATTATAGTTTCAGCTTTTACAGTGAAGCCAACAATACAATTTAAGGGAACTGTTTTGGTATATGTGTAAAAAAGGTTGAGGTTCATTTTTTTGCATATATATACTAGTTTTTTCAACATGTGTTGTTGAATAACTTGTAACTCTTTTTAAAATTGTCTTAACACTTTTATTTAAAATCAGTAGATTGGTTGGAGGGTGGAGCAAGAAGGTGACCCACCCAAGCACCAGGCAGGAACCCATAACCCATGTGAAGCAAACTCAATCAGCAGTCTGCATCACTGCCAGTTGACTACAGTGTCCTTGGTCTCTGAACTCTTTAGCAGTCATTCCCCCATATAAACACCAATTTGAACAACTATTTACACATGAAAATACCTTCACAAGAGCTAAAGAAACCAAGTGAGAGAACACAATGCCTAGTTATAAGTATATTAATAAGAAAAGATATAGTGAAGAGGAGGTCAGTTTTAAATTACTTATGTCACCTCTTACCCAATTCTAGACAGCACATTGTGATGAGAAATACTGTCTACCTGGGGGAAAGAGAGGGAAACAATCGTAGAAATTTATGTTGGACCCTAACACTGGGCCCACCAAAAAAGTAAAATCCAGCACTGGGAAGATTCCCATGAGCCCTGACTGCAGGCTGGTGCCCATGGACTCCAGACCCCCCAGCACCCGGTGAGAAACGATAACCCATGTGAGGCAAACTCAATCAGTACTGTGCATCACTGCTAGCTAACTACAGTGTCCTTTGTCTCCGAACAAACCTCAGAGGCAGGCATGCCTCAGTGACCACATGGCATTGGGTGCACTCCAACATTAAACCAATCTCAGTGGTCAAGGGATTCCAGTCTGGCAATAGCAGTACAAGGTTTAGGGTGCACCTAGTTCTCCAGTGGCCACAGTGATCTGGGGCATAGGAGTCATGGCAGTAGGTCTTCCCAGGATCTCTGGAAAAGCTTACTTTTGAAAAGCATTCCCACATAGAGTCAATTTATAAATTTATAAAGTGCCTCCTTCTTCAAATACATAGATATTGAGCAAGGCCACAAGGATCAAGTATATCAGGGAAACATGACATCACCAGAGAGACAAAATAAAGTGACAGTGACCAACCACAAAGGCATGTATGAATAGTCCGATAGAGAGTTCAAAATAACTGTTTTAAGGAAGCTCAGCAAAGTTCAAGAAAACATAGAGAAATAATTCAATGAAATTAGGAAAATATTAAGTGACCAGAAAAGGAAATCTAATGGAGAGATTGAAATAATTTTGAAAAAAAATCAAACAGAAATCCTGGAGCTCAAAAATACAATGAACAAAATGAAAAATATAATGTAGAGTGTCAACAATAGAATTATCAAGCAAAAGGAAGAATCTGTCAACCTGAAACAAGTTATTTGAAAATATATAGTCATAGGAGAAAAAAAGAATGAAAAGAAATGAAGGCTCACAGGATTTGTGAGACAGCATCAAAAGAACAAAGTGTTTGAGTCATTGGAGTTCAAGAGGGAGAAGAGAAAGATTAAGGGATAGAAAACTTATTTAGGGAAATAATAGCAAAAAACTTTCTAAACCTGAAGAAAGATAAAAATATTCAGCTAAAGGAAAATCAGAACTCTATAATTAGATTCAAGTCAAGTAAGACTACCCAAAGACATATTAGAATCAAACTGTCAAAAATCAAAGGCAAAGAGAGGATCCTGATGGCAGCAATAGAAAAGAAGCGATAACGTAAAAAGGAGCTCCAATGTGCCTAGAAGCGGACTTCTCAGCAGGAACCTTATGGGCCAGAAGAGAGTAGGATGATATATTTAAATAACTGAAAAAAAAAAAAAAAAAAAAAAGAAAACCCTGCCAATCATGAATATTGTAACTAGCAAAACTGTCCTTAAGAAATGAAAGAGAGAGAGACTTTCTCAGATAAACAGAAGCTGAGGGAATTTCTCACCACCAGACCTGTCTTATAAGTGGTGGCAGGCACCTGTAATCACAGCTACTTGGGAGACTGAGAAAGAAGAATTACTTGAACCCGGGAAATGGAGGTTGCAATGAGTGGAGATCATGCCACTGTACTCCAGCCTGGGCCACAGAGCAAGACTCCATCTCAAATAAATAAATAAATAAATAATAAAAAGACATGCTAAAGGACATTCTTCAAGCTGAAGGAAAAGGACACTAATGAGTTATACAAAAACATCTAAAAGTATAAAACTCACAGTCAAATTCAGAATATTTTAATACTGTAATGGTGGTCTGTAAATCACTTATATCTTTAGTTTGAAGGTTAAAAGGTAAAATGATTTCAAATGAAACAACTGGAATAATTTTTAAGGGATATGCAACAGAAAAGATGTTAAGGGTGACATCAAAAATTTAAAATGTTAGGAGGTGAGTGGTGAGTGAAATAAAAATGTAGCAGTTTTCTTTCTGTTATCAAAGTTAAGTTATTATCACCTTAAAATAACCTGTTATAACCATAAGATATTTTTGTAAGCCTCGAGGTAGTCACAAAGCAAAAACCTGTAGTAGATACACACTCAAAAGCAAGGAATCAAAACACACCACTAGAGAAAATTACTTAGCCACAAAGAAAAAATAGTAAGAATGGAAGAAAGGAACAAAAGATTTACAAAACAGCAAAAAAGGAATTTACACAATAGTAGTCATAAGTTCTTATCTATTAATAATCACCTTGAGAGCAAATGTATTAAGTTTCTTAATCAACAGACATATTGTGGCTGAATGGTTAAAAAAAAAAAAAGACCCAACTATATGCTGCCTACAGAGACTCATTTCACCTGTAAGGACACATGCACTGAAAGATATTCCATGCAATGAAAACCAAAAGCGATCAGGAATAACTATGCTTATATAAGATAAAATAGACTTTAAGTCAAAAACTGTGAAGAGAGGCCAAAAAGGTCTTTAAATAATAATAATGAGGTCGATTCAGTAAGAGCATATAACAATTGTAAATATATATGTATCCAATATTGAAGCACCTAAATATAAAAATCAAGTATTAATAGATTTAAAGGGAGAGATAGACTGCAAGAAAATAACAGTAGGGGACTTCAGTACCCCACTTTTAGCAATGGGCAGATCATCCAGGCAAAAAAATTAATGAGACATTACATTTAAACTACATTGTAGAACAAATGGACCTATCAGACATATACAGAACGTTCCATCCAACAGCTGCAGAATACATATTTTTCTCAACAACACATGAAACATTCTCTAGGTTAGATCATAGGTTAGACTACTTTGAGTGGAAAAACAACTCAAAATTGTTTTTCCTTTGCTCTCACACCATAGCAATCAACACAGATGACTTCTGTGACCAAAAGTTTGTTTGTTTGTTTTCTACACACCAAACAATGAATTTTGCAGTGTACACTAGCTGGTTGTATCCTGATTCAATTCAATCCTGACGCTATTTCCATGAAGAAAACATCAAATCCCATAGGTTAAGGGGCTCAGTCCCTAAGATGGTGCCTTCTCTCCCCAGTTCTGATACCTATTACAAGCCTCAGGTTACTTTGCTTGTGCTTCTGACTGTCTGGCTATAAGTCTGGGTTCCCACGACCCCCACCTTGGGTTTGATTTATATCCTAGAACAGCTCATAGAACTCAGTGAAACACTTACTTATAGTTAATAGCTTATTACAAAAGAATACAAACTATATAGATGAAAAAGTTCATAGGGCAAGGCATGTGGGAAGGGGTGCAGAATTTCCATGCTCTTTCCAGGTACACCACCTTCTAGTAACCTCTGTATGTTTAGCTATCTGGAAACATTCTAAACCCAGTTCTTTGGATTTTTATGTAGGCTTCATTATACAAGCATGATTGATTAGTTATTGGCCACTGGTGATCAACATAACCTTCAGCACTTTTACTCTCCCCAGAGGTTGAAGGGTGGGGCTGAAAGTAAACCAGGTAATCATGTCTTGGTCTTCCCAGTGACCAGCTGCCACCCTGAAGCTACTAACCATCAGTCAGCTAGTGAGCATATGCAAAAGACATCACTTTGGAGACTTTAAGAATTTTAGGAGATGTATGTCAGGAAACAGGGTCAAAACCCAAATGTACATTTTACAATATCACAGGCACAAAGCAAATTTTAACACATTTTTAACAATTGGGATCATATCAAGTATCCCCTCCAACCATAATGATATAAACCTGAAATCAATAACAGGAGGAGCTTCACAAATACATGGAAATTAAACAACATACTCCTAAACAAACAATTGGCTAATACAATTAAAAGAAAAAAAAATTATTGAGACAAATGAAAATGGAAACACAACATACCAAGACCTTTGGGATACAACAAAAATAGTTATAAGAGGAAGATTTATAGCAATAAAGTAAATGCCTACATCAGGAAAGAAGACTTAATGTTGAAAGTAAGGAACCAGAAAAACAAGAACAAACTGAGCCCAAAGTTAGTAGAAGGAAGCAAAAAATAAATACCAGAACATAAATAAATAAAACAGAGACTAGAAAAACAATAGAAAAAAAGTGATGAAATGAGTTCCTTTTTTAAAATGATAAAATCAACAAACCTATGGCTAAACTAAGAAAAAAAGAGACATCAATAAAATTAGAATGAAAAAGGAGACATTACAACTGATACCACAGAAATATGAAGGATTACAAGAAGCTATTATAAACAATTATATGCCAACAAGTTGGATAAGCTAGGAGAAATTGATAAATTCCTGGACATATGCAACCTACCAAGATTGAATTATGAAGAAATAAAAAAATTGAACAGCCCAATAATGAGTAAGGAGATTAAATCAGTAACAAAAAGTCATCCATCAAAGAGAAGTCCAAGAGCTGTTGGCTTCACTGCTGAATTCTACCAAACTTGTGAAAAAGAATAGCAATTCTTTTCATTCTTCCAAAAATTGAAGAGGAAGGAATACTTCCAAAGTCATTTTACAAGGCCAGAAATATCCTCACACCCAAATAAGACAAGGACACTACAGAAAAAGAAAACTACAGGCCAATATCCCTGGTAAACATAAGCGCAAAAGTCTTTAGCAAGATGCTAGCAAGCCAAATTAAATAGCAGATTAAAAAGACCATTAATCATGATCAAGTGGGCTTCATCCAGAGATGTGAGGATCAATATACACAAACCAATAAACATGATACATCTCATGAAGAGAATTAAGAACAGAAACCGTATGATTATTTCTACAGATGCAAAAAAGCCTTAAAAAAATTCAACATCCTTTCATGATAAAAATTCTCAATAAATTAGGCATAGAAGGAAGGTACCTCAATACAATAATGGTTATACTGTATATGAAAAATTCACAGCTGATATCACACTTAGTGGGGGAAAATGAAAGCCTTACCTCTAAGATCAGAAACAAGACAAGGATGCCCGCTCTTGCCACTTTTATTCAACATGGTACTGGAAGCATAAAGTTGTTAATAATATTTCCTCATAATGCTGGAAGTTCTAGCCAGAGCATTTAGGCAAGAGAAAGAAATAAAGGGATCCAGAGAGAAAATAAAGAAGTCGAATTGTTCCTGTTTGCAGACAACATCACCTTATATATGGAAAACTCAAAGACTCCACCAAAAACTCTTAGAACTAAAAAATGAATTTAGTGAAGTTGCAGAATACAAAATCAACATTAACAATCTAGTTTTTCTATACACTAACAGTGAACTGAGAAAGAAATTTTTTTAAAATCTCATTTTTAGTAGCTACAGAAAATAAAATACTAAGAGATAAATTTAACCAAGGAGATAAAATCAATAAAGTATATATGTATGTGTCTATTTCTGGATTATGTATTATATTTCACTGATAAATGTGATTATCTTTTAGCCAATACCAGATTGTTTTGATTACTGTAGCTTCAGAGTGAAGCTTAAACTTAAATAGATTTCTCTCTCTTTTTTTCTTTTTGTTATTCTTTTAAAACAAATAGGTTTGGCTATTCCAGGTTTGCATTTATATATAAATTTTAGAATCATCATGCAATTTCCACAGAAAAGACTACCACATTTTGATTGAGACTGTTTTTGAGGAGAATTGACATCTTGATAATATTGGGACTTTCCATTATACAGGATTTATTGAATTTACTCTGCAATATTTTATAGTTTTCAGTGTACAGGTCTTATACATCTTTTATTACCTTTTTTACTAGGTATTTTTTCATTAGCGTAAACATTTTAAAAATTTCATTTTTCAATTCTTTGTGCTAGTATAGAAAACTATAATTGTTTTGAAATAGTATTTGTATTTTATATTATTACTTTACTAAGTTCAATTAGTTCTAGGGAAGAGAAAAAAACTTCCTCAAACTGTTAAAGTATATCTGTGGAAATTATATACCTAATACTTTACTTCTTACATAGTGCAATATTTGATTTGTTAATATTTTGTGAAAAAAATTTGTATCATTTGTAAGTGTTGCTGGTCATTGTTTTTTAATTTGTAATGTATTTATATGGTTTTGATCTATGGTTAATTTTACTTTCATAAAATGAGTTAGAAAGTGTTGTCTCCTTGATTTTCTAAAAGGGTTTGTCTGTAAAATTAATATTACTTCTTCCTTACATGTTTGCTTAAATTTGTCAGTGTAGCCAGTTTGATAGAAGGCTTTTTATAAACAAATTCAGTTTTTTAAAGACATAAGGTTTTCAGATTTTTTTAATTCTTAAGTTTCAAAAGCTTTGTTTTCAATGAACTTGTCCATTTCAACTGTTACTTAATTTGATTAGCATAATATTGTTAATAAGATTCCCTCACTTTTCCTTTCACGAATGTAAATCTATATGAATGGCCCTTCTTTCCTTTCTGATATTAGATATTTGTGTTTCTATTTTTTTCTTGATCAGTCTAGTTGTTGGTTTATAAATGTTGATGATCTTTTCAAAAAACCAGGTTTTGTTTCCTTAATTTTTTGCATTGCTTGTTTCCTATTTTATTTATCTCTGCTCTTAGATTTCTTATTGTCTTTTCTCTCCTTTATTTCTTGCTTCTATGGGTGAATTGCACACATTTCTTCCTTTAAAATTAGCACCTCAAGGTATTACTTTTTCTAAATCCACTGTGTTAGCTGCTTATTTCAAATTTGTATGTTGTATTTTCATTATCCGGTGAAAACTAACTTCTTTATGAATTTCCTCTTTGAGCAAAGTGTTGCTTAGAAATGTGTTTGATTTCTAAATATTTGGTATTTTCTTAAAAATCTCATTGCAATTGATTTTTAATTTAATTCTGTTTTGGTTGGAGAACATTTTTTATATAACTTCAGTTTCTTAAAGTTTTTGAGACTTGTTTTGTGGCACAGAATGTGGTCAAACTCAGTGAATATACGATGTGCACTTGCAAAGAATGTATTCTGCAGATGCTGGGTTAGGTTCTAAAAATATCAATGAGGTCAATGTGGTTGATAACTATATTAGTTGTTTATAACTATGTAATGAATTATCCCTTAACATAGCAGGAGATAAGATATATGTATTTTGAAAGATAAAAATACATCATGAGTTGATATTGATACTTTTGATTAAAATTTAGGACTGAGGTTTTTTTTGATGCTGTTGTTTGTTTGTTTGTTTGTTTTGAGACGGAGTCTTGCTCTGTCACCCAGGCTGGAGTGCAATGGCCTGATCTCAGCTCACTGTAACCTCTGCCTCCTGGGTTCAAGTGATTCTCCTGCCTCAGACTCCCGAGTAGCAGAGACTATAGACGCCTGCCACCATGCCCAGCTAATTTTTTGTATTTTTAGTAGAGATGGGGTTTCACCATGTTAACCAGGATGGTCTTGATCCCCTGACCTCATGATCTGCCCACCTCGGCTTCCCGAAGTGCTTTAAACTTACTTATTTTACATCTATATCTCCTTTCTTCCTCATTAAAAAATTGAACAATACCAACATACAGACATACCTATCTCTCCACAACCACACCCAACAGTGTATGTTGTTAAACTTTTGGATTTTGCCAGTTAGAGATGAGAAATGGTATTTCCAAATACTTTTAATTTGTATTCCTCTTACCATGATTAACGTGGAATATCTTTTCATATGACTAAGAGACATTTTTACTTCTTTTTCCATAAACTCTCTGTCCATATGTTTAGTCTGGTTCACTATAGGTTTGGGTTGACCTTTATTTTTAATCCAGCTTGATCCAGCTATGTACCAGGGAGCTGTGCAAGCCATTATTCTAAGCCCATGAATTCTGACAATTGTCTTTTCCCTAACTTAACCAATCCCATTCAGATCTAGAATTCACAGTGTCTGTGTCCAGACGCCTTGGTAATCCTGATTTTATGGACTTGCCATTCGATCTGCTCTTTCAAAAGTTTGTCTCTCAGTGCCCTTGCAATAACATGGCTTAGACTCACTTCATTTTGGGTTAATTTGGGTTGTGTATATATCCTAGCATATTTCTTATGGTCTAACCTGTGATTTCTACTCGTGTAATTGCAAGTAAGGCTTACTTGCACCAAGATTTATAATTGGGCAACTGACACAGCTTACTAGCCAGGTAGTCTTGGTCAAATTGTTTAATCACTTAATCTACATTTCTTTATCTGCAAAATGAGAATATTAATATCTGCTAGTCATAGAGAGATGGAAATAAAGAACATAAGCAAATTACCCAAACTCTATTTCTACTCTACTCACTCAATAAATTATTATCTTAAAAGAACAGTTTGTTAAAGAAAATGGCAGCTGAGAGGGGCACTAGATTAAAAAATTTTTCAGAATAACACTGAACATTAAATTTTACTCTAAAATGTTTCTCTTTGCTAGTCAGATACACTCGCTATTGATAAGCTACGAGCGTATCTTTTCCTTGTGAACACATTCTAGGAGCTTTGTGCCTTGCACAGTTAGAGCCTGCCTATAGCCAGCCTCAACTCCAATTACACAGCCAGGTTTTCTCGCTTCATGGCAATACTAAACTATTTATAACTCTTGTAAATTTTTATTTGGCTTTGTACCTTCTTCAAATGCCATTATTTTTGTTCACATTTTCCCTTCTATTTTCTTGGAAAACTCTTCATGTACTTAGATCCAGCTAAAACATTACTCAGTATAGGAAAGTTTTTCCTAATCTCTTACTCCTGTTTTCCTGGAATTTAAACATCTCTTCTTTAAACTTCTGTACATCACATGCAACTTTGATCACTGCACTGAAAACTTTACATTACAATTGTTTCCCTAGCTGCTGTCTCTCCAGGATCTTAAACTCTTGGAAAAAAGGGGGTATTGTTTATTATGATATCTCTGTGCCTAGCAGAGTACTTTTCCAATAATTGCTGCTTAAAAGATGTGTACTACCAATTCCTACAAAGAGCTTGGCTTACAAAAATGTAAACTTAATAGGCCATTGTCTATATCACCAGTCTCCAACCCCAGGGCTGCAGACTGGTACCAATCCTTGGCCTGTTAGGGACTGTGCTGCACAGCAGGAGTTGTGTGGCAGGTGAGTGAGAATTGTGGCCTGAATCCACCTCTTGTCAGATCAGTTGGAGGCATTTGATTCTCATAGGAGCATGAACCCTGTTGTGAACTGTGCATGCCAGGAATCAAGCTTGTGCATTCCTTATGAGAATCTAACTTATGCCTGATGATTGGAGGTGAAACAGTTTCATCCAGGAACCATTGCCCTCCCTTTCCCCGTGTCTGTGGAAAAATTATCTTCCTCAAAATGGATCCTTGGTCCCAAAAATGTTGGGGACCTTTTTCCCATCAGAGACTCTGTGATGTGATTTCAATGATGTTTAGGAAAATCCTTTTGTTCCATACAAGCATCCAATCAATACGTCACCACTAAACTTTTTCTACCTTCTCATTGGTGCTTGAAAAGCCTGTAAAAGACAGTAAATCATTTTATTCCACACTCAGAGATAGACTAAATGCATATAAGCCTGGAAGAAGACTTGCATATAAAGCAAGAAGGGGATGATGGGTACGCTGGGCTTAAAGCAGGACTATGCCAATCAGTGAGGAAGAGCAAGTCAAAAGTGCATTCTGGGACACATTGTGCCGAGACTTTTGCTTAGCTGTCATAATTTAGATATTCATTGGCATCTGCAATACAAAAATAGTCTGAAGAATGTGAAAAAATATGATTTTAACTAGGAGTCAGATCTATTAATGCATATTTCTCTCTCTACCCCCTTTGCCTTTTTCAGAATGTATACATTCAGAAGCGGAAGGTGCTGCTCGACCAAACAATTCATTAATACTGCAGAATAGCAAGGAGAATCTCACTTTAGGTAGTGTGCATCTTTTAATGATAATTCTAGTAGGGGGGTGCTTGATGTCCATATAGGGTTTACATTTTAGGATCTTGAATTGTCTCATGCATTATCCGTATTATCTAAATGATATTATATTTAAGAGTGTTGATACATTTTTCATTCTGAAATTATTCCTATGCTTATCGAGTACCTATTTTAAGAATGGGATCACTAAACAAACCCATGGTCTATTAAAAATTTTTTTATTCAACTTTTGAAACCAAGATTATTATCCCAGAGCACTTGTTAATAAGCATCTCTTAATAGGTGTCAATGATATATTTTCCATATCCTCTCTCAACCCTATTGTCTCCAAAATTTTTGTTTGCCATTATAATTAACAATGAAACAGAAAAGAAAAGTTAATAGACTTTATTTTTTAGAGAATTGTTAGGATCATGGCAAAATTTAGTGGAAGGTACAGAGATTTTCCATGTAACCTCTGCTCCCACACACGCAAGGCCTCTCCCATTATCAACATACCTGACTAGAGTGGTACATTTGTTACGATTAAGGAACCTACATTTAAACACCATCATTATCACCCAAAGTCCAATGTTTGCATTAGGGGCCACTCTTGGGATTGGATTTAATGTTTTCAGGCAAATACATAATGACATATCTCCACCATGATAGCATTTTACAGACTAATTTCACTGCCCTAAAAATCCTCTCTGTTTTACCTATTCATCCTTCCCTGCCAGCTAACTACAGGCAATACTGATATCCTGTCTCCATAGTTGTGGCTTTTCCAGAGTGTTATATAATTGGAATGTTACAGTATACAGCATTTTCAGACTGGCTTTTTTCGCTTAAAAATATGCATTTAATTGTCCCCATGACTTTTCATGTCTTAATGGCTCATTTGTTTAGTGCTGAATAATATTCCATTGTTTGACTATACCACAGTTTATTTATGTATTTGCCTGCTAAAAAAAATCTTGGCTGCTACCAAGTTTTGGCAATTATAAAAAAAGCTGCAATTAACATCCATGCACAGGTTTTTGTATGAACATAAGTTTTTAACTTTTTGGGTAAATAAGAAAAAACATGATTGGATCACATGGTAAGAGATTGCCTAGTTAAGAAACTGCCAAACTGTATTTCAAAATAGAGGCACCACTTTACATTCCTGCTAGCAATTAATGAGAGTACCTGTTGGTCCACTCCTCACCTTTGGTGTGTAGTAGTTCTCATTGTTGTTTTAGTTGGCCTTTCTTTGATGACATATGATGTAGAGCATCTTTTCATATGCTTATTTTCCATACATAGATACATTTTCCACATATGTCTTCTTTGATAAAGTGTCTGTTAAGATTTTTAACCTGTTTTAAAATCGGGTTGTTTCCTTGCATATTGCTGAGTTTTAAGAGTTCTTCATGTGTTTTGGATAACAGTCTTTTATTGAATATGTCTTTTGCTATAATACAGTTGGCCCTCTGTATCCATGGGTTTCAAATCTGTGGATTCAACCAACCATGGATTGGAAATATTTGGAAAAAATTCCACAAACTTCTAAAAAGCAAAACTTGAATTTGCCATACTACATTGAATTTGCAGGATGTAGTGATATACAGGCATTGTATTAGGTATTATAAGTAATCTAGAAATGATTTAAAGAATACAGGCGGTTATTTGCAAATACTAAGCCATTTTATACAAGGTATATGAGCATCTGCGGATTTTGGTATCCATGGGGTGATTGAACCAATCCCCCATTTGTAACAAGGATGACTTTGTTTTTTTTCTAGTATGTGGTTTGTCTTTTCATTCTCTTGGCAGTGTCTTTCACAGAGTAGAAATTTTTAATTTTTCTGAAGTCCAGCTTATCAATTCTTTATTTCATGGATTATTCCTTTACTGTGATAGCTAAAATGTCACTGCCAAACCAAAGGTCATTTATACTTTCTCTCATGTTACCTTTCAGGATTTTTTTTTAATTTTGCATTTTATATTTAGGTCACGGATTCATTTTGAGTACATTTTTGTGAAAGGTGTGAGATCTTTATCTAGATTCAATTTATTTTTGCATATGGATGTCCAGTTGTTCCAATACCATTTGTTCAAAAGACTCCAATGTATTGCCTTTGCTAATTTGCCAAATATAATATTTATGTAAGTCTAGCCTCTCTATTTGGTTTCATTTACTTATATATGTCTTCTTTTGCTAATACCACACTGTCTTGATTATTGTAGCTTTATAGTAAATCTTGAAGTTGGATAGTGTCACGCCCCCAACTTTGTTCTCCTTCAATGTGTTGACTATTCTGAGTTTTTGCCTCTCTAGATAGACTTAAAAATCAGTTTGTTTATATCCATAAAATAACGTGCTAAGATTATGATGGGGATTGTGTTGAATTCATAAATCAAGTGGGAAGAACTGGCATTTTGATAACATTGATTCACCCTAGCTGCGAACACAAGGTCTCTCTCCATTTACTTTGATTTTCTTTGATTCTTTTTCATCAGAGTTTCATCATCTTCTTCATATAGATGTTGCACATATTTTGTTAGACTTATACCTAAGTATTTCACTTTGGGGATGCTAATATAAATGGTATTGTGTTTTTACTTTCAAATTCCACTTGTTCACTGCTGGCTTATAGGAAAATGATTGACTTGTAAAATACAAGGTTAACATACAAAACTAATTCCTTATTTTTTTTTATCAATTCCTTCAGATACTTTACATAGATAATTATGTCATGTATGAACAAAGACAATTTTATTCCTTCATTACCAATCTTTATCCATTTTATTTATTTTTTCTTGTCATTGCATTAGTTAGAAATTCCAGTTGAAAAGCAGTGGTGAAAGCAGTCATCCCTGCCTTGTTTCTGATCATAGTGAGAAAGCTTTCAGCATTAATTATGATGTTAGCTGCAGAGTTTCTTGTAGATATTCTTTAAGTTGAGAGACTTTCTTTTTATCCCAGTTTACTGAGAATTTTTAAAAACTCATAAATGAGTATTAAATTTTGTTAAATACTTTTTCTGTATTGATTGAAATGATCATATGATTTTTTTTTCATTTAGCCTATTGATGTGATGGATGATATTAATTAATTTTTGAATTTTGAGCCAGCCATGCATATCTGGAATAAATTCCATTTGGTCATGAAATATAATTCTTTTAATACATTCTTGGATTTGATTGCTAATATTTTACTGATGATTTTAAGATGTATGTCTATGAGAGATACTGGTCTGTGGTGTTCTTTTTTAGTAATGTTGTTGTCTGGTTTAGGTATTAGGATAACGCCAACCTTACAGAATGAGCTAGGAAGCATTCCCTCCACTTCGGTTTCTGAAAGAGATTATAGAGAATTGGTATAATTTCTTCCTTAAATATTTAACAAAATTGATCACTGAACCCATCTAGGCCTAGTGCTAACTGTTCTGAAAGTTTATTAATTATTGATTCAATTTATTTAATAGATATAGTTCTGTTTAATTTGCCTCTTTCTCCTTAAATTTAATTAATAGATAGAGTCCTATTTAAATGGCCAAATTGTTTTGGCAGGTTTTGTCTTTTAACGAATTGGTTTATTTCATCTATGTTACCAAATTTGTGGGCATAGAATTCTTCATAGTATTCCATATTCTTTCTCTTATTTTTTAAAAACCATAATATAGCAACTTTTCAAAAACATTAATTTGAAATAGGTTAAAACTATTGTGATTGTAAAAAATTCTACAGAGCTAAAGGGAAGGAATGCATATCGGTCTCAGAAACTATGGAATTAGAAAGTTGAACTAGGTGAACTAGGTGAGGACTCTCATCTTTTTCCGTCTCCTGCTTCTGCTTTATTCTGTAGATATTCTTTAAGTTGAGAAAATTTCTTTTTATCCCAATTTACCAAGAGTTATTCTAGTCCACCTTCTGAAGCCTACTTCTGTCAATTTGTCAAACTCTTTCTTGGTCCAGTTTTGTTCCCTTGCTGGTGAGGAGTTGTGATCCTTTGGAGGAGAAGAGGCGTTCTGGTTTTTGGGATTTTCAGCCTTTTTGTGCTGGTTTTTCCTCATCTTCATGAATTTATCTACCTTTGGCCTTTGATGTTGGTGACCTTCAAATGGGGTTTCTGTGAGGATGTCCTTTTTGTTGATGTTCGTGCTACTCTTTTCTGTTTGTTAGGTTTCCTTCTAGCAGTCAGGCCCCTCTGCTGCAGGTCTGCTGGAGTTTGCTGGAGGTGCACTCCAGACCCTGTTTGCTTGGGTATCACCAGCGTAGGCTGCAGAACAGCAAAGATTGCTGCCTGTTCCTTCCTCTGGAAGCTTCATCCCAGAGGGGAACCCACCAGATGCCAGCCAGAGCTCTCCTGTGTGAGATGTCTGTCAACCCTTGCTTGGAGGCATCTCCCAGTCAGGAGGCATGCGGGACAGGGACCCACTTGAGGAGGTAGTCTGTCTCTTAGCAGAGCTCAAGTGCTGTGCTGGGAGGTCCAATGTTCTCTTCAGACCCAGCAGGCAGAAATGTTTAAGTCTGCTAAAGCTGAGCCCACAAACACCCTTTCCCCCAAGTCCTCTGTCCCAGAGAGATGGGAGTTTTATCTATAAACCCCCAACTGGAGATGCTGCCTCTCTTTCTGAGATGGCATGCCCAGAGAGAAGCAATCTAGAGAGGCAATCTGGCAACAGCAGATTTGCGCAGCTGTGGTGGGCTCTGCCCAGTTTGACTTTCCTGGTGTCTTTGTTTATACTGTGAGGGGAAAACTACCTACTCAAGCCTCAGTAATGGTAGATGCCCCTCCCCCCACTAAGCTCAAGCATCCCAGGTCAATTTTAGACTTCTGTGCTGGCAGTGAGAATTTCAGGCCACTGGATATTAGCTTGATGGGCTCTGTGGTGGTGGGATCCACTGAGGTAGACCACTTGGTTCTCTGACTTCAACTCCCTTTCCAGGGGAGTTAACAGTTCTGTCTCGCTGGCATTCCAGGCACCACTGGGGTATGAAAAAAAAAAAAAAAAACTGCAGCTAGCTTGGTATCTGTCCAAATGGCCACCCAGTTTTGTGCTTGAAACCCAGGGCCCTGGTGGCAAAGGCATCTGAGGGAATCTCCTGGTCTGTGGGTTGCAAAGACCATGGGAAAAGTGTAGTATCTGGGCTGGAATGCAGCATAGAAAACTTAGTAGCATTTCTATAGACAAACAACAAACCAGATGAAAAAGAGCTCAAGAAAGCAATCTCATTTTACAATAGCTGCAAAAATAAATAAATAATCTAGGAACAAATTTAACCAAGGAGATGAAAGATCTCTGCAAAAAAACCCATAAAATACTGAAGAAAGAAATCTAAGAAGACACAAAGATACACCTCAAGAAGAGCAACCCCAATACACATAATCGTCAAATTCACCAAGGTTGAAATGAAGGAAAAAATGTTAAGGGCAGCCAGAGAGAAAGGTAGGGTTACCCACGAAGGGAAACCCATCAGACTCACAGTGGATCTCTCTGCAGAAACTCTACAAGCCAGAAGAGAGTGGGAGCCAATATTCAACATTCTTAAAGAAAAGAATTTTCAACCCAGAATTGCATATCCAGCCAAACTAAGTTTCATAAGTGAAGGCGAAATAATATCCTCTACAGACAAGTAAATGCTGAGAGATTTTGTCACCACCAGGTCTGCCTTACATGAGCTTCTGAAGGAAGCATTAAATACGGAAAGGAAAAACCAGTACCAGCCACTGCAATAACATACCAAATTGTAAAGATCATCAACACTATGAAAGAACTGCATCAACTAACGGGCAAAATAACCAGCTAGCATTATAATGACAGGATCAAATTTACATGTACCAATATTAACCTTAAATATAAATGAGGTAAATGCCCCAATTAAAAGACACCGACTTGCAAATTGAATAAAGAGTCAAGACTCATTGGTGCTCTGTATTCAGGAGACCCATGTCATGTGCCAAGACACACATAGGCTCAAAATACACAGGTATTGATCGACTTATGACCTATGCAACTTACGACCATTTGACTTTACGACCACAATCGCTAGCCACGACTGCTCCGCGTCTGGCAGCGCAAACGTTGCTCAGCTGGGCATACGACAGTGTGGACCAGCTTCCGGCAGCACTACCATCTCTGCGTGCACCATTTCAACTGTACATATAGCCTACTCAACTTACGACCAAATCACGTTACGACTGGTCTGCCGGTCCCAATCGTGGTTGTAAGTCGAGCACTAGCTGTAAAGGGATGGAGGAATATTTACCAAGCAAATGGAAAGCAAAAAAAAAAAAAAAAAAGAAAAAGAAAAAAGCAGGGGTTGCAACCCTATTCTCCAGACTTTAAACCAACAAAGATTAAAAAAAGAAAAAAAAAAAAAGAAGGGTATTACATAATGGTCAAGGGATAAATGCAACAAGAAGAGCTAACTATCCTAAATATATGTGCACCCTATACAGGAGCACCCAGATTCATAAAGCAAGTTCTTAGATGCCTACAAAGAGACTTAGACTCCCACACAGTAGTAGTGAGAGACTTTAACATCCCACTGTCAATATGAGACAGTTCAACGAGACAGAAAACTAATAAGGATATTCAGGACTTGAATTCAGTTCTGGGCCAACTGGATCTACTAGACATCTACAGAACTCTCCACCCCATATCAACAGAATATACATTCTTCTCATCACCATATCACACATATTCTAAAACTGACCACATAATTGGAAGTAAAACACTCCTCAGCAAATGCAGAGGCACAGAAATCATAACAAACAGTCTCTTAGACCACAGTGCAATCAAATTAGAACTCAGGACTAAAAAACTCACTTAAAACCACACAAGTATATGAAAACTGAACAATCTGCTCCTTAATGACTACTGAGTAAATAACAAAATTGAGTCAGAAATAAATAAGTTCTTAGAAATCAATGAGAACAAAGACACAATGTACTAGAATCTCTTGGACACAGCTAAAGCAGTGTGTAGAAAGAAATTTATGGCACTAAATGCCCATAGGAGAAAGGAGAAAAGATCTAAAATTGATACTCTAACATCACAATTAGAAGAACTAGAGAAGCAAGAGCAAACAAATTCAACAGCTAGCAGAAGACAAGAAATAACAAAGATCAGAGGAGAACTGAAGGAGATAGAGACACAAAAACCCTTCAAAAAATCAATGAAACTAGGAGCTGGTTTTTTGGAAAAGAATACCAAAATAGATAGACTGCTAGCCAGACTAATAAAGAATAAAAGAGAGAAGGATCAGACAGATACAATAAAAAATGATGAAGGTGATATCACCACTAATCTCACAGAAATACAAACTATCATCAGAGAACACTATAAACAACTCTAAGCAGATAAACTAGAAAATCTAGAAAAAAATGGATAAATTCCTGGACACATACACCCTCCCAAGACTAAACCAGGAAGAAGTTGAATCCCTGAATAGACCAATAACAAGTTCTGAAATTGAGACAGTAATTAATAGTCTATCAGCCAAAAACAAGTTTAGGACCAAACAGATTCACAGCCAAATACTACCAGAGGTACAAAGAGGATCTGGTACCATGCCTTCTAAAGCTATTCCAAACAATAGAAAAAGAGGGACTCCTCCCTAACTCGTTTTATGAGGCCAGCATCATCCTGACACCTAAACCTGACAGATACACAACAAAAAAAGAAAATTTTGGGCCAATATCTCTGATGAACATCAATGTGAAAATCCTCAATAAAATACTGGCAAATTGAATCCAGCAGCACATCAAAAAGCTTATCCATCACAATTAACTTGGTTTCATACCTGGGATGAAAGGCTGGTTCAACATATGTTAATCAAGAAATGTAATGCATCACATAAACAGAACCAAAGACAAAAACCACATGATTATCTCAATAGTTGCAGAAAAGGCCTTTGAAAAAATTCAACACACCTTCATGCTACAAACTCTCAATAAGCTAGGTATTGATGGAATGTATCTCAAAATAATAAGAGCTATTTATGACAAACCCACAGCCAATATCACACTGAATGGGCAAAATCTGGAAGCATTCCCTTTGAAAACTGGCGCAAGACAAGGATGCCCTCTGTCACCACTCCCATTCAACATAGTATTAGAAGTTCTGGCCAGGGCAATCAGGCAAAATAAAGAATATAGAGTACTCAAATAAGAAGAGAGGAAGGTAAATTGTCTCTGTTTCCAGATGAAATGATTGTATATTTAGAACACCTCATCTTCTCAGCCCCAAATCTCCTTAAGCTGATAAGCAACTTCAGCAAAGTCTCAGGATACACAATCAATGTGCAAAAGTCACAAGCATTCCTATACACCAATAATAGACAAATTGAGAGCCAAATCATGAGTGAACTCTCATTCACAATTGCTACAAAGAGAATAAAATAACTAGAAATACAACTTACAAGGGATCTGAAGGGATGTGATGTGAAGGGATGTGAAGGACCTCTTCAAGGAGAACTAAAAACCACTGCTCAAGGAAATAATGAGGACACAAACAAATGGAAAAACATTCCATGCTCATGGATAGGAAGAATCAATATCAGGAAAATGACCGCATTGCCCAAAGTAATGTATAGATTCAGTGCTATCCCCATCAAAGCTACTATTGACTTTCTACACAGAACTAGAAAAAGCTACTTTAAATTTCACATAGAACCAAAAAACAGACCACATAGCCAAGACAATCCTAAGCAAAAAGAATAAAGCTGGAAGCATCATGCTACCTGACTTCAAACTATACTACAATGCTACAGTAACCAAAACAGCATGGCACTGGTACCAAAACAGACATACAGACCAATGGAACAGAACAGAGGCCTCTGAAATAATGTCATACATTTACAACCATCGGATCTTTGACAAACCTAAAAAAACAAGCAATGGGGAAAGGGTTACATATTTATTAAATAGTGTTGGGAAAACTGGCTAGCCATATGCAGAAAACTGAAACTGGACCCCTTCCTTATATCTTATACAAAAATTAACTCAAGATAGATCAAAGACTTAAAGGTAAGATCTAAAACCATAAAACCCTAGAAGAAAACCTATGCAATACCCTTCAGAACAGAGGCATGGCCAAAGACTTCATGACTAAAACACCAAAAGCAATGGTAACAAAAGCTAAAATTGACAAATAGGATGTAATTAAACTAAAGAGCTTCTGCACAGCAAAAGAAGCTCATCAGAGTGAGCAGGCCACCCACTGAATAGAACATTTTTGCAATCTATCCATTTGACAAAGGGTTAATATTCAGAATCTACAAGGAACTTAAACAAATTTATAAGAAAAAGACAAACAACCCCATCAAAAAGTGGGTGAAGGGTATGAACAGACACTTCTCAAAAGAAGACATTGATTCGGTCAACAAACATATAAAAAAAAACTCATCATCACTGGTCATTAGAGAAATGCAAATCAAAACCACAATGAGATACCATCTTATGCCAGTTAGAATGGTGATTATTAAAAAGTCAGAAAACAACAGCTGCTGGAGAGGGTGTGGAGAAATAGGAACATTTTTAACACTGTTTGTGGGAGTGTAAATTAGTTCAACCATTGTGGAAGATAGTGTGGTGATTTCCCAAGGATCTAGAACCAGAAATGTCATTTGATCCAGCAATCTTATTAATGGGTATATGCCCAAAGGATTATAAATCATTCTACTGTAAAGACACATGCACTCATGTTTATTGCAGCACTGTTCACAATAACAAAGACTTGGAACAAACCCAAATGTCCGTCGATGATAGACTGGATAAAGAACATGTGGCTTATATACACCATGGAATACTATGCAGCCATACAAAAGGATGAGTTCATGTCATTTGCAGGGACATGGATGAAGCTGGAAACCATCATTCTCAGCAAACTAACTCAAGAACAGAAAACCAAATATCGCATGTTCTCACTCATAAGTGGGAGTTGAACAATGAGAACATATGGACACAGGGAGGGGAACATCACACACTGGGGCCTGTAGGGGGTGGGGGATAGGGGAGGAAGAGCATTATGAGAAATACCTAATGTAGATGATGGGTCGATGGGTGCAGCAAACCACCATGGCATGTGTGTACCTGTGTAACAAACATGCACATTCTGCACATGTATCCCAGATCTTAAAATATAATTTTTAAAAAAGCTACTGAGGAAATAATAAGATTGATGTATTTTAATTATGTGAATATTATTCAGCACAGGAATGGTTTCAAAAGGGTCTTTACTAAACCCAGCTATAGTATATATCTTATAAAGGGAAAAAACCTGAATAAAAATCTTTGTAATTAAAAATAAATTAAGCTGTGAAGCCATTTGTTTCTGGACTTTCTTTTTTGGGAGACTTTTCATTACTAATCCAATCTCATTACTCATTATTGGAATGCTCAGGTTTCCCATTTCTTTTTTGTTTAAAGTTGGTTGGTTGTCTGTATCCAGGAATTTATCAGTTTCCTCTAATCTTTTGAATTTATTTGTGTGTAGTTGTTCATAATAGTTTCTAATGATCATCTGTATTTATGTGGTCTCGGTGATTATGTCTCCTTTTTGTTTCTGATTTTATTAATTTGTTTTTTCTCCATTTTTCCTTGTCCACTTAGCTAATGGGTTGTGAAGTTTGTTAATCTTTTTACAAACCCACAGCTCATATCATACTGAATGGGCAAAAGCTGGAAACATTCCTTTTGAAAACCAGCACAAGACAAGGATGTCCTCTCTCACCACTTCTATTTAACATAGTATTGGAAGTTGCTGACAAAAGAAAGGAACAAAAAAATTCTGATAAAAATAGAGGAGGTCAAATTATCTTTGTTTGCAGATGACATGATTCTATATTTAGGAAACCCCATCATCTCAGCCCAAAAGCTTCTTAACCTGGTAAGTAATAACTTCTGCAAAGTTTCAGGATACAAAAATCAATGTGCAAAAATTGCTAGTATTCCTACATACCAACAACAGACAAGAGCCAAATCACAAATGAACTCCCATTCACAATTGCCACAAAAAAATAAAATATTTAGGAATACAGCTAATAAGGAAGTGAAAGACCTCTTTAAGAAGAACCATAAACCACTGTCCAAAGAAATCATAGATAACACAATGGAAAAACAATTCCATGCTTATGGATAGGAAGAATCAATATTGTGAAAATGGCCATATTGTTCAAAGTAATTTATAGATTCAATGTTATTCTCATTAAACTATAATTGACATTCTTCACAGAATTAGAAAAAACTATTTTAAAATTCATACGGAACCAAAACAGAACACAAATAGCCAAGGCAATCCTAAGCAAAAGAACAAAGCTGGAGGCACCTGACTTCAAACTATACTATAGGGCTACAGTAACCCAAACAGCATGGTAGTTGTAAAGGACAGATACACAGATCAATGGAACAGAATAGAGAACCCAGAAACAACATTACACACCTACGACCATCTGATCTTTGGCAAACCTGACAAAAACAAGCAATGGGGAAAGGATTCCTTATTTAATAAATGGTGCTGGGACAGCTGGCTAGCCCTCTACAGAAAACTGAAAGTAGACCTCTTCTGATATGGTTTGGCTGTGTCACCACCCAAGTCTCATCTTGAATTTATTTTCTATAATCTCCATGTGTCGTGAGAGGAACCTGGTGGGAGGTAATTTAATCACGGGGGTGGTTACCCTCACGCTGTTCTCATGATAACGAGTGGTTTTTTCTTTTCTTTTTTTTTTTTTTAGATGGAGTCTTGCTCTGTTGCCCAGGCTAGAGTGCAGTGGCATGATCTTGGCTCATTGCAACCTCCACCTCCCAGGTTCAAGCAATTCTCCTGCCTCAGCCTCCCAAGTAGCTGGGATTACAGATGTCTGCCGCCACGCCTGGCTAATTTTTGTATTTTTAGAAAAGATGGGATTTCACCATATTGGCCAGGCTGGTCTCAAACTCTTGACCTCAGTTGATGCGCCCTCCTCGGCATGAGCCATCATGCCTGACTGGGTCTTTATTTTTAATCCACTTGGCCAGTCTAAATCTTTTACTTGGGAAATTGAATCAATTTACATTCAAGGTTGTTTGATAGACGAGAACTTACATCTGTCATTTGATTTTTTTTTTCTGGTTGTTGACTGTCTCTCCTTTATTTCTGAAGGGTGGTTTTGCTGGATATAATATTGACTGACAGTTATTTTCTTTCAGCATTTTGAATGCATCATTCAATTTTCTCTTGGCCTGTAAGGTTTCTGATGAGAAATCTGCTATCAGTAAAATGGGGATTCCCTTATATTTGGCTTGATGCTTTTCTCGTTGGTTTTATAATTCTTCCTTTGTCTTCGACTTTTGATAATTTGACTAAAAATGTCTCTTAGTCCGTTAGAGAGGATGTATTTGGGCTGAATCTATTTGGAGAATTTTGCACGTTCTGGATTTGGATATCTCTCTCTCTCCCAAGACTTGCAAAATTTTTTGCTATTATTTTATTAAATGTGTTTTCTATGCCTTTTTCTTTCTTTTTGCCTTCCAGAATTTTATAATGTGAACGTTTTTTGCTTACTGGTGTCTCGTAAATCCTGTAAACTTTATTTAAAAAAATTTTTTTCCCTTTTAAATCCTCATGTATTAGTTCAAAAGACCTATCTTCAAGTTGAGAAATCCTTTCTTCTAATTTTTCCATACTGTTGTTGAAAAATTGTTATATTTCATTAATTGACTTTTTCAGCTCTAAAATTTGTTTGGTTCTTTTTTATGACAGCTATCTCTTTGTTGAATTTTCCATTTAAATCACAAATTGTTTTCCTGATTTTATTTGTTTATCTGTATTCTCCTTTATCTGAGCTTCCTTAAGATTATTATTTTGAATTTTTCTTCTGGCATTTCATATATTGCCTTATAATTGGCTCCGTTATTGGAGAATTACTGTGTTCCTTTGGGGGGGTCTATCATATTTTCTTGCTTTTTTATGTTTGATGTTTTTCTATGTTGATACTTAGACATCTGGTGCAATTGTTGCCTCTTCTGATTTTATGGTATAGGCTCCTTAGCATAAAACTTATTCATATATAATCCATTTTAGTGATGTTTGCAAATGTTCCTGTGACCTAGGTGGTGAGTTGGTGGCAGCAGTGGCACAGCTTTGCTGGGAGTTGGTTTGCCAGTCTGTTTTTCAGGCCATGGGTGCTTGTGTACACATGGTGGGTTATTCAATCTGGCATCTGGCTTGCTGGGTTTGGGATTATGGGGCTGTTTCCCCAGCCAGGGGCACAAGCACATGATTGCTTGGCTATCCTCAGGGCATGTCTTCCAGGGGTGGACCCACTGGGTTTCTTAGGTTCTAGAGTGGGTAGGCAGCCAGTCAGCCAGTCTGGGGGCATGTCTGCTGGGAGTGGGAACACAAGGTTATTTCTCAGGCCCTGGGCACAGTTCCCCAGCTGCTCAGCTGGTCTGTATGTATGTTCACCAAGTAGGAAAATGGGGTGCCAGAGGCACGGTGCTTTTATGCTTCCCTCCTGAGCTTCTGATGACCACAGGCACCTCTCCACTCCTTTTTTTTCCATTTTATTGCATTTTAGGTTTTGGGGTACATGTGAAGAACATGCAAGATTGTTGCATAGGTACACACGTGGCAGTGTGATTTGCTGCCTTCCTCCCCATCACCTACATCTGGCATCTCTCCCTTTGCTATCTCTCCCCAGCTCCCCACCCCCCACCGTCCCTCCCTTATTTCCCCCCAACTGACCCCAGTGTGTAGTGCTCCCCTCACTGTGTCCATGTGTTCTTATTGTTCAACACCTGCCTATGAGTGAGAACATGCAGTGTGTGATCTTCTGCTCTTCTGTCAGTTTGCCGAGAATGATGGTTTCCAGGTTCATCCATGTCCCTACAAAGGACACAAACTCATCGTTTTTGATGGCTGCATAATATTCCATGCTGTATATGTGCCACATTTTCCCTGTCCAGTCTATCATCGATGGGCATTTGGGTTGGTTCCAGGTCTTTGCTATTGTAAACAGTACTGCAATGAACGTTCGTGTGCACGTGTCCTTATAGTAGAATGATTTATAATCCTTTGGATATATACCCAGTAATGGGATTGCTGGGTCAAATGGAATTTCTATTTCTAGGTCCTTGAGGAATCGCCACATTGCTGCACTCCTGCACTCTCCCTTTGATACTCCAGTAGAATCTTAGCCATCTATTCATTGCTTGGTCCTTTCTTGTGGAGGAGATGTGCACCAGGGGCCTCAGTCAGCCACCTTGCTGACATTTGCTTCTGCTATATTTTTCCCTTTGTACTCTAATAAGTAGAATAAAATGAGAAACGAACAGAGATGGATGGACCCTTCACAGTTTGGCTTCTAAAATTCTTGAGAGAGGGCAATGCTGTATTTACCTGGGTGAGATGCCCAACATTGGGCCAAATAACTTTGATTTAGAAGTGGTAGCTGAAGGAAGGGATATAACTGGACCAGCTCATGTGAGCTGCTCACATGGACCAATCTTCCTGGCTGGGGAAGAAGGATGCAGTAGACGCAGGCTTACCATTTTCAAAATAGTTCAAAACAAAGTATATCATGAAGGAGAATTACCGATTAACCACTTATAATTTTCAAGATATTAACACATTGGATGACATGACTTCTAACTTCTGTTTTACAATGATTTCTTTCCTTTTTTTTTTTTTTTAAATCAAATCAATGGTATTGCATGTTTTACACTGATTTCTGTGTAATTTTAATTATGGTTAACTGATTGCCTATCACGTTGAATAAGACTTTGTGAAGAAATGCTGGCTTCCACTCTAAGTACATAAAATTGATTTCATTTATTCTTCTCTAAAGATTTTCTAGCCTCAAGCAGTTCATGTATGGATGGAACACAGATTACACAGAACAATTCAGCATTTCCCACAGAAGGTAATATGCTTCCTTAGTCATGGCCAGGACTGAGGGATGGAAAGTTGAGCTTTCTTAGAAATATTAGTGGATGGCCTGACTGGAAGCCAGCCTTATGACTACTTGAAGAATGTGGTGATCTGAGTACTGTGATATGAAGGATCCTGAATGACCCAACCTCTAATTGTTCTCCAAACAAGCCTCTGAAGCTTTGTTAAGGTGGAGTGGCGGAAGAAGCAGGGATTTAACTACCTCTCAGATCTATGTTAAAGTACTATCTCTTTCTTCATCTATTTATGTGTTTATTAATTTGCTGTGAAATACAAGGGCTGGAGTACAAACCATATAAGAGACAGGTGACACCAAAACAGGATAGGAGAGAGATTAAATACAGGGTTTAGCAAAAACATCCTTCATCCACATAAAGGTTTGCCCCTTTATAGCTGATTCTGCTGATGCTATAGTGATGAAATCACTGACACCTTTGTTATAGGTGAGTAGTGACAGATACTTTAGATGACTAATTACCTCTCACCAAACCCTTACCAAGTCACCAACTTGTTGATTTATGGGATGTGTGAGGTTCTATTTTGGAAGATGCTTGTAGGATGCAGGGCTTAACTTTTCCTTTAAATGATGGACAGGGATCAACTTACGCACATAGTGTTGATAATTGGATTGGGTATACAGAAATAAAATCTGTGAGTTAAGTTCACAGCTGAACTACCTGAAAGTGTATGTGTGACTAAATAGGAAGGAATGAAAACTCATCTAAAGGCTATATTTGATAATTTCATGGATTTTCTATAAAATACTTTTAATGAAAAATATCTAAAGGGAAATAAATCTTTCTTAAAAATTATATATCACACTACACTTTCAGAAGAAATAAATATTTCTAAGCATCTCTCATCAGTAGGCATAATCATTTTTCATTTTTATGGGATAGCTCAACTTGTGAAATAAGTGTTTTTTTTTTAAAGATCTATGTATTTTACCAATTTTGTGATTCCTTAAATGAAAAATGAACTTAACAAAATTTCTAGCTAGTTCAACCCAAATGCCATATTAGTTACTTTAAAAGAAAGAACTATATATGAATACTTATCACATTTATGTTTGTCTGAAACAAAAACATAGAGATAGACTTTTTGTGCTCATCAGAGCTGAGGAGGAGACAACCACATCACTAATTTTTCCATTTTCTTTCCTGTGGCACATAAATTGCATGATAAAGACAATAGTTTCCACCATCTAAAGATTAGATGTAGAACATTGCCTTTGTTGTTTAATTTACAATCTCTTTGTTCCTTGATATTAAAACTTCTGAGTGAATATCAAAATACTTTATCAAATGTATTATATTTCTAATAATACATAATACAGGAGAAAATTGGTTAATCTCTGGATTGGTTTCAATATATTATTTATATTTTGTGAATTTTAATTTTTTATGAAAGTCTAATATTTTGGAATAAGATCAGCAAAGTTATGTTCTAGTGTAACTCAATGTGATAAGTTAATAAATGTAACACATGAAATTCTTTATTTTCTTTTATCATTCTCCTTTCATGTATGCGTCCAGTAAATATTTCATGGCCTATACTGATGGGTAAAAATGCTGTGCTTTGCTGCCCTATCACATTAAAATATTTGATCATAACATGGGAAATAATCCTGAAAGACCAGCCTTCCTGTAAAAAAGCCTACAAGAAAGAAACAAATGAGACCAAGGAAACCAACTGTACTGATGAGAGAATAACCTGGGTCTCTAGACCTGATCAGAATTTGGACCTTCAGATTCGTCCAGTGGCCATCACTCATGACGGGTATTACAGATGCATAATGGGCGCACCTGGTGGGAATTTCTATCATGGATATCACCTCGAAGTGTTAGGTAAGGAGCATCACATATTGTGGTATTTCACATCACCAAATTTGTGACTGAAGCAAGTGTCTCTCTGAATTCCATATGCTTTATGTGAAAACCGAAGCATTTTTTTCCCTTTCGTCTCTGCAGTTACTCCTGAAGTGACCCTGTTTCAAAGTAGGAATGGAACTGTAGTATGCAAGGCAGTTGCAGGGAAGCCAGCTGCACAGATCTCCTGGATCCCAGAGGGGGATTGTGTCACTGAGCAAAAATGCTGGGACAATGGTACAGTGACTGTTAAGAGTGCATGCCACTGGGAGGGCCACAATGTGTCTACCGTGACCTGCCGTGTCTCCCATTTGACTGGCAACAGGAGTCTGGACATAGAGCTACTTCCTGGTCAGTAATGGTTTTAGTTTTGACTTTTCCCCATTCTTTTAAAGGAGTTATATTAGGAAAAAAAAAAAAAAAGAGGTGTGCAAATAGATTTTGTTCAAGGATGCTCTCTCTACTGTTCATTTTTATCTCTTCCCTGACCAAAATAAAGAGATATGTTTCAGAGAACAGTCCAAGCATTTGTGGAAAAAAGCCCTTTTTCAGAATGCCATTTAATTCTATGATTAATGTTCACTTCCATGTTAGTAGTTAATTGGCATGAGTATTCTTTTAAAAATAATACTTATGGTTTATTGAAAAACAAAGTATACTTTGAAGCACATAATTATGGTTTTATTAGAAGAATACATTCACTCATAAGTTGCTTTTATGAATTTTTAGTTTGGTGTAATTTTATTTTCTAGGCTTTTCATCACTGAATTTCTTAAATGTCTTATAATAACATTATGATTCAGTTCATCACTGTTTATTTACTCTCCTCTCATCCTACTCTCATTTCTTATTATTTTAAAATGATTAAATATCAACAAACATATTGAAAGTGCAATTGTTCTGTAAGGCTTCATGAAAACTATTAGCCCTACCCTTGTCTTTCCAATCCAACTGCCATCTCCATTAAACTCCCCAGAGGTAGGTACTTTCAAATTTTCCAGTGTTTCTTCTAGTAATTGGTGCCATTTTTATATAATGTGCGCATAGTGCTATTTCTTACTGTATCAAATTTAGACATTATGTAATCACAACTTCTTATGGTAGATGAGGATTTCACATTACCTTCTTCATTTCCTTCAAACTTCAATTGAGGTAATGCAATTGTTCATTCAATAGCCTATGTTCCCATTAAACTGAATATTTAAGTACTGTTACGTGCTGAATCAAGAAATACACTCATGCTTTCCCTTTTGAATGACACTTTTTTGGACTTTATCATTGCTTTACCTCTTTTGTTTCCTTAAGAATGTAGTTACCTGTTGTAAACTATCATTAAGCCTACTGACAAAACTAGAGAGCCCTTGAGTAATATATTCCATATGGGCAGATTTATTAGGTAAGCTGTTAGTTCTATTTTTTCTCAAAGTCATTCTTGAATTTTTCTACGTGCTTGGTCTAATCTCCCGATTGGCCTCTAGACCTGCTGTATAGCTATTGTCTTGGACACTCTCATTGCCTCAATCCTCTTCTTAGCCTGTATCTATGCAACCTGAGTTTCTTTTCTCTTCTACACATTTAACTCTTTCCTTCATATATGAAACTTTTCTTAACTCTTTGGTAGTCCTTGGGTATGGATCATTTTGAAGTGAGTACTAATGAGCTAATTGAAAGCTCTACTAGTTAATGGTTGTGTCTGCCAACCAGTTAGCTTCGGTACAGTGAAAACGAGCTACGTGATTTTTTAATAATTAGCAGATTTGTTATATATCTGAAAGCCTTTTCTCTGGGGCTGTTCAGGCTCTGCAGAAATCAACTCAGCAGTCTCTGGCCTTGGAGAGATAAGCCCACCAGTGTTTGGGAAGGGAGAGAACAGTGTAGTGTGCGAGTGTGCATGTGAGTGCAGCACTGTTGAGAATCAGACTTTCCTTCATACCTGTATTCAGTGTGGTATGTTATTCTCACCCTCCCTGATGTCTGGATCCTTGACTTTGGAGTCTCTCCAGGTCATCTTCTCTAGGCCAATCTCCCCTTTTCCTGCCGGTTGGGAAAGGTGTGCGACCTAAGATGGGGCAGGAGACATGGCAACCTGCCTGTTCTCAAGACAAACTTTAGAGAAGCTCTGAACTTTTAGCCCCACTCTTCACCCCTCCACATACTCCTTTTTCTACATTTTGTGGTTCCTACTCTAGAGGCTTCCTGGAGTTTTTGTGTGTACTAAGGTTTTTATTTATTCTATGTTGTAAATCATTAGCCAGTTTTCTATTCATTTCTCACTTAAAAACAGTGTGAAATCTTTCATCTGTTCTTGTCTTCGTCCCTCTTCACTTTGTCTTTGCAGATCTACACTAAAAAAATCTTTTTACTAACACTTTAGTAAGTTTGAATGAGGGAGAAGAGAAAAATCTCATGTGTTGAAACCACCATTTTTTAAATATGTATTATTTAAGTCATATTTTTTTAGTAGTATTTACTGAAAAGAGCAGTTGTGCCTTGGTTATGTATGAAATCTCACCATTTCATATTCCAATATGATGTCAGATTTATAGTGTCTCAGAATTGAAGGGAACTTCTTGTTCAAATTCCTATGTAGTGCAAGGATGTCCCTGATGTCTTCCTTGCACCGTGGATCGTCAGCCTCTCTAGTACACACTCAATGAGAGAGACCTTAGTGTTTGGAAAACAAGGATTTTTAAAAATGTTGTTTTAAACAGTGAAACCAAACATTCTATTTTCATATAACATATGGAAAAATTCAATATTTAAAAACATCAACTTTGGAAGGAAAGTGGGAGGACCAGACACCAGCCTGCTCAGTTTCCACTTCATCTCCTTCTGCTGCCCCTGAGCCATATTCACGCAACACCAGGAGCATAGTTTGCAAATCATTGCCTCTCAAGTTGGCAATTCCTTTGTTGACTTGCATGCTTGTCAGAGTTTTGTATTGCTGCTGGAAGCTAATAAATAGAGTTCCTGCTATGTATTCATTTTAGTTTCAATGCCCTGGCAGAAAGATGATTGCAGAATTAGGGTTACTTTTTCAAGGAACTTCCGTACAATTGCCTATTTATTAATAAATGCCATTACTGCCCATTTTTGAATGTTAGAGGGAAGAAACACTCGCCTATAAAAGAGTGGTAGAAATTCACCACTCATTAATCTTTAAAGCAACAAAATCCTAATATAAGGTGATGTCTTGCTGAAAACTGTAGAGTCTGCATTGAACAAGCAATTTTAATAATTCTCAAACTATTAATGGGTCAGAAGTATTGAAAATGAAACTATAGATATCAATTTCATGTAATGTGAGACATTATTGAGCCATCTATATCTATAGACATGGATATAAATATAGATAACTTTATTTTTAGTAGACGTTAATTTTTAGAGCAGTTTTAGGTTCACAGCAAAACTGAGTGGAAAGTACAGAAATTTCTCATATAACCCCTGCCCTTGCCCATGTCCACCTCCCCCACCTACAGGTATCCTGCACCACAGTGTTACATTCATTAGAATTGTTGAACCTCCACTGATACAACACTACCACCCAAAGTCCATACTTTATACATTAGAGTTCATTCCTGGTGTTGTACGTTGTATGCGTTTGGACAAATGTGTAATGACATGTATCCACCAGTATAGTATTATACAGAACAGCTTTATTGTCCTACACAATCCTCCTTGCTCTTCCAATTCCTCCCTCCTTCCTCACCACCAGTCAATCAATGATTTACTGACTATTCCCCTAGTTTTGTCTTTTGCATAATGTCTTACAATTGGAATCATACAGTATGTAATCTTTCCAGATTGGCATGTTTCACTTAGTAATATACATTTGAAATTCCTCCAAGTCTTTTTATGGTTTGATAGTGCATTTTTTTATATTTTTATTGCATTTTAGGTTTTGGGGTACATGTGATGAACATCCTAGATTGTTGCATAGGTACACACATGGCAGTGTGATTTGCTGCCTTCCTCCCCATCACATATATCTGGCATTTCCCCCCATGCTATCTCTCCCCAACTCCCCAGCCCTGCTGTCCCTCCCCTATTTCCCCCCAACAGACCGCAGTGTGTGATGCTCCCCTCCCTGTGTCCATGTGTTCTCATTGTTTAACACCCACCTATGAGTGAGAACATGCAGTGTTTGATTTTCTGTTCTTGGGTCAGTTTGCTGAGAATGATAGTTTCCAGGTTTATCCATGTCCCTACAAAGGACACGAACTTACTGTTTTTGGTGGCTGCATAATATTCCGTGGTGTATATGTGCCACATTTTCCCTGTCCAGTCTATTATCGATGGGCATTTGGGTTGGTTCCAGGTCTTTGCTATTGTAAACTGTGCTGCAATGAACATTCGTGTGCACGTGTCCTTACAGTAGAGCGATTTATAATCCTTTGGATATATACCCAGTAATGGGATTGCTGGGTCAAATGGAATTTCTATTTCTAGGTTCTTGAGGAATCGCCACACTGTCTTCCACAATGGTTGAACTAATTTACACTCCCGCCAACAGTGTTAAGAGTGTTCCTATTTCTCTCCATTCTCTCCAGCATCTGTTGTCTCCAGATTTTTTAATGATCGCCATTCTAACTGGCATGAGATGGTATCTCAATGTAGTTTTGATTTGCATTTCTCTAATGATCAGTGATGATGAGCATTTTTTCATATGTTTGTTGGCCTCATGTATGTCTTCTTTTGTAAAGTGTCTGTTCATATCCTTCGCCCACTTTTGAATGGGCTTGTTTTTTTCTTGTAAATCTGTTTCAGTTCTTTGAAGATTCTGGATATTCACCCTTTGTCAGATGGGTAGACTGCAAAAATTTTTTCCCATTCTGTTGGTTGCCAATTCACTCTAATGACTGTTTCTTTTGCTGTGCAGTAGCTGTGGAGTTTGATTACGTCCCATTTGTCTATTTTGGCTTTTGTTGCCAATGCTTTCGGTGTTTTGGTCATGAAGTCCTTGCCTATGCCTATGTCCTGAATGGTTTTGCCTAGATTTTCTTCTAGTGTGTTTATGGTGTTAGGTCTTATGTTTAAGTCTTTAATCCATCTGGAATTGATTTTAGTGTAAGGTGTCAAGAAGGGGTCCAGTTTCTGCTTTCTGCACATGGCTAGCCAGTTTTCCCAACACCATTTATTAAACAGGGACTCCTTTCCCCATTGCTTGTTTTTGTCACTGAATAATAAGATAGTACATTATTTGGATTGTACCACATTTGAACCCTATATTTTTGTGTTTGTAGTTGCAGGTGCCAAAAAATCGGCAAAATTATATATTCCATATATCATCCTTGCCATTATTTTGATCATCGTGGGATTCATTTTTTTATTGAAAATCAGTGGCTGCAGGTATTGACTGATGATTTTTCTTCTTCAGCTTAATTAGGCTAAAAAAGAGTCAGAAATATGGAACTGATTGGGGTATATTAGGATGTCAACATCAAATTTCCCATAATCAAATCTTGAGGGTATTAGACTTGGACTACTTTGAATGATTACAGAAATTTTGCTAGGTTGCTTTTGCATAGATGCCTGGGAAATTAGGCTATTTAGGACAGGATCTTGGGAGAGAAAGTACATGTTAATTTTTACATTTGAGTAAATAATTAGAATTTCTTCATGTACCAAAGAGGAGTTGTTACATACATTCAATTGCGTCAAGCTTATATTGCATAATTTCATTTCCTTTTTCAAAATCCAGAATATTCTTACTTGGGGTTATTAATCACTAGCAGTATTCTTCACTCATTTCTAGTAGTTTCTTTCTGATTTATTATGGCTTCTATCAAAATTAACCACAATTGTCAATAGAATACTGTCTTATTTTTCCCATTTTCAATCTAAACAATGATGTTTCCTCCATTCACTTCAGTTTATTTTATTTTTATAGAAAATATAAGTGGAATAAAACAGAAGCTACTCCAGTTGTTGAGGAGGTAAGATAAAAAAGAATACTTACAAACTTAAGCCAATAGTCTGGAAAATCTAGCAACTTAATTTGTAGTTTGTGTCAATATTAGTGTTTCAGTTGAAAAACAAACAATTCTGATTTACAATGCTTATATGTGTGATTACTTTGTTAATTATCTATCAAATACTATTTATACATCACTCTAGATCCACATTTTCACTTCATGAACTATATCCTAAAACACATGATGTTTGCCTCCTTTGGACTGTAATCTTTGGAGAAACTGAATTGGTGTCTATTTTCACCAATTTAGGGCAGGATCTTGGGAGAGAAAGTGCAAGTTAATTTTTACGTTTGGGTAAATAATTACAATTCCTTCAAGTACCAAAGAAGAGTTGTTACACGCCATCAATGAAATGCTTTCTAAGGCATCTCTAATTGCTGACTTTTCCTTTTCAATACTATCACCATTTCTCTCTTACACAAACTTAAAACATATCCTGCCCCTCAATCTCTTATTATAAGTAGCATACTAAGTCTCCAAAGCTCTCCTTTGGAATACTTCTCGTATCGCTTCATTCATCTCCATTCCTACTTTCACAGAGCCATTGTCTCCACACAGAGACTTGTGTAATTGATAAATACTTTTTGATAAAATGTTATAACAAAGCCTGCTCTTATGTTTAAATAAGCCCAGAAACACAACTATAAGCACTCTGGAGCACCTGTTAGAAATAGAGCTGAGTTACTGCTACAAAAATACAGATAGTTTCTATAAAGATTATTTTGAGTTGATTTTAACTTTGAGTTCTTTCTTAGGATGAAATGCAGCCCTATGCAAGCTACACAGAGAAAAACAATCCTCTCTATGATACTACAAACAAGGTGAAGGTATCTCAGGCATTACAAAGTGAAGCTGGCACAAGCCTCCATGCTTTATAATTTGTTGGACTCTTGCACCAAACAACAACAACAACACACAAGATACATTATAATTACTGTCTGATTTTCTTACAGTTCCAGAATGAAGACTTATATTGAAATTAGGTTTTCCAAGGTTCTTAGAAGACATTTTAATGAATTTTCATTTATACCCTTGTATAATTGGAGTTTTAGATTCTTAGCTACCAGCTAGTTCTCTGAAGAACTGATATTACAAAGAAAATACATGCTCATGACCAGATATTCAAATTTTGCAGGACAGTAAATAATGAAAACCAAATTTCCTCCAGAAATAACTGAAGAAGGAACAATCATGAACAGTTGCTTGTGTATCCTTTCAGAATATTTTTATGTACATATGACATGTCTATATGCCTATGGTATATGTGTCCATTTATATGTCTATTTATGTATACATACAGATATCTTTGTCAAGGCACCAGTGGGAACAATACACTGCAATACTGTTCTATACATATGAAAACCAAATAATATAAGTCTTAGAGATCATTTTATATCATGACAAGTAGAGCTACCTCATTCTTTTTAATGGCTATATAAAATTCCATTGTATAGTTATATCATTATTTAATTAAACACAACTCTAATGATGGACATTTAGATTCTTTTAGGTTTTGTTTATTTCTTTTAAGTTTTGTTTGTGGCATAAACACCACCACATAGAATGTTTCTTGTGACTATGTCTCTTTTTGTTTGAGTATATCTGTAGGATAATTTTCTTAAGTGGAATTGTCATGTCAAAGGGTTTATAAATTTTAGCATTGACATATATGTCAAATTGTGTCAAATACATATGTCAAATTCCCTCCAACATTGTTTAAATGTGCCCTTCTTTAAATTTCTATTTTAATATCTGTAAGATTCCTGCTTCTACAGTTGCTTTTTCTTTTTAATCAACCAGATTAAATATGATGTGAGATTATAATAAGAATTATACTATTTAATAAAAATGAATTTATATTTTTGGTCATGTTTGTATGAGAGTGAATGCACCTGTGAGAACATTAGCTTCTTCTGAACTCATTATATCACTACAGAGGTGTTGATGTTTGATGCCTAACAGTTTTGCAGATGTGCTACATTGGAATCGTGTATTTTTAGGGTATACATTCTACTGTGATACATTTATTGAATAATGAATGTCTACTGACCATATCAGCAGCAAAATATGCACCATAGAGGACATGGGGCATTATTTATAAGATATGAGCTACATGACAAGAGAGTGGCCATGGGATGGCACGTCCCTCCCCTCCATATTTCTGTAGAGCCAAATATTGGCAATGTGTAATTATTTTTAATATCATGAAATTATTTTTAATTATAAAAAATAAGTCTATTTGCTCCATAGAAGAAAAAAAATTAAAAGGTTTTTTTGTCATGATAGAAATTAAAACAAAATGTATTCATTCTTCAATCATGCCATCTGAGACTTTTAAGACAGCTATTTTCTCTTATATTTTTCTCCCTCTAGACATTTCAGTTACTATGGACTTTAATCCTTAAAAGGATTCTTAGTCTATTTTGGATGTAAAGCTAATCTAATGACACTTGGTACCTGATATTTTGATCAAAACATTTTGACTTGGCCAAAAAACACAGTCCATTAGATTTCTGCATATAAATATGACCAAGCAATGTTCATAAGAGACATGATTACACTGTCCTTGAACTTTATTAATTCTTCATCCAACCCTGGTTGAGCTAAGCCTCATAGTTAGTTAGGTCCAAGACCATCTTTTTAAAAATTACTGATAAAGTAAGACAGTACTATACTTACCTCTTAACTTGATAATGTCAAAACAGGCATGTTAAATGACATCACAGTAAAGACTTCATGATAATTTATGAAAGTTAAGTACTGTATTGTACAGAAAATAATTGTACTAAAATCTCAATTATGGGCTGGAACAAGGGTGAACATTATAATCATATAAAAAATTATACATATTCTCCAAACCCGTGCTAGACCTGTCAAATTAGAAAATCTAGAGATTATACCTGGTAGGTCAGCAAGGTCATCCAGGAAGCAAAGGCTGAGATGGAGTTAGGTGTGATTACTTACACAGTCAATTACATTTTACAAATCTCATTTTATATGTCTCATTTACTGTATTTTCTCCCCACCCCATTTTGTATCTTTTTTTTTGCTTTGCTAGATTTGTCAATTTTCTCTCTGTCTCTGACTCTCTGTCTTTCAACATCTCCAGTTATGTGAAAGTTATTCATCATAATTATACGTCTATTGAGTCTATGCTTCATTTGCAAACTTCTGAAAACAGCTTTACTGAGATATAATTGATATATTTAAGTGTATAGTTTGTTAAATATTGACATATTTAAAATGTACTGTTAGGTATATGTTGACCTAATTTTGCATCTGTAAAGCTATCAGCATAATCAAGATAATAAACTTATCCATCATCCTCCAAAATTTTCTTGTTTCTTTGTGAGCCTGTCCCTACAATCTTCTTGTTTCTCTTCATCCCTCACCTCCAAGACAAGCTCTGATTTGCTTTCTGTAGCTATGCATTAGTTTGCATTTTCTAGAATTTTCCATAAAGAGGATCATACAATAGATTTTTTTTTGGTTGGACTTTTTTTCTCATTATAATTATTTTGAGAAATATGTACACATTGATACTTTATACGTTTTATTGCAAATATTGAATTTTATAACTAAAATTATAAACTAATAATATACAATAAATTATATATTATATAATTATATATTATATAATATATTATATATTATTATATAATATATAATTATATTATATGTTTTATATTTTATAATATATATAATTATAAATGATTTATATAATATATATATTTATTATATATGTTTATAATTTTAGTTATAAAATTCACTATTTGCAATAAAAAGTATAAAGTATCAATGTGTAGATATTTCTTAAAATAATTATGAGAAAAGAAGTCCAACCAAAAAAAAGAAGAAATACCCATCATCTACATTAGGTATTTCTCGTAATGCTATTTCTCCCTTAGCTCCCCACACCCAACAGGCCCTGGTGTGTGATGTTCTCCTCCCTGTGTCCATGTGTTCTCATCGTTCAACTCCCACTTCTGAGTGAGAACATGTGGTGTTTGGTTGCCTGTTCCTGTGATAGTTTGCTGAGAAGGATGGTTTCCAGCTTCATCCATGTCCCTGCAAAGGACATGAATTCATTCTTTTGTATGGCTGCATAGTATTCCATAGTGTATATGTACAACGTTCTTTATCCAGTCCATCATTGATGGGCATTTGGGTGGTTCCAAGTCTTTGCTATTGTGAACAGTGCTTCAATAAACATATGTGTGCATATGTTTATAGTAGAATGACTTATAATCCTTTGGGTACATACCCAGTAATGGGATTGCTGGGTCAATTGGTATTTCTTTTTTTTTTTTTTTTTTAATTTTTTTTTTTTTTTGAGACAGAGTTTCGCTCTTGTTAACCAGGCTGGAGTGCAATGGTGTGATCTTGGCTCACCGCAACCTGGTATTTCTGGTTCTAGATCCTTGAGGAATCACCACACTGTCTTCCACAATGGTTGAACTAATTTACACTCCCACCAACAGTGTAAAAGCATTCCTATTTCTCCACATCCTCTCCAGCATCTGCTGTTTCCTGACTTTTTAATAATCGCCGTTCTAACCAGCATAAAATGGTATCTCACTGTGGTTTGATTTGCATTTCTCTAAGGATCAGTGATGATGAGCATTTTTTTTTTATGTTTGTTGGCCACATAAATGTCTTCTTTTGAGAAGTGTCTGTTCATATCCTTTGCCCATCTTTTGATGGGGTGGTTTGTTTTTTTCTTGTAAATATGTTTAAGTTCCTTGTAGATTCTGGATATTAGTCCTTTGTCAGATGGATAGATCGCAAAATTTTTTTCCCATTCTGTAGGTTGCCACTCTGATGATAGTTTCTTTTGATGTGCAGAAGCTCTTTAGTTTAATTAGATCCCATTTGTCAATTTTGACTTTTTTTGCCATTTCTTTTAGTGTTTTCATCATGAAAACACTAAAAGTCTTTTGCCATGCCTAAGTCCTGAGTGGTATTATCTAGGTTTTGTTCTAGAGTTTTACGGTTTTAGGTCTTACATTTACGTCTTTAATCTATCTTCAGTTAAATTTTGTATAAGATGTAAGGAAGGGGTCCAGCTGCAGTGTTCTGCATATGGCTAGCCAGTTTTCCCAACACTATTTATTAAATAGAGAAGCTTTTCCCCATTGCTTGTTTTTGTCAGGTTTTTCAAAGATCAGATGGTTGTAGATGTGTGGCATGATTTCTGAGGCCTCTGTTCTGATCCATTGATCTATATCTCTGTTTTTGTACAAATATCATGCTGTTTTGATTACTGTAGCTTTGTAGTATAGTTTGAAGTCAGGTAGCGTGATGCCGCCAGGCATTTTTTTTTTTCTTTTGAGATGGAGTCTCTTTCTGTCACCCAGGCTGGAGTACAGTGGTGCCATCTTAGCTCACTGCAACCTCTGCCTCCTGGATTCAAGTGGTTCTCTTGACTCAGCCTCCTGAGTATCTGGGAGTACAGGCATGTGTTGCCAGGCCTGGCTAATTTTTGTATTTTTAGTAGAGACGGGGTTTCACCATGTTGGCCAGGCTCGTCTTGAACTCCTGACCTTGTGATCCACCTGCCTCAGCCTCCCAAAGTGCTGGGATTATAGGTGTGAGCCACCTCATCCAGCCTCCTCGTGCTTTGTTCTTTTTGCTTAGGATTGTCTTGGCTATATGGGCTCTTTTTCAGTTCCATACAAAATTTAAAGTAATTTTTTCTAATTCACTGAAGAAAGTCAACAGTAGCTTGATGGGTATAGCACTGAATCTATAAATTACTTTGGGCAGTATGGCGATTTTCATAATATTGATTCTTCCTATCCATGAGCATGGAATGTTTTTCCATTTGTTTGTGTCCTCATTATTTCCTTGAGCAGCGTTTTGTCGTTCTCCTTGAAGAGGTCCTTCACATCCCTTGTAAGTTGTATTTCTAGGTATTTTATTCTCTTTGTAGCAATTGTGAATGGGAGTTCACTCATGATTTGGCTATTTGTCTATTATTGGCATATAGGAATGCTTGTGATTTTTGCACATTGATCGTGTATCCTGAGACTTTGCTGAAGTTGCTTATCAGCTTAAGGAGATTTGGGGCTGAGATGATGAGGTTTTCTAAATATACAACCATGTCATCTGCAAACAGAGGCAATTTGACTTTCTTTCTTCCTATATGAATATTCTATATATCCTTCTCTTGCCTGATTGTCCTGGCCAGAACTTCCAATACTATGTTGAATAGGAATGGTGAAAGAGGATATCCTTGTGTTGTGCCAGTTTTCAAAGAGAGTGCTTCCAGCTTTTACCCATTCAGTGTTATACTGGCTGTGGGTTTTTCATAAACAGCTCTTATTATTTTAAGATACATTCCAACGATACCTAGTTTATTGAGAGTTTCTAGAGTGAAGGGATGTTCAATTTTATCGAAGACCTTTTCTGCATTTATTGAGATAATCATGTGGTTTTTGACAGTGGTACTGTTTGGATTATTATTATGTGATGGATTACGTTTATTGATTTGTGTATGTTGAAGCAGCCTTGCATCCCTCGGATGAAGACCAGTTGATTGTTGTGGATATGCTTTTTGATGTGCTGCTGGATTTGGTTTACCAGTATTTTATTGAGGATTTTCACCCTGATGTTCATCAGAGATGTTGACCTGAAATTTTCTTTTTTTGTTGTGTCTCTGGTAGGTTTTGGTATCAGGATGATGCTGGCCTCATAAAATGAGTTGGGGGGACTACCTCCTCTCTATTCTTTGGGATAGTTTCAGCAGGAATAGTACCAGCTCCTCTTTGTACCTTTGGTAGAATTCAGCTGGAACCTGTCTGGTCCTAGGCTTTTTTATTTTTTGGTTGGAAGGCTATAATTAGTGTTTCAATTTTGGAACTTACTAGTCTATTATTCAGGGATTTGACTTCTTTCTGTTTTAGTCTTGGGAGCATGTATGTGTCCAGGAATTTATTTATTTCTTCTAGATTTTCTAGTTTATTTGCATATAGGTATTTACAGTATTATCTGATGGTAGTTTGTGTTTCTGTGAGATCAGTGGTGATATCCCCCTTATCATTTTTTATTGTGTCCATTTCTTCTCTCTTTTCTTATTAGTCTGCCTAGTGGTCTCTCTATTTTTTTTAATATTTTCAAAAAACCAGTTCTTGGATTCATTGATTTTTTTTAAAGGATTTTTCGTGTCTCTGTCTCCTTAAGTTATTCTCTTTTTGTCTTGTGAACGGCCATTGCATTAGTCAGGGTTCTCTAGAGGTACAGAACTAATAGGATACATGTATATATCAGAGTGTATTAAGGAGAATTGGCTCACATGGTCACAAGATGAAGTCCCACAATAGACTGTCTGCAAGTTGAGGAGGTAGGAAGCCAGTAGTGGCTCAATTCAAGTCCAAAAGTCTCAAAAGTAGGGAATTCGACTATGCAGGCTTTGGTCTGTGGATGAAGGCCCGAGGGCCTCTGGCAAACCATTGGTGTAACTTCAAGAGTCCAAAGGATGAAGATCCTGGAGTATGATGTTCAAGGGCAGGAAGCATCCAGCACAAGAGAAAGATGAAAGCCAGAAGACTTAGCAAGCCAGCTTATCTCACTTTCTTCCACCTGCTTTGCTCTAACTGTGCTGGCAGCTGACTGGATGGTGCCCACCCACATTGGGGGTGGGTCTTCCTCTGCCAGTCTACTGACTCAAATGTTAACCTCCTCTGACAACACCCTCACAGACACACCTAGAAACAATACTTTATCAGCTATTTAGGCATCCTTCAATCCAATCAAGTTGACACCTAATATTAATCATCATAGCCACCTTCATGTTCACATGACATTTCCCCTGTGTATATGTCTGCCTCCAAATTCCCCCTTTATATAAGGATTCTTATCATATTAGACTAGGGCCCACCCTAATGACTTCATTTTAACTTGATTATCCCTAAAGTGACCCTGTCTGAAGTATTAGGAGCTAGGACTTCAACGTGTAAATGTTAGGGGAACACAATTCAATCCATAACAAATGTATCACCTTTACATTTGTCTTCATTCATTATAGCAGCGAATACCTTTCTTCCAGCTATAAAATTACCATCACAGATCCCCTGTTTCATGTAAGAAGATCATCTCTATGACTATTGGTTTGGAGCAAATATTACTAAGAGTCACTTGAAGATTTTCGTATCTATCTTCATCAGGGATATTGGGCTGTAGTTTTCTTGTGGTATCTTGTTCTGATTTTGACATCAAGGTAATGCTGGCCTCATAAAATCAGTTTGGAAGTGCTCTTTCCTACTCAAGATTTTGAAGGAGTTTGAGAACAACTGGTATACATTATCTGTTAGATGTTAGGTACATTCTTCCAGTGAAGGCATCAGGCCTTGGGCCTTTCTTTGTTGGGAGTTTTCTGATTCCGACTTTAATCTTATTAATTATAAGTCTTTCTATTACTTTATAATTGAGTCTTGGTAGGTGGTATGTTTCTAAGAATGTGTTCATTTCTTGTAGGTTATATAGCTTGTTGGCATAAAATTGTTCATAGTCTCCTATAATCTTTTTATTTCTATGGCAACAGTTGGAATGTTTCCCCTTTATTTCTGATTTTGTCTTTTCTTTTTTTCTTAGCCTAAAGGCTTGTGAATTTTATGTTTCAAAAAGCCAACCTTAGTTTCATTGATGTTTTTCTATTGTTATTCTATCTGTGTTTTGTTTATTTCTGCTCTAATCTTTATCATTTCCTTCTTCTGATAACTTTGGGTTTAATTCGTTATTATCCTGGCTCCTTGGGGTGTAGAGTTAGTTTTTTATTTGTGGTTTTTCTTCTTTTTAATGTAGGGATTCATTGCTATAAACTTCCCTTTTACTACTGTTTTTGCTGTATTTCAGGAGTTTTGGTATGTTGTACGTGTCAGGTGTTTTTTATATCCCCTTTTATTTTTTGACCCACTGATTGTCTGAAAAAGCATTATTTAATTTCCATGTATTTATGAACTTTCATCAACATACAAAAATCAGTTGCATTTCTATACACTAATAACAAACTATCTGAAAATAAAATGAGAAAAAATCCTATTTACAACAGCATCCAAAAATAAAATACTTATAAATAAGCTTATCTAAGCAAGTGAAATACTTGTTCACTGAAAATTACAAAACATTGATGAAAGAAATTAAAGACAGAAACAAATGGAAAGACATTCTGTGTTCATGGATTGGAAGGCTTAATATTGTTACCATGTTTATTCTACCTGCTATGATTTTCATGTTTGTATCCCCTCCAAAACTCATGTTGAAACTTAATCTTCAATGCAACAGCATTAAGAGGAGGGGTCCTTCAGAAGTGATTAGGCTATGAAGGCTTCACCCTCATGAATGAACTACTGCCTTATTAAAGAGGTAGATGGGGCAAGTTTGCCCACAACAGACCTACTCTGCAGAGGATGCATCAAGAAGGCATTGTTTTTGGAGTACACAGTAGCACTCATCAGACACCTAATCTACTGGTGCCTTAATCTTGAACTTCTCAGCCTTCAGAACTGTGAGAAATAGATTTCTTTTGTTTGCAAATTACTCAATCTGTGGTATTTTGTCATAGCTGTAAAATAGGCTATGACACTACAAAGATCTATAGATTCAATTCAATCCTTATCAAAATTCCATGACACTTTTACAGAGATAGAAAATCAATTATAAAATTCGTATGGAACCACAAAAGACCTTAAGCAGCCAAGAATAAACATGGAGTCATTACACTTCCTTGTATCAAAATATACTACAAAGCTACAGTAATTTTATTTTATATTTTGAGACGGAGTTTTGTTCTTGTTGCCCAGGCTGGAATGCAGTAGCATGATCTCAACTCACCACAATCTCTGCCTCCTGGGTTCAAGTAATTCTCCTGCCTCAGCCTCCTAAGTAGCTGGGATTACAGGCATGCAGCACCATGCCTGGCTAATTTTGTATTTTTAGTAGAGACTGGGCTTTGTCATGTTGGCCAGGCTGGTCTCAAACTCCTGATCTCAGGTGATCCACCTGCCTCGGCCTTCCAAAGTGCTGTGATTACAGGCGTGAGCCACCATGCCTGGCCAAAGTTAACAGCAATTAAAACAGTATGCTACTGGCATACAGACATATATACACTAGCATAACAGAATAGAGGCCCTAGAAATAAATTTATGCATATATGGTCAATTGATCTTCAACTAGGTTTCCAAGAATACACAATAGGGACAGTCTCTTCAACAATTGATATTGGAGAAATTGAATATTCCTACATAAAAGAATAAAATTAGGCCTTTAACTTATAGCCTACACAAAAATCAACTCAAAATAGAGGGTGGGCAAGATATGGAGGATAGAACTGCTTTGTTCTTTCATTAAAAATCCCAATTTCACCTTCAAATGTGCGGAGGAATTATCTATTTGAAGACAAGAATCTGATCCTGGTGATAATTATATAGTCTAGAAAGTTAACAGATGTGCACAGTTTTATCCACCTTTTTCATACAAAATTATCACTAACCATTCCTTTTGTCTAGCCAAACTGAAATGAGTACGAACCACTGAAAGTAGGTGGGGCGAACACACAGGAAAATCCAAGGGCAGGATTATTGTGTGGTCAGGAAGATGTAAGGAGAATTTATGGGTAGAAAGTTCAGCATTTTCTATCTTTACCTTTGTAACCCACATAGCAACCATGAGTTTGCAGAAGAAAAGAGCATATCCTAAATCCCTTTAGCCAAAAAACAAACTGAACAAAGAGATGGGAAGAGCTATTTAGTAGATATTATGAAGTAGAAGAGGCTAATATGGTCATTTAGGTGAAGAATTATTTGTATTTTGGTCTTTTTTTTTTTGTATTATGAGCATGTTACTTTTAAATACTTTCTGCCTCAGTGATTTCTGTGTTAAAGTGCATACCCCTTTTACTTCTTTCATAAACCACACAACAAAATACCAACAAATATACATAGACACACATACAAAATGCAATACAAAGTAAGGAAAAATTACTTATGAAAAGATCTTTGTTTCTCTCCTGGTTCTTCTTCTACTGTATCATTAATTGACTTAGGATAAGTTTCTTAGCCTGTTGGAATCTCTACTTCCTTATCTATAAAAAGGTATGATTATACATTCCTCATAAGAACCATTTTGACAGTATCTGGGACATAGTTCAACCAATTACAATTGGATCTGAATCATGGGTGAAGTATACATGCTTCTCTTGAAATAAGTAAATGTATAAAAGCACAAAGCAGAAAATTCAGTCATTATCAGCTCAACTGTGCAAACAGGAAATGCTTCTTTTTAAGTTGCTCATGAACCAGAAACACAATCATCTAGAAGAGAAGGGGATTTCTCATCAGTGCTAATGAAGCAGAGCAGGAGAAGTAAAATACTACAACTAGGCCTATTATAAAGTAGAAGAAAACATGGAGACAAGGATAGGGAAAAAATAGAAGAAACTCCCTTTGGAAGATGGATTCAGCTTTGGGGATATTGTTCACAATTTTTTTTTTTCATAGCTGGTAAGTCTGTTGGCCAAGTTGGGGGGAGGTTGAGGGGTGTTGGGTGAAGTAGAGAAAAAAAATCATAATTAGAAAAATACATTAGAATATTTTTTCAGTAGAAATACTTTCACTAGAATACTTTTTCATGTCCTTAAACATACTCAGTTTTATTCTTCTCTTTCTTGTTTTTGTGGCCAAGAAGTTCAGAATAGTCTTTGGGTGGGGGCCTACTGTTCTGCATTTCTAACAAGCTTTCACGTGCTGCTGCTGCTGCTGATGATGATGATCTGTCAAGCACATTTGAAATAGCAAGGCTTTAAGGAAGTCTTGTTATTTGAAAAGAGTCTTGTGACTTTGTGATAATTCTTAGAGCATGTCTTTGCACCATTAAAAGAAGAAAGTTGGCTTCACTCCCAGGATGGAAAGCTGGTTCAACATGCACAAATCCATAAAAGTAATTCATCATATAAACACAACAAAAGACAAAAACCACATGATTATCTCAATAGATGCAGAAAAGACTTTCAATAAAACTCAAGATCTTTCTTTATGTCAAAAACTCCCAGTAAATTGGGAGTTTTGAAGGAACATACCTCAAAATGATAAGAGCTATTTATCACAAACCATAGCCAATATCATACTGAAGGAGGAAAAATGTGGAAGCATTCCCCTTGAAAAGTGGCACAAGACAAGGGTGCCCTCTTTCACCAATCTTATTCAACATAATATTGGACGTTCTGTCCAGGGCAATCAGGCAAGAGGAAAAAATAAAGCATATTCAAATAGTAGGAGAGGAAGTCAAATTATCTTTTTTTGCATATGACATGATTTTATTTCTAGAAAACCCCATTTACTTAGCCCGAAAGCTTAAGCTTATAAGCAACTTCAGCAAAGTTTCAGTATACAAAATCAATGTGCAGAAGTCACAAACCTTCCTATACACCAAAAGCAGACAAGCAGAGAGCCAAATTATGAATAAACTCCCATTCACAATTGCCACAAAAATGATAAAATACCTAGGAATATAGCTAACAAGGGAAGTGAAGGACCTCTTCAAGGAGAACTGCTCAAGGAAATTAAAGAGGACACAAGCAGATGGAATAACAGTCCATGCTTACGGATAGGAAGGAAGAATCAATATTGTGAAAATGGCTATACTGTCCAAAGTAATTTATAGATTTAATGCTATTCCCATTAAACTACCATTTACATTCTTCAGGAATGGGACATAGTTCAATAAATTACAATTGGATCTGAATCATGGGTCAAACATTCATGCTTCTCTTGAAATAAGTAAATGTATAAAAGCACAAAGCAGTTATGGGGGGTTTGACACAGCTCTGAATCTAAAGAGCTTTTATTTCCTGTAAACTTCTAATGAATAAGAACTAGGGCCTGATTCTCTATTATATTTTCCTTCCCACACTTATATTGGTTTTAGAGCCATAGGTATTTTTCAAAGTTCTTTTTATTCAGCTCACAACATTGGCCATACTATTTTTGGTCATGATCCTACTAATGCCCCATTTCTCCAGATAATCGAGTTGTTGATCTTAGTATGTATAAATTCTAAATAATTGTAGTTCTTTATCCATCATCTGGGTTTTCTGTTACTACAAGAGGACTGACTGGTGCAATCGAACACTAAGCACCCCCTTAGGGGAATCAACAATAATTCCATAGAAATTGTCACGCAGCACCTCAGCCTCTATCATAACACAATCTCTCCAGATTAACATTTTTAATTTTGGGGACCATTCTTTACTTTATTTGCATTAAGGTTTTGATGGCCAGAATATTGTTGCTTTATTTCCTAAATTATTATAAAAAATACTAAGGCCAGAGATCATTAAACGGAGGAAAGAATATATGCCCAATGTGTGAAACTTTCTTTCACTTCTATCCCAAACTCAGAAAGACTCACTTTAATCATGATAACCATCATCATGATTCCCATAATAGGCTGTCCTGTTTCCTTCAGGTTTTCCTCCACTATTTGTGACAGCTTCTTTAATTTGACCGCAAGTCAGTGATGATATTTGGTGTGTTATTCTCTTGGGAGAAGTACTCCACCTCAATGTTAGTCTCGCCATCACTGCCAGTGGGGTGGGGGTGCTCTGCAAGTCTCTTTTTTGGTATTTGGCTTATAGTAGAGCTTTAAATGTCTGGATGGTACCCCCACCGGTTGTTGATTTGGACCTGCAGAAATACAAGCAAATCCTCTCCTCCAGGTTATTACCTCTTTCCCAATTCTTTGTGAGTGGCTCTCGCCACCCAGATCAATTGCCTTACGGTTTCGTCCTTGGTTTGTTTCTTCAGGTGTTGTTCAGTAACTAAATTTTCTAAAGCCTCCAATTTTTCTTTTGTCAGCAGCCATTGCTTTATCCATATAGGTTTGTTTGTCACCCATTTCAAAGCGATAGGCTCTGGAGGCTCAACAATGGCCACCTTCAAAAAGAATATTCTAAATCCTGGTGATAATTTTGTCCTTTAATTTCTAAAAATTCCTTTGGGCTCTGCAAATTTTCTTCCAATCTCATCCCAGGCACATAGCTCTTATCCTGCATTGTTTGATGTCCTTGGAGGGGAGGCTACATGATTGTTCAGGTATTAAAACCTGAGCTCCCCATTGCTCTAACAAATCTCTTCCCCTCAAGTTAGCAGGGATTTGCATCACCATAGGCTGAATAGTTCCAAGCTGTCCCTCAGGCCCCACGCAGGTTAAAATGTGACTACTTTGATACACTTCAGAGGCCTGCCCCACTTCAAGCACATTGAACTGGGCATTTTCCATGGGCCAAGAAAGGGGCCAATGTTGGAAAATAATAGAAACATCTGCTCCAGTATCTACCAACCCTCTAAATTTCTTTCCTTGAATCGTAATCTCACATGTAGGATGTTTACCAGTAATTTGATTTAACCAATATGCTGCTCTGTCTTGTTTGTTTGTACCTCCAAGTCCTCTCTTTCTAATTTCACCTCCTCCTGTTTTTCATATGGTGTACCTAAAAGCTGTGCTATGCGTTCCCCAGGCTCATCACTCCAGGGAACAGAAGAAGACACTACAATTTGAATTTCCCCTATAAAGTCAACATCAATAACTCCTATATGAACTCTAACTCCTTGGGCATCAAGATTAAATCTTTCTAGAAGTATACTCACAGTTCTGGGGGCGGGCAAAGGGCCACAAACCCCTGTAGATATTTTTTGCGGTGGCTCTCCTGGTAAAATGCTTATCCTTTGAGAGCTGCGCAAATCTACTGCTGCATTCCGAGCCGTGGGGGGACAAGCATTGTATTGGAATGAGGGAATAGCTCCTATTGGATAGGCCCTGGTTTGGATCGGCCCTAGGCGGGTCCCTCAACCCGTTTCCTGAAATCAGCTCTATCGGAATCAGCTGGTAAGAAATAGCTACGTTCTTTAATAATGCTAGCATAAGCGGAGACTCAGGCCCATACTGGCTAATGGCCTGCTTAAACTCCTTCAGCAGTTTGAAGGGAAGAGGTTCAAAAGCAACCCATACTTGCCCTTGCTGATCTTGAGAGTGTACAACAACTGGAAATTGCCCTGCCACCTAATCTCCCTCTTTTCTCACTTGAATTCTGGCCTGGGTGAAACCAGTTACCGTAATTCTAGGAATACAAACGTCTGAAGTGGTTACCGTAGTTCTAGGAATACAAACGCCAACGGAAGCAGGGTAGAAATATTGGGAGGACCTGGCAAGGTCCTGATGGGACAAGATACTGATGGGGAGGCTAACGGGCACCACTTTTCCTCATTTAAGTTTTCATCTTTTTGCTCTATAATTTTTTTACATACTTTATCACACTCCTCCTCTCCTGAATCTTCTCCTGAATTGTCTTCCTCCTCCTTCAGTCTGAAACAGCTCCAGGGCAAAACACACGAAAGCTGCCTGCCTGGGGTAGTTGCCACTAACAGAAACTCTCTCCTCAACAGCAGGGCCTCAGCACACTTACATGCTTCTGAGAATAGGCTCTCCCCAACCAATGTGGCCACTGCTGCTGCCACTTGAGCATGCCACCCTGTGTCATGGGGATTCCTCTGATCCTCCCACCACAGCCTACACCTGTGCAGGCCTAAGGACAGGCAGGTTCTACCTGGTGCTGTCCCTCCTAGTACCTTATACTCAAACTATCAAAAGTTAAAGAGAAAGAGAGAATTGTAAAACAGCAAGATAAAAGTGTCAAGTCACATATAATGGAATCCCCGTCAGACTACCAGTGAATTTCTCAGCAGAACCTTACAGGCCAGATGAGACTGGAATGATATATTAAAAGGAGGAGGGGGAACAAAAAAAACTCCTGCCAATTAAGAATATTATACCAAGCAGTTATCCTTTATAAATGAAGAAAAATAAAGTTTTCTGAGACACAAAAAATGCTGAGAAAATTTGTTACCATTAGGTCAGCTCTACAAGAAATGTTTAAGGTAGTTTTACACCTGGAAGTAAAAGAATGATTTTTACCATCATGAAAACACATGAAAGTATAAAACTCACTGGTAGAACATACACACAAATAAGGCAGAGAACTCAAACGTTATCACTACGGAAAACCACCAAACCACGATAATAAACAACACAAGAGAAAGGAACAAAGGATATGCAAAAGAACCAGAAAACAATTTTTAAAATGACAGGAATAAGTCCTCATATTTGAATCGTAATCTTGAATGTAAATGGATTAAATACTTAAAAGATATAGACTGAATTTTTTTTAAAAAATCTATGCTGCCTCTTAAAAAACTCGCTTCACCTGTACAGATACAGAATGAATGAATAGAAAATGATGTTCCAGGCACATGGAAGCCAAAAGTCAGTGGGAATAACTATTCTTATATCAAATAAAGCAGACTTCAATCCAAAAATAGTAAAAGGAGACAAAGATGTCATTATATAATGATAAAGGGGACAATTCAGCAAGAGCATGTAACAATTCTAAATATATATGCACCTAATACCAGAACACCCAGATATATAAGGTAAATATTATTAGACTTAAAGAGAGAAATAAATTGCAATACAATAAGAGTTGGGGACTTCAACACCCCACTCACAGACTTGAACAGATTATTTACACAAAAAAAATCAACAAATAAACACTGAATCTAAACTATGTCACAGACCAAATGGACTTAACAGATATTTACAGAACATTTTATTCAACAACTACAGAAAGCACATTTTTCTCATCAGCACATGGAATCTTCTCCGGAATAGCTCATGTGTTAGGTCACAAAACAAGTCTGAACAAATTTTAAAAGTCAAAATCATATTAATTAACTTCTGAGACCACAATGGGATTAAACTAGAAATCAATAACAGGAGGAAATTTGCAAAGGTTTGAATATATGAAAATGAAACAACATGCTTCTGAGTGGCCATTGCATCGATGAAGGCACTAAGAAGAAAATAAAATAATTCTTTAAACAAATGAAAATGAAAACATGACCTGCCAAAACTTCTGAGAAACAGCAAAAGCAGTACTAAGAGAGAAGTTTATAGCAATAAATGGCTACATTTACAAAGTAAAAAGACTTCAAATAAACAATGTAACAATGAACCTCAAGGAACAAAAAAAGCAAGAACAAACCAAACTCAAAATTTGTAGAAGGAAAGAAATAATAAAAATCAGAGCATAACTAAATAGTGACTAAAAAAATACAAAAGATGAAGTGAAAAGTTGGTGTTTTGAAAGATAAACAAAATTAACAAGTCTTTAGCTAGACTAAATAAGAGAGAACAAATAGAAAACTTCAACAAGCCAATAATGAGTAATGAGACCAAAATCGTAGCAAAAACTCTTTCATCCAGAAAAAAAAAAAAAAAAAAAAAAGCCCAGGCCTTGATGGCTTCAATGCTGAATTCTGTCAAACTTATGAAGAAGAATGAACTCGAATTCTTATCAAACTATTCCAAAAAAATTGAAGGCAAGGAAATCCTTCATAACATATTTTATGAGGACAGCATTACCCTGATTGCAAAATCACACAAAGATGTAACACAAAAAAAGAAAGATATACTGGTGAATATCACTGCGGAGCATAGATGCAAAAATCCTCAACAAAATACTCCCAAACTGGATTCAACATCACATTAAAAAGATTAGTCACCATAATCAAGTAAGATTCATCCCAGGGAAGCAGGGATGGTTCAATGTACACAAATCAATAAATGTGATACATCATATTAACAGACCCAAGAAAAAAAAATGACTATTTCAATAGATGTTGAGAAGGCATTTGATAAAATTTGACATCCCTTTATGATAAATACCCTCATCAATATAGGTATAGAAGAAACATATCTCAAAATAATAAAAGCTATATAGACAAAACCGCAGCTAACATTGTATTGAATGGGGATACACTGAAAGCTTTTTCTCTAGTGACTGAAATAAAAGAAGAATGCCCACTTTCAACACTTTCATTCACCATAACACTGGAACTCCTGTAGAGAGCAATTAGGAAAGAAAAAGAAATAGCATAGAGATAGGAAAGGAAGTAGTCAAATTAACTTTGTTTGCAGACAATATTATCTTATACCTAGAAAAAACTAAAGACTCCACCAAGAAACTGTTGGAACTGATAAACATATTCAGTAAAGTTGCAGGATACAAAATCGACATAAAAAAATCAGTAGTGTTTACATATTCCAATAGTGAACAATCTGAAAAAGAAATGAAGAAAGAAATTCAATTAATAAGAGCTACAAAAAATTTAAAATATGCTGCAATTAATATAATCAAAGAAGTAAAAATTTATAAGGGAAACTATAAAACTCTGATAAAAGAAATTGAAAAGGACACACACAAAAATACAAAAAGATTTTATGTTCATGGATTGGAAAAATCAAAATGTCCACACCACCCGAAGCAGTTAAAAAATTCAATACAATCCCTATCAAAATACCAATGGCACTCTTCACATCAATAGAAAAAAATCCTAAAATTTATATTACACCACAAAAGATCCTGAATAGCCAAAGCAACACTGAACAAAAGGAACAAAGCAGGAGCCATCACACTATCTGACTTCAAAATTTACTACAGAGCTATAGTAACCAAAACAGCATGGTGCTGGCATAGAAGCAGACACATAGACCAATGGAAGAGAACAGAGAATGTGGAAACAAATCTATATATGTGCAGTAAACTCATTTTCCACAAAGGTGCCAAGAACATACATTGAAGAAAATATAGCCTTTTCAATAAATGGTGCTGGAAACCTAGATATCCATATATAGAAGAATGAAACTAAATCCATATCTCTCACCATATACAAAAATAAAATCAAAGTGGATTTTATACTTTAAGATCATAAAAGATAAAACTACTAAAAGAAAACATTGGGGAAACTCTCCAGGACATTGGACTGGGCAATGATTTCTTGAGTAATACTTCACAAGCACAGGCAACCAAAGCAAAAATGGACAAATGGTATCATGTCTAGTTAAAAAGCTTCTGCACAGCAAAAGAAACAATTAACAAAGTGAAAAGACACCTAACAGAATGGGAGAAAATATTAGCAAACTATTGATCTAACAAAGGGTTAATAACTAGAATACATAAGGAGTTCAAACAATTCTATAGAAAAAATTAATATTTCAATTCAAAAATGGACAAAAGATCTGAATAGACATTTTTCAAAAGAAGACATACACATGGCAAACAGGCATGTGAAAAGGTGCTCAACATCATTGATTATCAGACAAATGCAAATAAAAACTACATTGAGGTATTATCTCACCCCAGTCAAAATGGCTTTTATCCAAAAGAAAGGCAAATGCTGGCAAAGATGTGGAGAAAATAGAATCCTTATACATTGTTGGTGGGAATGTCAATTTGCACATATGGAGAATGGTTTGGCGAATCTTCAAAAAACTAAAAATAGAGCTACCATATGATCAGTCATTCCACTGCTAGGTATGTACCCCAAAAAAGAGAAGTCAGTATCTCAAAGAGATGTCTGCACTCCCATGTTTATTGCAGCACTACTCACAATAGTCAAGATTTGGAAGCAACCTAAGCACCTGTCAACAGATAAATGAATAAAGAAAATATGGAATGTATAAACAATAGAGTACTATTCATTCAGCCACCAAAAATGATATCCTATCATTTGCAACAATATGGATGGAACTGGAGGTCATTATGTTAAGTGAAATAAGACAGGCACAAAAAAGAGAAACTTTTCATGTTCTCACTTATTTGTTGGAGCTAAAAATTAAAATAGCTGAACTCAAGATGGTAGAGAGTAGAATAATGGTTACTTACCACAGGCTGGCAAAGGTAGTGTGGGGGGTGGTGGAAGGGAAGTGAGGATGGTTAATAGGTACAAAAATATAGTTAGAAAGAATTAATAGGATGTAGTAATTGATAGCACAAAGGCCTGACTATTGTCACCTGTTGTGATTTAAAGATAACAAGAATACAATTAGATTGTTTGTAACACACAGAATAATTCTTGAGATGACGGATACCTCACTTAACCTGATGTGATGATTACACATTGTATGTCTATATCAAAATATCCCTTATACCCCATAAATATATATACCTCCTAGGTACTCACAAAAATTAAAAATTAAAAACATGGTAAAGATGATAAATTTTATATGTATATATTACCTCAATAAAAACCCCAAATTTAAAAAACAGTAGAAAGGTTTCAAATAAGCAACATAATGATGTACCTCAAGGAACTAGAAAAGCAATAATAAGCCAAAGCCAAAATCAGTAGAAGAAAGGAAATAATAAAGATCAAAGCAAACTGAATGAAATGGAGACTAAAAAAATATAAATGATGAACGAAATGAAAAGTTGTTTCTTGAAGAGAGAAATTAAGCTGATAAACTGCTAGTTATATTAACCATGAAAAAAAGAGAGAAGACCCAAATAAACAAAATTAAGAACAGAAAAGAAGACGTTATAGCTGATACTACAGAAATACAAATATCATCAAAGACTATTATGAACAATTATATGCTGACAAACTGGGTAACCTAGAGGAAATAAAGGAATTCCTGAACACATACGTCCTACCAAGATTGGATCAGGATGAAATATAAAACCTGAAGTGACCAATAATGAGTAATGAGATTGAATCAATAATAAAAAATGTCATAGAAAATCCCAGGACTAGATGGTTTCACTGCTGAATGTTACCAAATTTATGAGGAATAATGAAAACCAATTATTATTAAACTATTTCAAAAAATTGAAGGTGAAGGAATTCTTCTTAACTCATTTTATGATGCCAGAATTGCCCTAATTGCAAAACTATACAAGGACAAACCGGAAAGAAAACTATAGGCCAATATCACTGATCAACAGGGACACAAAAATTCTCAACAAAATGCTAGCAAACTAAATCCAACAATACAAAGATAATACATTATAATCAAGTGAGATTTATCTAGTGGGATTTATCCCAGGAATGCATGAATTGTTCAACATATGCAAATCAGTAACTATAATATATCACCTCAACAGAATGAAAGCCTAAAACTTCATGATCATTTCAACAGATGCAGAAAAATCGTTTGATAAAATTCAGCATCTCTTCTGATAAAAACTCAACAAACTAGGCAAAAAAAGAACATACCTCAATATAATAAATGCCATAGATGACAAACATCCAGTTAATATATTGAATGGGGAAAAGCTTAAAGCCTTTTCTCAAAGGATTGAAATTAAATAAGAATGCCCATTTTCACCACTCTTATTCAGTCTAGTATTAGAAGTGCTAGCCAGAGCAGTCAGACAACAGAAGGAAATAAAAGGTACCCAAACTGGTAAAGAACAATTCAAGTTGTCTCTCTTTGCAGAGGACATGATGTTATATCTAGAAAAACCTGAAGACTCCACCAAAAACCTCTTAGATCTGATAAATCAGTAGAGTTACAAGATGCAAAATAAACATACAAAAAATCAGTAGCATTTCTATATACCAATAACAGACTAGCTAAAAAGGAAACCAGTAAAGCAATCTCATTTACAATCTGTGCACCCCCAAAAAAACCCTAAGGATAAATTTTACCCTGGAGGTAAAAGACCTTTATAAGAAAAAGTACAAAACACTGATGAAAGAAATTGAAGAGGGAACAAATAAAAAGACATTGTATACTCATGGACTGAAATATTTAATATTGTTAAAATGACCATATTACCCCCCAAAAATCTAGATTCAATGCAATATCTCTCAAAATACCAATGACATTTTTTCACAGAAATAGAAACAATCCTAAAATTCTATGAACCAAAAAAGGGCCTAAAGAGTCAAGGCAATCCTGAGTAAAAATAACACAGCTGATGGCATCGCTCTCCCTCTACCTTACTTGAAAATCTATTACAAGGCTATTGTAACCAAAACAGCATGTTATTGGGATGAAAACAGACACATAGACCAATTAGAACAGAATAAGGAACCCAGATATAAATACATGTATTTACAGCCAACTGACAAAGGTGTCAAGAACACACACTGGGGAAAAGACATTCTCTTTAAGCAGTGGTGCTGGGAAAACTGGATATTCAAGGACAGAGGAATATTCATGTATTAAGTTCCTATCTCATATACTAGGTTCCTATCTTTTACCATATAAAAAAGCCAACTCAAAATAGATTGAAATTAAAGTTCTACATAAGACCTGAAACTATAAAATTACTAGAAGAAAACATAGAGCAAACACTCCAAGACACTAGTCTAGGCAAAGTTTTATGGCTAAGACCTCAAAAGCACAAGTAACAAAAACAAAAGTAGAAAAATAGGACTGCATTAAACTAAAAAGCTTCTGCATAGCAAAGGAAAGAATCAACAGAATGAAGACAACCCATGGAATGGGAGAAAATATTTGCAAAATATCCATTTGACAAGGGACAATATTCTGACAATATTCAGAATATACAAGAAACTCAGACAAGAGCACAAAACCAAATAATCCCATTAAATAGTGGGTAAAGAATCTGTTTTATATCTGAAAACAAGACATACAAATGGTCAAGAGGCATATAAAAAATGTTCAACATTACTAATCATTGGGGAAATGCTGATCGAAATCACAGTGACATATTATCTTACCCTAGTTAGAATGGCTATTATCAAAAAAAAAAAAAAAAAAAAAAAAACGAACAACAACAAAAAAAAAAAGCACAGATGTTGGTGAAGATGTAGAGAAAGCAAAACTCTTTCTATTTTTTTGAGATGGAGTCTCGCTCTGTTGCCCAGGCTGAAGTGCAGTGATACACTTCACTCTGCTCACTGCAACCTCCGTCTCCCAAGTTCAAGCAATTCTCCTGCCTCAGCCTCCCAAGTAGCTGGGATTACAGGTGACCACCACTATACTTAGATAATTTTTGTATTTTTAATAGAGACAGGGTTTCTCCATGTTGGTCAGGCTGGTCTCAAACTTGGCCTCCCAAAGTGCTAGGATTACTGGCGTGAGCCACCACTCCCGGCCAATAATGCTAATTTTTACATTGGAAAATAAAAAGTATTGGCAAGGATGTGGAGAAATTGGAAACCTCATATATTGCTGGTGGGAATGTACCATGATGAAGCCACTGAGAACCACAGTTTCAATAAATTAAATATGGAATTACAACATGGTATACAGCAATTTCACCATATATCAAAATAATTGCAAATAGATGTGCAAACAAAAACTTGCACACTAATGTTCACAGCTGCACTATTTACAACAGCCAAAGTCAGAAACAACCCCCAAATCCATCAGTTGATACATGTATAAACAAAATGTGATATATTCATACAACTGAATATTCAAATATGAAAAGAAATGAAATACTAATACTCACTATGACATGGATGAACCTTTAAAATACAATACCATGTGAAAGAAACCAGACAAAAAGGCCATGTGGTATATGATTTCACTTGTGTGAAATACCCAAAATAGGCCAATCCACAGTGATAGAGAGCAGATTCCTGTTTACGAAGGCCTGGGTTAGGAGGAATCGGGAGTGACTGTTTAATGGGTATAAGTTTTCTTTTCAGGGTGATGAAAATCTTCTAGAACTTGGCAGTGGTGATGGCTGCACAGCATTGTGAATGTAATGAAATGTCAGTGAATTGTACAATTTAAAATGAGTAAAATAGTGAAGTTTCTGTTACATGTATTTTCTGTAATAAAAAATACACCTTAGTTATTTGTAACATCTCAGGTGGAAAAAGAACCTCATTATTTTTTAAGAGACAGGGTCTCACTCTGTTGCTCAAGCAAGCCTGCAGTGGTGTGATGATAGCTCAATGCAGCCTTAAACTTCTGGGCTCAGGTGATCCTCCCAACTCATCCTCCTGAGTAGCTGGGCCTACAGGCACACATCGCCATGCCTAGCTAATTTTTTTTATTGGAAAAAGAATCTTTATGAACACTTACAAGTGACAGATAATGAAATTTCTTTTTAACTTTAGTTTTTCCAATTAAACTTTTTATTTTGAGATGATTGTAGAGTCACAGGTAATTGTAAGAAGTAATATAGAGGGATTCTACATGCCCTTCACTCAGTTTTCTCCAATGCTAACATTCTGCAAAACTTTAGAACAATAATACAAGCAAGATATTGACTTTGACACAGTTAAAATAGAAAGCATTTCTGTTAGAGTAGGCAGATAGCAGGAGGAGGAGCCTGTGAGAAAGGGAGATCTGGGAAGCCTCACCCACTCAGGGATCACTGCAAACCTGCATACTAATAACATCTCGAATGCTGGAGTGGGTGGGCAATTAGTCAAATGTGAGTAGAAAGGAGGAGAGATACCAATGCAGAAAGAAACGCCCCTTAAGACACCAGTAATTGCTCATTCTGCTGTTAAACTGTCAGAATGTAGCTAGCTACATGCTAATAAGAAGAAAAAAAGCACAAAGGGGAAATTCCTAAGAGATATGCAGATCGAGCAAGTGCAGATTTAACCTCGCTACAACCTTCCTGGGGTGGGAGTCATGAGCAATACAGCATTCGGTAGGATTTGTATCGATTATCATGCCTGCACATGTACATCCACTGACTATAAGGGGGAATCCCACAAACCGGGGGCAGGATCTCAGCATTGAGGGCTGAGGGGAAGGTGGAGACTTAATACGGAAGTGGAAAACTGGACAAAGACAAAAGTGGAGGCTCGAGACAGATGAGGAACTTAAAGCAAGAGTCTAACATAATAAAAACCACAATGCAGAAGTCTCAGGGCTGGTGACTCAACTCTCTTTTCAGCAGTCTGCTCTGCCTCATCTTTCAGGGTGTACTGCCTCTTTAAATATTCTGTTACTACTTAAACTTGGCTGCTACTGCTCCTGTTTTCCAGCCAGACCAGCCCACTTTTTCCTTGGAGTGTACTTTATTTACCTTCAGTAAACTCTCTGCTCTCTTTGTTAAATTGTCTTTTGGCTGAATTCTTTCTCTGAAGTAAAACAAGAACCAAATACCCCCACACTTCCTGGTAACATTTCCATCAGGTAATCTCCAAATAGAAACAGTTTTATTTCTTTTTTTCTCACTGGTATGTCTTTTATTTCCTTTTCTTACTTTATTGCACTGGCTACAACCTTCAATAATTCATTGAATAAGAGTTGTGAGACCTGACATTCTTGCCTTGTTTACTATTTAAGGGAAAAGCATTCAGTTTTTCACCATTAAGTACAATGTCATCTATAGGTTTTTACAGATGCTCTTTACCAAGTTGGAGATGTTCCCTTTCTATTCCTATTTTTCTGAGTTTTCATTATGAATTGGTGTTATGGACTGAATTGTGTCCTCTTAAAATCCATATGTTAAAGCTTAAATCCCAAACATAACCATTTGGGGAAATAAAGCTTTTAAGGAAGTAATTAAGATTAAATGAGGTTATAAAGGTGAAACTCTAATTCTGTAGGACTGGTTTTCTTATAAAAGGAAGAGGCATTAGAGATCTCCCTCTCTCTGCATAAGCCAGGAAGAGAAACCTCACCAGAAACCAACCTTGGTGGCATCTTAATATTGAACTTCTGGTCTCTAGAACTGTGAGAAATAAATTTCTGTTGTTTAAGCCAAACAATATGTGGTATTTTATGGTAGCCTGGGAAGAATAAGACAATTGGTGTTGAATTTTGTCAAATGACTTTTCTGTGTAATTGATAAATGCATTTTAGTGACTTGCAACATTTAAGAGAGAGAGGGAAAAAAAGAAAAATCATTAGGGAAACTGACAAATGACATAATACAATTTTCATATTTTGTTTTCCATGTTGTTATCAAAGTTATGGTGTAGCAGCTTATGTAAATTCTACTGGAAAATTTGGGTAAATAATACAGAAGAATGAACTTGTATATATTTTGATGGCTGTGTAAGTTGCATATTATTTAAAATTATATGATGAAAAATCGTTTAGAATAAACGTTGGTAATATTCTCAAGGTCTGAGAAAGGATTAAACGCTTTATCTTTTGAAAAATATATGTTATCAGAAAATTTTTAGAGCATCATAATGACCATACAAATGAACTATGCTCTATTAATGGAATGGTGTTGACTAACATGTTAGCACTAACCACAAGGGCTGTTGACTACTTAAAAGGAGGATAATCATGACTGCAAAAAGAAATTTGGATAATTGGGGTGGGAGATGTGGTGAGGATGTGGTAAAGCCTGCCCTCTGCAACTGATGGGTATGAAAAATGGCATTGCTAGTTTGGAAATGTATTAGTTTGCTAGGGCTACTGTAATAAAGTACTACCAAACTAAATGGCTTAAGCAACAGAAATGTCTTCTTTCACTGTTCTGGAGGCTAGAAATCTGAGATCAAGGTGTCAGTCAGCAGGGCTGGTTCATTCTGACAACTGTTAATATAGCTGTTAGTACTGTTTTTAAAGCTGTCTTGTCTCAGTTTTGAGGTCCTGGTGGCTATAGGTCAGAAAGTTCCCCTTTTTGAGCACCTGAATGAGGGCACACCTCAACCACTTCCTTTATCTGGGGCTATTAAATCCACTGCCACCATCTCCCCAGACAGTCTGTTTAATTGAGAGACATAATGGTTTCCCTTAACAACTTTTTTAAAGGGCCTCTCTAGCAAATAAACCCCTAAATGGGTCTATATTGCCTCAGACTTCAATCTTTCTTAATTCAAGTCTCCTTAGCCAATTTATACCTCATATCAATTTTAGAAAGGTTTTAAATCACCCTTTCCTATATTTAATGAGTCTATGTTTCATATCCTAGTATGTGATGACTCGTATATCTGAGACCATTTAACAATGTCTCCCCTGCCTCTGTCTTTAGGGATTTTTGATCCTGTCCACATAGGGCTGGGAGCCAGATGGAAGACATACTCTCCTATGGCCTATTAATCATAGATTGCCCCAAGGGCCAGGTACCTACCCATCAGATAAAGGACCCATTTATGTCTGACGTTCCACCACCCAGAAAAACCTCCCTGAATATTTGGGTCATAAGAGGTCATTAATTTGAGCTCTTTGTCTGATTCCCTTCAGGGAACTGATCCTGGTTTCCAAGGTCATTCTTGCAGACAGTGTGTGTTGCCAAGAAGGGAGATAGAAAACTCTAGTTAGTAAATAAAAATCACATTTGGAGATAGTAATAAAGTTAACCATATCCTATAATTATAAAACCAGACAACCCCTCCTTGGTGATAAAACATGCTGAAAAAAATTAAAATCAGACAACAAAAGACTTTCAAGCGTAGCTGCATGTCATTCTGTTGACCGTTGGTCATTTTAATACTGGTTTCAGTGCTTTTGGTAATCCAAAGACCCAAACCCTCTTCGAGTAAGCTATTGTTTCAACCAAATATGACAAATACTGGGGCCTAAATGACACTGAGTTTGGCTAATGCAGACCCTGAAGCCCCAAAACCTCACTGGCTTGCCCATCACCAACCAAAGTGAAAACGGAAGCAAAGGGCCCATAGAAACTGGCTAAATGGAAGGGTGTGGCTACAGTCTGGAGCTCCAATCGCAGGCACAGATACTTTAATTAGCAAACAATCTGTCCTCTATAAAAAACATGCACACAAATCAGACCATATAATAGAAAATCTTTTTTTTTTAACTTTTATTTTAGGATAAGGAGTATGTGTGCAGGTTTATTATATATGAAAACTCATGCTATAGGGGTGTGCTGTACAGATTATTTCATTAACCAGATACTAAGCTTAATATTCAATAGTTATTTTTTCTGCTCTTCTTCTTCCTCCCACCCTTTGCCCTCAGCTAGGTCTCAGTATCTGTTGTTCCTTTCTTTTTGTCCATGTGCTCTCATCAATTAGGTCCCACTTTTAGGCGAGAACATGCAGTATTTGATTTTCCATTTCTGTGTTAGTTTGCTGAGGATAATGGCCTCTAGCTCCATTCATGTTCCTGTAAAGAACATAATTTCATTCTTTTGTATGGCTGCATAGTATTCCATGGTGTAAATGTACCACATTTTCTTTATCCAGTCTATCATTGATGGACATTTAGGCTGATTCCATGTCTTTGCTATAGTAAATAGAGCTACAATGTGTGCATGTGTTTTTATGATGAACATGTTATATTTACTTTCTATTCCTTTGGGTATATACCCAGTAATGGGATTGCTGGGTTGAATGGTAATGATGTTTTTAGCTTTGTAGTGAATCTCCACACTGCTTTCCATAATGATTGAACTAATTTATAGTCCCACCAACAGTGTATAAACATTCCCTTTTCTCTGCAACCTCACTAGAATCTGTTACTTTTTGACTTCTTAATAGCCATTCTGACTGGTGTGAGGTGGTATCTCATTGTGGTTTTGATTTGCATTTCTCTAATGATAGTGGTATTGAAGTTTTTTTCAAATGCTTGTTTCCCGAATTTATGTCTTCTGTCTGTTCGTGTCCTCTGCCTACTTTTTAATGGGGTTCTTATTTTGCTTGTTGATTTAAGCTCATTATAGATGCTGAATATTAGACCTTTGTCGAATGCATAGTTTGAAAATATTTTCCTCCATTCAAAGTTCTTAAGTTTAATTAGACTCCATTGTCAAGTTTTGCTTTTGTTGCAATTGCTGTTGGTGTGTTTGTCATGAAATCTTTGCTGGTTCCTGTGTCAAGAATGGTATTACCTAGGTTGTATTCCAAGGTTTTTTATAGTTTTGGTTTTTACATTTAAGCCTTTATTACATCTTGAGTTGATTTTTGTATATGGTATAAAGAAGAGATCCACTTTTAATCTTTTGCTTATGGCTACCAGTTATCTCGGCACCATTTATTGAGTAGCGTCCTTTCCCCATTGCTTTTTTTTGGGCAATTTTGCCAAAAATCAGATGGTTGTAGATGAGTGGTCTTATTTCTGAGTTCTCTATTCTGTTCCATTGGTCCATGTGTTTGTTTTTATACCAGTACCATGCTGCTTTCATTACTGTAGCCTTGTAGTATAGTTTGAAGTCAGGTAGCATGATGTCTACTCTATTATTCTTTCTTAGGATTGTCTTATGTATTTGGGTTCTTTTTTGGTTCCATATGAATTTCAAAATAGTTTTTTTTCTAGTTCAGTGAAGAATCTCTTTGGTAGTTTGATAGAAAGATCATTGAACCTATAAATTGCTTTGGACAGTAGAGCCATTATAATGATACCGATTCTTATCCATGAGCATGGAATGTTTTTCCATTTGTTTGTGTCATCTCCAGTTTCTTTGAGTGGTATTTTGGAATTCTCATTGCAGAGATCTTTTACCTCCCTGGGTAGCTTCATTCCTAGGTATTTTATTCTTCTGAGACAACTGTGAATGGGATCATATTCCTGATTTGGCTCTTGGATTGGCTGTTGTTGCTGTATAGGAATACTAGTCATTTTTGTATCCTGAAATTTTTCTGAAGTTGTTTATCAGCTTAAGGATCTTTTGGACTGAGACTATGGGGTTTTGTAAATATAGAATAATGTCATTTGCAAATAGGGCTAGATTAACTTTCTCTATTCTTATTTGGATGCCCTTTCTTTCTCTTGACTGATTGCTTTGGCCAGGACTTCCAGTATTATGTTGAATAGGAGTGCTGGCTTTGGGGTTGGTTTGCTCTTGCTTCTCTACTTCTTTTAGTTGTAATGTTCGGTTTTTAATTTGAGATCTTTCTAACTTTGTGATGTGTGCATTCTGTGCTATAAATTTCCCTCTTAATGCTGCCTTAGCTGTGTCCCAGAGATTCTAGTATGTTGTATTTTTGTTCTTGTTAAGTTTCAAAGAATATGTTGATTTCTGCTGTAATTTTATTATTTATCCTGTAATTCAGGTGCAAGTTATTTCATTTCCATGTAATTGTTTCATGGTGATTGATTTTCTTAGTCTTGGATTATATTATTATTTTATTGTGCTGTGGTCTGACAGTGGTTGGTATGATTTTGGTCCTTTTGCATTTGCTGAGGAATGTTTTATGTCCAGTTGTGTGGTTGATTATTTAGAGTATGTGCCAATTGGTGATGGGCAGAATATATCTTCTGCTGTTTTTTGGGGAAGAGTTCTGTAGATGTCCATCAGGACCATTTGGTTCAATATTGAGTTCAGGTCCTGACTATCTTTGCTAATTTTCTGCCTTGAGGATCTATTACTGTCAGTGGGTGTTGAAGTCTCCCACTACCATTGTTTGGGAGTGTCAGTCTCTTTGAAGGTATTTAAGAACTTGCTTTATGAATCTGGGTTCTCCTGTGTTGAGTGCATGTGTATTTGATATAGGTAGGCTAGTTAGGTCTTCTTGTTGAATTGAACCCTTTACCATTATTTAATGCTCTTCTTTGCCTTTTTAAATCTTTGGTTGTTTAAAGTCTGTTTTGTCTAAAATTAAGATCACTACCTTTCCTTTTTTTTCTCTTCTCTTTTTGCTTGGTAGGTTTTTTTTCCCCATTCTTTTATTTTGAGCCTGTGGATGTCACTGCATGTGAGACGGATCTCTTGAAGATAGGCACCATTGGGTCTTACGTCTTTATCCAGGTTGCCACTCCATACCTTTTAATTAGGATGTTTAACCCATTTACATTCAAGGTTAGTATAGATATGTGTGGCTTTGATGCTATTATTAGGTTGTTATTATGCTGGTTTGTTTGTGTGGTTGCTTTACAGTGTCACTGGTCTGCCTACTTAAGTGTGTTTTCATAGTGGCTGATACCAGTTTTTTCTTTCCATATTTAGTGCTTCTTTTAGGGACTCTTGTAAGCCAGGCCTTGTGGTACCAGATTCTCTCAGTATTTGCTTGTCTAAAAAGGATGTTATTTCTCTTTTGCTTAGGCAGGTTAGTTTGGCTGGATATGAAATTATTGGTTGGAATTTCTAAGAATGTTGAATATAGGCCCCCAGTATTTTCTGCCTTGTAGGTTTTCTGCTGAGAGATCTGCTGTTATTCAGATGGGTTACCCTTTGTAGGTGACCAGTCCTTTCTCTCTAGCTGCCTCCAACATTTTTTTCTCTCATTTTGACCTTGGAGAATCTGATGATGATGTGTCTTGAGGGTGATCTTCTTGTGAAGTGTTTTGTGGGGGTTCTTTCCACTTCTGAATTTGAATGTTGGCCTCTCTAGCTAGATTAGGTAAGTTTTCATAGATGATATCCTGAAAAATGTTTTCCAAGTTGCTTCCATTTCTCCCATCTCTTTCAGGGATGCCAATGAGTTGTAGATTTGGCCTCTCTACATAATGCCATGTTTCTTGGAGGTTTTATTTATCTCTTTTCATTCTCTATTTTTATTCTTGTCTGTCTTATTTTAAAAAGTCAGTCTTCAAGCTCTGAGTTTCTTTCCTTAGCTTTTTCTACATATTCTGCTGTTCATACTTGTGAATGCATTATGAAATTATTTCAGTGTGGTTTCAGATCTATTAGGTTGGTTACATTCTTTTCTATTCTGGCTATTTTGTCTGTCAGCTCCTGTATCATTTTATTGTTATTTTTAGTTTCCTCAAATTGGGTTTCAACATGCTCCTAAATCTCAATATCTTTGTTTTTATCCATATTCTGAATTCTCTTTCTCTCATTTGAGCCACCTCAACCGAGTTAGGAACTATTCTTAAAAATCTAGTATGATCATTTGGAGGAAAGAAGATGCTCTGGCTTTTGTAGTTGTCAGAGTTCTTGTGCTGTTTTTTCTCCTCTTTGTGGACTGATGTTCCTTCTATCTTTGAAGCTGCTGTCCTTTGGATGGGCTTTCTTTTTCTTTTACCCTATTTGATGACAGTGGGTGTTTGATTGTGGTGTAAGGTGGGTTCAACCAACTGGCTTCATTTCTGGAATGTTTTAGAGGGTCAAGGCTCAGCTCAGGACCCCTGGACTCCAGGTTTCTGGTATTGGGCCCTCATTTTGTTCTTTGGCTTCTTCAGGTTAGGAAGGAACCTGTTGCATTGGAAGTACCATGCTGCTCCAGAACACTGGCCACAACACTCTAATAGGTGGTGCCAGCCAAAGCACTTCATAGAGCAGTGGCAGCAGGATCCATCCTGGTTCACGTGTATCAGCAGCACAGGCAGTGGCAGCATGTCAGGGTGTATACTCATGGGCTTTGGCAGGGTGCTAGTTGGTGCCAGGCTGCCAGGTTCCATGTAGTTGTTCTCAGCAGTATGGTGGCATCATCCCTCAGAGGTTCAGGGCCCCTTCCAGTGTCTGTGCACTCGTTTGTGCTATTCATGGTGTTAGCATGGGGGCAGGTTACTGGCAGACGCAGGATTGTGTGTGCCCTCTGTGAGTATTCACACAGGCAGCCTTGGCTGCTCAGGACAGGGGTGGTTTTGCTGTTCTCCCTCTAAAGTTTCTCGCTGGCGGCAATATCAGCCCAGGGTAGTCACTGGTGGGGGCAGGGCTAGTGTGGGCAGGGCTAGTGTGCTCCATGCCCGCCAATGCTCCAACGACAATGGCTGCTCTGCAAGGGGTGAAGGCGGGGTGCACTCACACTGGCAGCAGTGGCACAGCAGGGTGCATGTGCACACACATGCTAGTGGGTAAGAGAAGGGAAGGTCCCCTGGTGCACATGTGCACCAACAAAGTAATGTGGTGATGGGGGGGTGGCTGTGGGCGAGTGTGTGCAGGCAAAATGACACAGGTGAGCCTATGGAGGTAGGGGGAGAGTGCAGGTGAGCTGGGGTGTTCTGGGGTACCTGTACCTGGGGTGCAGGTGACTGCAGGGGCTGTTCTGCCAAACACTCTGCCAGTCAGGCATGGTCCACCAGTGCAGGAGCTATGATCTGAGCCCCCAATGTACCTGGTGGCTGCACTATAAGCAGGTGCCACCAGGTTGGAGCCCTGGGAGAGGCCAGCAGACCAAGAGGTGCCCAGGTCAAACGAGCCCCATCCCATGGGCAATATTACCCTGCAGAGTTAAGGTCCAACAGTTCCCCTAGGGTTCAAGTCTCCTATGGGAGCAAGTTGAGCCTAGGAGTATGGGTAACCCTGGCTGAGTGGTTCACTACAGATGTTCCAGACCAAACTGTCTGGGCTTCATGCCAGCAGGAGCTCTACTTCTATCACTTTTCTAAACAGGTCTTTCTGTCAATTCAAGTGTCTATGGTGGTCCAGGTCTTCTCCTGCTGGGATTTCAGAAACTGGATTGCTCCTTGCCTGTTTAACCCATCCCTTTGCAGGAGTCGTTGGTGGCCAGCAATGAGTTCTAGTGTTCCATTAGTTCCGTGCAGGGTTCACATCTTCCTCCTCCTTCAGCCCAGCATCTTCTTCCCTCCATCTGCTCTCAATGCCTTCAGAGGCTAGCAGTGTGCCAGCCTTTTCAATGTCCGGGTCTCTCAGTAGAAGATACTCCTCCTGGCTGTGTCTAGTTGACTCTCTTGGAGGAGAAATCCATGACTGAAAATCTATTTGCAGCAAAACCTATTTCATAACTCAAAAGCTTGGGCTGTTGGGAATTTTAAATTCAACCACACTTAATTGAGGCTTTAATTATGCTATTCAGTTCTGGTGCTTTGATACATTACAGCAGTATCATGGATACTGACCCCACCTTTGCTAACTGTGTGCCACAAAACTCCTTGACTTAAATGATATTTGCATGTCAAGTCCCCAGGCCTAACATTGCCTTCATACTCCACGTGTGGCTCAGCCTCATTATAATACCATAGAGCCACAAAAATAAGACCCAAATCAACTCAAGTTTGTGATCATTTGAAAAAGATGTCCCATATCACAGTTCCAGTTTCAGTTTCACATTATAGATTATATTGCTTCAGCCCAACTTTGACCTTGAAGATGACTTTGCCCCTTTTCCCAGAAACAACTTCACCCAGGATACTGAGATCACTACCCCAGAAACATACATATGCTGGATTTCCTAAGGAGCTGAAAAATTGGACACAGAACATTTATCATTTTACTTCCTTTGATAAGAGAAATTGTTTCATTCCCTGAATTTAGCATTTGCTTAGTTCATACTCTTATTCTCTGCCAAAATGTACCTCTTTATACTTCCACACCTAAAGAAATATCTGGTAGAGTGTACTAGTCTTTGTGCCATTTTAATAATTAATGAGATTATTTGTTTTTCCAGGAAGTAACTGCCACATATGGGTTCACCCCTCAACCCCCCAGAGAGAGGACCTCCCATTGCTCACTACCTCCTCTGACACTGTCCACTCCAGTTTGCTACCGCAACGTCCTGCCCTGCATCCATGACCACAGCTGCTGCCTCTTCCCCTAGGTCACAAACGTCACTAATCTTTACATACGTCTTACTTAACTAACTTCATACTCTCCAAAAATGTAATTGTTGGACCTGCCACCTTGAACCCTGGAATATACCATGAGATTACTATCACACACACAAAAATATAGCTCATGTTTTAACATACTTTAACTCAATTAGTATATTGTTGGAGATCCTGGAAATCCCAGATCTGTTTTCTTGGCTAAGGCCATACAATGTGAAACTTGGTTATGAACCAGGCTACAAGGACTCCTTATACTCCTACTTGTTTTCCTCCTTTTTAAGGAAAAAATAATAAAATTCATTTATGCTATTTAGGCCAATGTATGCACTACTCTAAAAGTCTTCTCTACAATTTAGGCCACTCAAATACGTCAAGTAATCAAGCTTAACATTAATGTGGAGATCAATAGGTCAATTTTTACTAGTTTTCATGTCAAAAAAATGCCTTTTAGTCCCAGTTTTGAGCCCCTAATGGTTAGTCAGCTCCCCATTTGAATATCTGACAGACAGCTATGTCCCAGAGCTAGCGAAGTCATTCAAATTAGCTTATGCACAGGGTTTTCAGGAAACCTAATCCTGCTCCAATTGCCATATATAAGGTATTCTCTACAGCTCCAGTGTGTTGTTACCCAGTCCGTGTGTGCAGTCACTGTGCAGCCCTACATAAAAGTCTTTTGTTTGGAGCTGTAAGTAACAAAGAGGTTTGCCTTTCATCTATCCAAGATAGTCTTTGTGTTGGGTCCTGTCATCAAAAGAATCTTTAATCTCATAAAACAGGAGGGAAGAATCTTTGCTTCTATCCTAGTTTACAATGGTTTTCTGGCAACATTTGGTTTTCTTTGGCTTGTAGAAGAAGCATCACTCTGATCTCTGCCTTTGTCTTTACATGGTGTTCCTATGTATGCACCCAGTTTTCCTCTTGTTATAAGGACACCATAAGAAGCTAAGAAGTGCAAAAGAAGAGAAAAAGAATAAACCAAAGACACCAGTTATATTGGATTAGGGACCAATCTATTTCAGGATGGCCACATCTTAACTAATTATATCTGCAATGACCCTATTTCCAAATAAGGTCATCTTCTGAGGCACTGGGGATTAGAATTTCAACAAATAAATGTTGGTGAGGAGTGCACTATTCAACTCATGACTGAAAGTACTTATTAAAGACACACATATCTTATAACACACTTATAAACCAACGACTTAATTCCTAGGTATATATCCAAGAAAATGAATGTACACATAGACGAAAAATTATGTACAAAAAAAGAATATTCTTAGTTTTATATTAGCCCCAAACTGGGACAATCTAAATTTACAGAAAAAGGAATAAATTGTGATATAGTTATTAAAATTTGCTATACAGCATTAACAAACTATGCAAAGAATTTCATGTATGTGAAGTTCAAAAGCTGTCAGAATGAATTAATGCTATTAGAAGTCTAAGTAGTGTTTATCTCTGGAGGAGAAGATATGAGCCCAGAGGGAACAAAGGAAATTTTGAGTAATAAAAATTATCGACACTTTGGTTTTGGAAGTAATTGGATGAGTGCACATATATGTTAAAAATTCATCAAACTGTATACTCAAGATATGTTCATTTTACCATACGTAATTTATACTCTCAAAATGCTGCTTTTCAAATTAATTGTTATATAATTAATCTTGTTACTTCAGTGCTGTGGGAGAAGCAATAAGTAGTAAGCACTGTTTTTTTTGGTATATTACTCAGCAAAATGCACTAACACTTTCTGTCAGTGGCTAATCAGTCAAAAACATATGCAATAAAAGCAGAAGTTAAAGATCAGCAAGATGATGAAGAAACATGTTTTGCAATCCTGTTGAAAAGAGAACAAACAAAAGTGACCAAGAGAAACAGACTGTCTGTTGATTGATTTAAAGTGGATTTATGTTTAAGTAGAAAACTACTCCAAATGCATACGTGGGGAAAGATGCCCGCTTCAATGTTACTGATCTCCATCGTTATCATGGTATCTGGTAAGTCTGATACTGTGACATTTTCAGCTAAAAATAAAGCTTTCTTTCAATGATTATGAGGATACTCTTGATCTACTTACTTATAAGGTATTTCTTGACTTGTCCTAGCAGCAGTGATAAATGTGTACATTTTCCAGCAAAACTCCTTCTGAGTTACCTTATCCAGACGGTATAACTGACTAGGTGACTAGCTGAATTCACAGTAATTGGAAGGTGGGATTGAAGTGAAACTAAACTTCTGTGACATAAACGTTGTCCTGGACTTCTTTTGTTGGTAGATTTTTAAAATTACGGATTCAATTTGAGAACTTATTAGTCTGCTTAGGCTTTCAATTTCTCTTCATTCAATCTTGGGAAGTTGTGTATTTTCAGGAATTCATCAATCTCTTCTAGATTTTTCTAGTTTGTGTGCATAAAGGTGTTTATAATAGTCTCTGAGGATCTTTTGTATTTCTGTGAGATCAATTGTAATGTCACCTTTGTCATAACTGATTATATTTATTTGGATCTTCTTTTTTCTTTGTTAATCCAGCTAGTACTCTATTGATCTTGTTTATCTTTTCAAGGGGTCACCTTTTGGTTTTGTTGATCCTTTGTATAGATTTTTGGATCTTAATTTCATTCAGTTCTGCTCTGATTTTAGCAATTTATTTTCTTCTGCTAGCTTTGGGTTTAGTTTGTTCTTGTTTTTCTAGTTCTTCTAAGTGTGATGTTAGATTGTTCATTTGAGATCTTTCTAACTTCTTGAAGTAGGTGTTCAGCACTATAAACTTTCCTCTTAACACTGCTTTTGCTGCATCTCAGGGATTTTTATATGTTGTGTCTCTGTTTTAATTAATTTCAAACTTTTTAAATTTCTTCCTTAACTTTATTGTCTACCCAAAATTTATTGAAGATCGAGTAGTTTAATTTCCATGTTATTGTATAGTTTTCAGAGACATTCTTGATATTGATTTCTATTTTTATTCCACTGTAGTCTGAGAGTATGGTTGGCATGATTTTGATATTTTGAACTTACTGATACTTGCTTTATGGTTGAGTATATGGTTGACCTCAGAGTATGTTCCATGTGATAAGAAAAATAGATATTCTGTGGTTGTTGGGTGGAGTATTCTGTAAATGTCTGTTAGATCCAACTGATCAAATATTACATTTAAGACCAGAATTTTTTGGTTAGTTTTCTGCCTTGATGATCTAATGATGTCAGTGGGATGTTGAAGTCTCCAGCTATTATTAAGTCACTAAGTCTCTCCATAAGTTTAGAAATATGTGGGGTTTTTTAATTCTGGGTGCTCCAATGTTGGGCATGTATATACTTAGGATAGTTAAGTATTTTCGTTTATTTGAACCCCGTATCATTATGTAATGCTCTTCTTTGTCCTTTTCTATTGTTGGTTTAAATTTTGTTTTATCTGATGTGAGAATAGTAACCCCTGTTCTTTTTTGTCTTCCATTTGTGTGATAGATCTCTTTCCACCCCTTTACTTTCAGCCTGTCTCTGTTGTTACATGTGAGATAGGTCTCTGAAAGGCAGCAGATGGTTACGTCTTGTTCTTTTATCCAACTTGCCACTCTGTGCCTTTTAAGTGGGGCATTTAGATTGTTTAATTCCAGATTAATATTGATATGTGAAGTTTTGATCCTGTTGTGATGTTGTTAGCTGGTTGCTTTGGAGTCTTGATTGTGTAGTTGCTTTATAGGGCTGTGTAGTTAAGTGTGTCTTTGTAGCAACAGATATTGTTCTTAAATTTGTATGTTTAGAACTCCCTTCAGGATCTCTGGTAAGGTTGGCCTAGTGGCAATGAATTATCTTCGTGTTTGCTTGCTTAGGAAAGATTGTATTTCTCTTTGCTTACAAAGCACAGTTTGGAGAGTATGAAATTCTTAGTTGGAATTTCTTTTCTCTAAGGATACTGAAAATAGACCCCAATCGCTTCTGGCTTATATGCTTTCTGCCGAGATGTCTGCTGTTAATCCAATGGGATTCCTTTGTAAGTGTGCTGGCCCTTTTCTCCAGCTGCTTATAAGATTTTATTTCACATTGACCTTGGAAAGTCTAATGACTATGTATCTTGGAGATGGTCATCTTGTGTAGTATATTGCAATTCTCTGAATTTCTCAAATTTGCATGTCAACCTCTTTAGTAAGATTGGGTAAATTTTTCAGAACTGTATCCTCAAATATGTTTTCTAAGTTGCTTACTCTCTCTTCCTGTCTAGGAAGATCCCCTGGGCAGAAGCTGCAGCTGACCAATAGGCTAAACCCTTATTTGACCAGTCTCATGGATAAAGGGACACCCAACTACCATGCCAAAACACAAACCTACTCCTCACTCTTCTCAGTGTTCTGAGATTGGGGGCTCCACCCTGGCTTGAACTCAGGCAGCAGATCTCATCTTGATACCTCTGGGTGGTGTGCTTGAATGCTGGATGTTGGGATTGAGTGCATGGTTTTATCCTCTGACCCCTCAGGACTGAGCACCAGGTGTGCTGGGAAGGTCAAACTGCTTCCAGCCCGCTGCAAAATACTCAGGTGGGGAAATGGAGGCTATTCTGTGTGCACCCTATTTCAGGAGTGGCCAGGCATGGGCCTTGGATGGGGCTGGTGCACAAGGGTAGATTAGACACACAGTAGTCCTGTGGGAAAGGCAGCCCTTCCTTCTGCCAGCCTGGCACTCAGCAGGGGTTAGAGTCACTCAGAGCAAGATGGCAAACCATGGTGATGGATGCATATGGTTGTGTTTTGCTGCACCTGCCCCACATGAGAAATTTTCTGGGCTCCACACAGGTTTGAGCTGTACCTCTGCCTATTCTCTGGTATGCTAAAAGAACTACCCAAGAATGGTTAATTTATAAAGAAAAGAGGTTTAATTGGCTCACTGTTCCAGAGGCTGTACAGGAAGCTTGGCTGGGGTGGCCTCAGAAAACTTAAAATCATGGTGGAAAGGTAAAGGGGAAGCAAGCATGTCTTCAAATGCCCAGCAGAAGGTGGGGAGGTGCTACATACTTTTAAACAAGCAGATCTTGTGAGAACTCTATCATGAGACAGCACTAGGGGGAGGGTGCTAAATCATTAGAAACCACCCCATGATCCAATCACCTCCAACCAGGTGCCACTCAGGATCATAATTCAAAATGAGATTTGGGTGGGGACACAGAGCCAAACCATATTAAGCCATCAATATATTTTTGCCTCTTTTCTCTTGCTATTACTAACATACACTCCATATCCCTGACTAGGATTAAGGAGCAGATCTGTGGTTATGAAATAGCTTTGGACTGTGTGATACTAATAGCTCCTAAGAATCAAATCAACAACCATCTATCTTAAATAATATCAAATATATAATTTATATAATAATCTGTCACAATCAGCATGTTTTCCAGAAAGAAATGGCATTATTCATGTATTAACACTCATGTAATGACATTGTTCATGTATTAACACTCATGTATTAACAATTTCAAAGTTTTTCTAGCTAGAATTCTAGCAAGAAATGGGGTGAGCTTATATGCAGATTTTGGAACTGTTTTTCTCTGGCTCTCTAATTTTTCCATATATTGAAGCAGTTCTGATATTTTATTTTTATTTAGCGTAGACCACAATTTGGTCCATGTTTCGGCCCACTAAACAAATGAATAGTGATATGGTTTGGGTCTGTGTCCTCACTAAATCTCATGTCTAACTGTAATTCCCAGTGTGGGAGGTGGAGTCTGGTGGGAGGCAATCGGATCATGGAGGTGGCGTTCTTATGAATGTGTTAGCACTATTGCCTCGGTGCTGTTTGCATGATAGTGAGTGAGTTACGAGATCTGGTTGTTTAGAAGTGTTTAGTAGTGAAAATAGAGATCCAAGATGGCTGATCACTAGCAGCTCGGGATTGTAGCTCCCACTGAAAGCGCAGAGAACGAGAGGACACCACACTTTCAGACCAATTTTTGTTGCTCATGCACCAGGAGATTCCCAGCGGAGGAGCCCCACGTGTATCTCCAGCGCGACTCTTGAGGGTGGTGAGGCAGTTTTGCCGCTGCCTTGGAGCGACGGTTCTTGGTGCAGAGTCAGAAAAGCACCATCAATCTTAAAGCCGCTGTTTCGACTGGCACAGTGGGTTGCTTAGATTCTAGCGCTGGGAATCAACAAGTTGGACGTCCATTCAGAAACCCAACTATAAAGACGGTAATTATAAAGACCACAGATGGATAAATCTATAAAGAAAGGAAGAAAACAGCCTAAAAAGGCTGAGAATACCCAAACTCAGAACGCCTCTCCCTCCACAGGGGATCACAGTTCCTCATCAGCAACAGAACAAGGCCTGATGGAGAAAGACTGTGTTCCATTAGCAGAAGCAGACTTTAAAAAGTGGATGATAAGAAACTTCTGGGAATTAAAAGAACTTGTTCTAACCCAATGCAAAGAAACTAAGAACTTTGAAAAAATGTTTGAAGAAATGTTAAAAATAACACATAATTTAGAGAGGAATATAAGTGAATTAATGGAGCTGAAAAATACAACACGAGAACTTCGCGAACTATGCACAAGTTTTAACAGCCAAATTGATCAAGCAGAAGAAAAGATATTAGAGGTCGAAGACCAACTTCATGAAATAAAACAAAAAGACAAGATTAGAGAAAAAAGGGTAAAAAGGAACGAACAAAGTCTCCAAGAAATGTGGGACTATGTGAAAAGACCTAATCTACGTTTGATAGGCGTACCCGAATGCGATGAAGAGAATGAATCCAAGCTGGAAAATACTCTTCAGGATATTATCCAGGAAAACTTTCCCAACCTAGCAAGGCAGGATAATATTCAACTCCAGGAAATACAGAGAACACCACAAAGATATTCCTCAAGAAGACCAACCTCAAGGCACATAATCGCCAGATTCACCAGGGTTGAAATGAAAGAGAAAATACTGAGGGCAGCCAGAGAGAAAGGTCAGGTTACCCATAAAGGGAAGCCCATCAGACTCACAGCAGATCTCTCAGCAGAAACCCTACAAGACAGAAGAGAGTGGGGGCCAATATTCAACATCCTTAAAGAAAAGAACTTTCAACCCAGAATTTTACATCCAGCCAAACTAAGCTTCATAAGCGAAGGAAAAATAAAATCTTTTGTGAACAAACAAGCACTCAGAGATTTCATCACCACCAGGCCTGCTTTACAAGAGCTTCTGAAAGAACCACTACAAATAGAAAGGAACAACCAGTATCAGCCTTTCTAAAAAATGCCAAAAAATAAAGAACATCAACATAATCAAGAAATTGCATCAATTAACTGGCAAAACAGCCAGCCAACATTAAATGACAGCATCAAACTCATATATATTGATATTAATTCTAAATTTAAATCGACTAAATCCCCCAATCCAAAGACACAGGCAAAAAAAGCCAAGACCCATTGGTATGCTACATCCAGATCCATCTTACATGCAAGGATACGCAAAGACTCAAAACAAAGGGATGGAGAAAAATTTACCAACAAAATGGAGAGCAAAAATAAATAAATAGAAAGTAGGAGTTGCAATTTTTGCTGATAAAATAGACTTCAAAGCAACAAAGATCAAAAGAAGCAAAGAAGGATATTACATAAAAGGATCAATGTAACAAGAAGAGCTAAAGATCCCAAATATATATGCACCCAATACAAAAATACCCAGATATATAAGACTTATAAAGAGACTTGGACCCCCACACAATAATAGTGGGAGACTTACAGATCAATGAGACAGAAAGTTAACATCGATATTCAGGACTTGAACTCAGATCTGGAACAAGTAGACTTAATTAACATTCATAGAACTCTTCACTTTAATACACAAAACATACACTCTTATCAGTACTACATCACACGTATTTACAGGTTTAAATGAAATATTGGTTGGCTGCTTGTTAATTATTTTCTTCCTGTCTCTATTATTAAACATAATTACAGGCATACCCATTTTTAGACTGCATTTTAGCCTGGGCAATAAAGCAACATCCCTGTTCTCTCTCCCTCTTCCTCTTTCTTCCTTTCCTTTATTCTTTTTTTTTCTTTTTCTTTTTTTTTTTAATTCTTTTTCTTTCTTTCTCTCTTTCTTCCTCAAAAAAAAAAAAAAAAAAAAGAAGTGGGTAGCATCCCCACCCACACCTTCTTCCTCCAGCCCTGGCTGTATGAACATGCCAGCTCTGGCTTTGCCTTTTGCCGTGAATAAAAGCCCCCTGAGGCCTTCCCAGCAGCAGATGCCACCATGCATCCCATACAGCCTGTGGATCCATGAGCCAATTAAACCCTTTTTCTTTATAAATTACCCAGTCTTGGGTATTTCTTGATATCGGTGGCAGAACTGACTAACACACACAGAGCCCTTTCTAATGCCTGGAGTTACAGCATTGAATCTAGAATCTCTGCTTACTGGGTTCATGTTAATAATTTGGCCTCGTTCAGCTTTGTCTTTTTCATTACTTCACATCCTTAATCTTCATTTCTGTATGTATTGTCCAAATGTATAACTGTATACATTGGAGAAATCATATAGATCTTCTGGTGTGTAGTGTACCTCCTTGTGGGTCACACCGTACCTCACTCTTTGGGGTCTAGTTATAAATCTGGAAGCAAAGAGGAGTGAGGGGGGAGATCCTGAGAACAGAAAGTATCTTTTCAGGCAACCAATTGAAGAAAAGTCATTATAGTTTCTTTAGGCAAAGCAGGCGGTTAACATCTCCAAACAGGGGTGGGAGGGCTGCTTCTATGGGCAAAGACTTAGGAAACTTTAGAGATTTTATATGTTCAGTTTCCTTGGCTTTTGCTTATATGTTCACATTCCAATTTTCAGGATCCCATTCCTTTCCAGTCGATAACCTCACTGTAGCAGAGATACACTGACAGGTTAGGAATTCAATTTGTGTTGTCATTCAGCCATTTACAGGATAAGTTTTGGTTTCTGGAAACTTCAGCCTTGCTGAGAAGATGGGGGTTCTTTCATGGCAGACATAGAAATTTCCAGTTTACTCATACAGTTTGAGAATCTGAAGCCCTGAACTCATCTTTTTCTTTCTCCATTTGCCCAGCAAATTAGGAGAAACCAGCCAATCTCCTTATGCTAAAATGTATCAAATACAACTCAGACCTTGCCTTTTGTAAGAATTTGACTAGGCCCATCCAATGGTGACATTTTGCATATCTCCATTGTTACTTCATGGCCATGGACTTTCAGTGTGCCCACTAACACTAGAAATACAGTCATTAGTGCTTTTAAATTTAACTAGATTAGATGACCAATTCCAGAAAACCCAGGACTAATTCTGAAAATTCAGCCTTATGATTCTGTTTCTTGAGGACCACGTATGGTACCAAATCTGTATCAGTCAGGGTTCCACCAGAGAAAGATAATGAGTAGAAAGTATGTGTATGTATGAGTGTGTGTGTGTGTGTGTGTGTGTGTGTGTGTGTGTATGTTATTTCAAGGAATTGATTGTTGCAATTGTGGAAGCTGATAAGTTTGAAATTTATAGGGTGGACTGGTTGTCCGGAAACTCTTGGTCAGAAACTAATGCAACTAATGCTGCAATCTTGAGGAAGAATTTTTTTTCTTACTCCGGAGAACCTCACTTTTAAGGCCTTTCAATGGATCGAGTGAGGCCCATCTATTTTATTGAGAATAATTTCCTTTACTTAAAATCAATTGATTGTAGTTATTAACCACACCTACAAAATACCTTTACAGCAATGCTGAAATTAGTGTTTGCTTGACTGAATGATTGTATACACTAGCCAACTTGACACATAAAACTAGCTCTCACAAGAGGATACACCTTTTTTCAGGTGAACACACAATGTTTATCAAGGCAGACCATTAAATGAGCCATAAAACAAATCACAATAAATTTAAATTTATCTCAGTAATTATTTTTAAAAGGCTTTATGTTATTGAGACCAGCAAATGATCTTGTGGTTTTCTGTTTCCTTGTCATTTTTACCTTGAGAAGTTTCCTTTAGCATTTTTTTTGCAAGTTCAGCCATGCATTTGAAAAAAGAATTGTTCTAGTTTATCCAATACTTCTAAGTTTTTTTTTTTTTTTAAGTAGAGGAGGTTGTCTATCATTTCTATAATAGTTCTGGAAATGGAACTTTACTCTTGGGGCCTGCATTGAACTCTTCCACTGATTAGAAGTGGGTGTGCCTGGCAAAAGACTGGTAGAGCTGATCTGTTATAGTAACATTGGATGAATCATTTATTCATAACTGTGCACAAGAAATGTCAAAATCCTATCATATATGCATTTATCTGGTTATGTTCTCACTGCTGATTTATGTAGAGGTTTCTGTGATTTTTGGTGTGATTGTTAACTAATTTAAGGAATTGAAATGTTTTCTGTGATCATCTTATACAAAATCAGGGGATTCCAGTCCATTTCAGTAAATAAAATTTCTTAATTTTCTCCCTATTTCTTCTGTAAATGTTTTCTAGCTTCAGATAATAATTCCTGTCTGATGACACAACCGGAAATGCAGAGCCAGAGAATATTTCTTAATGAAGGTAAAATGCTCGCTTAATAACCAGTTTGATGGGAGGGTTGGATCATCAGTAGAAACATTTACATGATCATTTGTCCTGTGTGCAACTGTAATAGATAACTCTCTGCACACTATTGCTTGAATACCACCTACTTATTCAATTTAATTCAACAACAACAAAAAACAAACATGTAGATTTCTTAGTAGCACAAAAAAATGTGCTTGGTAAAATAAAAGTTAAAAGAAGAAAACTTACAGCACCTTCAAGTAGTCTATATATTCTGGTCTTGGAAATAGACAAGGACACAGAATTATATTACAAGGTAGAATGAGGTGAGCACTATAATATAAAATCAGTGTATTACAGAGAGTAGCTTTTGCCCAGGCTCTGGAAGGATTTCAGAAAGCATAAATTGTTGGAAAAAAGAGGCCAGGAGATCATTGTGGACTAAGGTACGGGGTAGAAAGGCACATAAAATGTTCAGTCAATAGAAATAGTCTGGGGTGGGAGGAGTTTAGTGTGCATGCTGGATTGTAGTGAGAGTGGAGCCTGAAAAGTCAAGCTGCAGTCAAACAGTGGAAGGAAGTAGAAAGGGTGGTAATAAAGTCAAAAGAAGAACTGCATGAATAGATACAGAACCACAGAAGAAATTGAGAATTACTGCCAAAAAATGTGTGGCCTTAGATTGCTATGTAAGATAAATAGTTTACATTATTTTAAGCCTTTAAAGAACAGATAATATTTATGCCATTTAGTTTTTCCATAGAATAGAGAAAGAAGAAATGTTTTCTAAATGTTACAAATATAACTCAGATATATAATCTTGACAAAGTTAGTGTACAAAAATTTCCTAAGCTAATTTCACTTGTAAATGCAGAGGCAAGGATTCCACGTATCAGTACAGAAGAATGACGGTGAGTGAGACTACCCCTACTTCGACTCCTTGTCTCTCAGATCCAGCTTAAACTATGAACTGGGGACACAGCAACATCCTAAAGGGTGGTATCCCATCTTCATAAGCTATTGTTTCCAAATTTCAGTTGTGCCTGCAAGAGGCTGTGTCAGTGCTCCATCAAGCAGACCCACATGCCTCTACCCAACACCTTCTTAGCCTCTACTTTCCAATCTTGACTCTTCCAGGTCTCTGACGAAACAAGCCAAACAAGGCAAATGGTTATTTGCCACTGCTCATGAGTTTATCTATTTTATTACAGAATCATTTCTTACTTGAGTATTTTTCATCATCACTGTCTTTCAGGGCCAGACCAGAATGGGGCTACAGTGCCGCAGCAGCCCACTTTTTGGCTTATATCACAGACTGAGGCAACTCGTCCATAAGCTAAGCTTTGGGTTTTGGTCCTAGAGAACTCACAGTGAGGGCTTAGATGTGAGCTGAGAGACAGATGACCGTATAACAGTGGTATATGAAGTGGGGGCCTGAACCATTTGTTCTCTCAAATGACTGGTGTTCTCTTGAGGCTGGAGCCTGATCCCCAATGTACTACTTCTGTTTTACAATGGATTGCTGCTGGGCCCACCTTACTTTTTGGTTTGATGAGTCTAATAGTATCTAGCTTATAATAGGCTGTTTTAGGAGCCTGATTATTTCATAACCTATAATTAGACGCTCAGTCTTCACCAGGGTCCCCTAGTATGCCATGAGCTGTTTTTTAAAAGGTAACTAGTTATCTGCTTCAGATGACATGGATTTACCCCAGAACCCTAGGCCTGCACTGTGACCGTCCTACTGGACTTGTCTGAGACTCTGCATTGCATCTTTATCACAGAATCTTCTTGTATCACAGATCTGCCTGATCTTATGAACTTATTGTCAGGGTTGGTGTACTGTAGCATGGACCTGTTACAGATTTCTTTCTTGGTCTGGAACACACTTAGACTAGCATCCTATTAGAGGATCAGAGCAGTAATCTCAAATATGCAGCAGGCTGCCTCCAAAACCAAGTGTTGTTCTACTCAGTGGTAGGAAGTAAGGTTAAATAATTTGTCCTTTTCTTGGGAGGAGATACATGGTAGGATTCAGACCACTGGGCCACTAAAAACTTTACTGATTATTCAGGCCCTGAATCTTCATAGAATTTATTTCTCACCTCTGGAATGCATGTGATTGACTAAGGTATTCATAATACCTCTCACTTTTTGCTCAGAAGATCTAATTGATATGTCATCAATATAGTAGACCAATGTGATAGTTTCTGTAGAATGCCTAGACAGCCTAGATCTCTTTAGATTACACGGTACATGAAAGTAGAAATTAAGGCAAGACCATGTTTGTATACTGTTTACTCTCCTGTGGAATACAAACAAACTTTTGATGTTCCTTTCTGATGAATATTGAAAATAAGGCATTTACCAGATCGATAACCGCATACTACAACTGGAGTATTGCTAGTAAAGGTAGCTTATGTGGCAGAGTAGCTGCAGTTGAGGCTAACACATTGGTAATTTTGCACTGGCCTACTGCAATTCACCATTCAGTGTTTTGCAGGGATCGAACAGGTAAATTAAGTAGGAGATATGATGGAAACCACTATTTTAGTATACTTTAAGTGTCCGAGAGGAGACTCATCCTTAGGCCTTCAATATTAATATTTATTTACTATCTTGGCCAAGGTGGGTGGTTTAGGGGATTTCTCTTGGACTGTCCTATTATAATAGTTCTTACTTTACAGATCAAGGAACCAACAAGAGGATCTGCAAGCTGCTAAGTATGCTTGTCCTAATTATTCAGCAACTGAACTGGATAAGTCTGTGGACTTTGCAAGTCTACTGTGACATGAACCAGACCCAGGATTTCTTTTATTACCTGATTCCAATATGTTCCTACTCTAACAGGAGGCCCTTAGTGTTCTTTGTGTTCTTGGGTATCAGGATCAATTCAGATTAGTATTCAAACAACCCTCAAAAGATCTTTGTATTCCTTTTTCCCCAGGTATGGTTACCCAAACACATGATCATAGGTCCTTTGATGAAGGATGAGGGGAATAACTTTCAGATGGCTGGGGACAACCAAGACCCTTTCAGTGGGTCCCCTCAGTAAAAATGAGTTACAATAGTAATAATAATGATGATCATACAGCCATGTTATTTGCCTTTCTACTGATATTTTCCCTGATAGTACAATTGAACTCTTGTTTAAAATTACTGGTGCCTTAGCATGAATAAAGTGCAGAGCACTCACTGTATTAGTTTGCTAGGGCTGTTGTAACAAAGAACCATTAACTGAGAGGTGGAGGCAATGGAACCTTATTGTGTTACAGTTCTAGAAATGAAAACACCGAGATCAAGGTGCTGGTAGGGCCATTCTCCCTCTGAAGGCACTATGAAAGGATCTGTTTCAAGCCTTTCTCCTAGCTTCTGGTATTTCCTGGCTTAGGCAGCATACCTCCAATTCTTACATGGAGCTTTTGCTGTGTCCATATCTGTGTCCAGTTTGCTCTTGTTTTATGAAAACACCAATTGTATTGCATCAGGGGCTAACTCAACTCCAGTATGACTTTGACTTAGCTAGTTATATTTGTAATGATTTTATTTTCAAATAAGGTCACATCTTTGAGGGTTAGGACTTCAACACATAAATTTTTAGATATAAAATTCAACCCATAACAGGCACCAACTTGTACCAATAGTCGTATTCTTCACTTACTCATGCACACACATACACATTCCCTAAAAATGTCCTTGATGATTCAGTAAAAATTATTAATGTATTAAATCTCAAGCCTTATATATGGTATCTTTTAAATATTCTACATGATGAAACTGGAAATACATTTAATGCATTTTTGTTGCATGCCAAAGCATGATGGTTATTTTGAGGAAATGCATTTGTATCAAATGTTTGAGTTGCAAGCGGAACTATTTCCAACCAACCTTTTACATCCAGGGTGGGTAAAATACCCATTAAGAGAAAGAAGGGTTTTATGGGACCTTAAATGAGACCCAGTGGAAGAAATTGACATGTAGAAATTTTTATCATTTTCCTTATTGTCCAGTTAGCAGTTCACTGTCTGTACTAATGGATACAAAAGTTGTGCTCTGTTGCCATCCCATCCTACTGACAAGTGTGATGGTAACAGCATGGGAAATACTCATCAGAGACAAATCTTCCTGCATCAAAGCCTACAGGAGAGATAGAAATGAGACAATGGAAAAAAACTACAATGACAAAAGTATATAACATGGGCCTCCAGTCCTGACTAGAATCTTGCCCTTCAGATTGATCCAGTTGTCCTCACTCCCTATGGGTATTACAGGTGAATAATCGTAATGCCTGATGGGAATTTCCATCATAGATATTACCCATGATAATGTCCATTGAAAGGGTCTTGGTTATCCCTAGCCATCTGAAAACCACGCTTTGAGAATTACTATAGCAGTCATTCCCCTAGGCCGTCAGGGGACCCGAAGGACCTAGTTTTAACCTTACCAAGTGTTAGATAAGGAACAAATGTCTCTCTAAATTTCATATTCTTTATGTTAAGATTGAAGCACTTTTTCCTTACCTTTCTGCAATTCTCCTTGAAGTGACAGTGTTTCTAAGCATGAATAGAACTGTGGTGTGCAAGGCAGTTGCAGCAAAGCCAGCTGCATAGATCTCCTGGACGCCGCAGGGAGATTGTGTCACTGAGAAAGAATATTGAGGCAATGGCACAGTGACTGCGGGGAGTACATGCCACTGAGAGGGCCACAATGTGCCTACCATGACCTCATGATAGCCACATGTGACTAGCAACAAGAGGTCTATAGAACTACTTCCTGGTTAGTAATTATTCCAGTTTTGTGTTCAATTTTTTCACTCTTTTAGAGGAGTTAGTTTAAGAAGGAAAAAAAATGTGCAGAGTAATTTCATTTAAAGATGCTCTCTCCAGCATTTGAAGAAAGAAGTATAATTAGACTACCTCATGTGAGATGCCCATGTGGACCAATCTTGGCTAGGAAAGGAGAAATGGGGGGAGGCATGGTTACCTCATACAAACTGGTTGACTAAACAAAGTGTCTCATGAATGAGAAATCATTATTAATTGCTTATAAGCATAATTTTAAAGATGTTAACATGTTTTTTCCTCTAATGATGGCATAACTTCTAATTTCTGTTTTACAATGATTTTTATATAATTTTAGTTATCATTAACTAATTGTCTTCATGTTGAGTAAGACTTTGTGGGGAAATACTTGCTTCCATTCTGAATACATAAAATCGATTTCATTTATTCTTCTGTAACTATTTTCAAGTTTCAAGTAGTTCATGTATGGATGAAAAGCAGATGACACGGAACAATTCAACAGTTTTCCGAGAAGGTAATATGCTTCCTTAGTAGTGGCCAACACTGAGGCATGGAAAGTTGAACTTCGGTAGAATTATTAGCTGATGGCCTGGCTGGAGGCCAGCCTTGTGACTACTCGAAGAACATGTTGATCTGAGTGCTGTGGTACGAGGGACCCTGAATGTCCCAGTCTCTAGTTTTCCAAACAAGCCATCTTCTTGCTTGCCTCTGAACCTTTGCTAAGGTGGCATGGTGGAAGGAACGCGGATTTAACGACCTTTGAGGTCTGCATTAAAGTCCTACCTCTTTCTGTATCTAATTATGTGATCATTATTTGACTGTGAAATACAAGGGTTAAAGTACTGCAAAAGAGATGGGTAACACCAAAACAGGAGAGGAGAGATATTAAGTGTAGGGTTTAGCAAAAACAAGCGTCATCCACATAAGGGTTTGCCCCTCTGCAACTGATTCTGCTTATGCGACAGTGATGACATCTCTGACACTCACCTTTTTAACTTACAGGTGAGTAGTGACAGACACTTTGGCAGAATAATTACCTCTCAGTAAACCCTGATCCGTTGTGGAAACATTGTGGCAGCTTATGAAATGCATGAGAATCTATGTTGGAAGATGCTTGTAGGATGTGTAGGATGCATGGCTTACTTTTTACTTTTTTAAAAGATGGACAGAAAAGGGTTGACTTAAACATTTACTTCTGATGATTGTATTGAATACACAGAAATAAAATCTGTCAGCAAAGTTTACCACTGAACTCTCTGGTATTGTACGTGTGACTAAATAAGAAGGAAGGAAAATATCCAAAGGCTATGTTTGACAATGTCACAAACTTACAATAAAACTTTTTCCTGATAAATGTCCAAAGGAAAATAAAGCATTTTAAAAAGTATATGCCACACTACTTTTTAAATTAGAAATATGTATTTCTAAACATCTCTAGGTAAGAAAATTTGAGCTCCTAGGCATTTCTTTTAATTTACATGTGATGGCTCAGCTGGTAAAATTATAGATTTTTTTTAAAGATCTATGGCTCTCACTAAATAAAAAATAAACTTAAAAAATGTCCAGCTAGCTAAGCCTGAATGCCATATTAGTTACCTTTAATGAAAGAGCCATAAACTTTCCATATTTATGCTTGTCTGAAATAACGACCTTAGAGACAGGCATTTAACTTTGATGTTACTGATGTTCTTGTGCTCACCAAAACAAAGGAGGAGACAATCACATCACCAGTTTTTCCACTTTCCCTTCCAAGGCACATGAATTGTATGATAAATAAAGTAGTCTCTACCATCTAAAGATTAGATATAGAACACTGCCTTTGTTGTTTAATTTATAATTCTGTTTTCTTCTCTGTTTCTAGATATTAAAACTCCTGAATTGATTTCAGAATACTTTATTGTATTTCAGAATACAATATTATGTATACTGTTTTTCTAATAATACATAAAACTGGAGAAAATGTGTTAATTTCTAGATTGGATTCAACATATTATTTATATTTTGTGAATGTTATTTTCATAAGTAAGCCTAATATTTCTGGAATAAGATCAGCAAATTTATGTTCTAATATAACTTCATGTAATATACTATTGTGAATAAACATAACGCCTGAGGTTCTTCATTGAGATTTTCTTTATCATTCTCCTTTCATGTATGCATCCAGTTAACACTTCATGTCCTATACTGATGGGTAAAAATGCTGTGCTTTGCTGCCCTCCTATTGCATTAAAATATTTGATCATAATAACATGGGAAATAATCCTGAGAGGCCAGCCTTCCTGTAAAAAAGGCTACAGGAAAGAAACAAATGAGACCAAGGAAAACAACTGTACTGATGAGAGAATAACCTGGGTCTCTAGACCTGATCAGAATCCTGCCCTTTAGATTCATCCAGTGGCCATCACTCATGACGGGTATTACAGATGCATAAAGAGAGCACCTGATGGGAATTTCCATCGTGGATATCACCTCCAAGTGTTAGGTAAGGAGCATCATATATCGTGGTATTTCACATCAGATTTGTGACTGAAGCAAGTGTCTCTCTGAATTCTTTTTTTCCCTTTCCTCTCTGCAGTTACTCCTGAAGTGACCCTGTTTCAAAGTAGGAATGGAACTGTAGTATGCAAGGCAGTTGCAGGGAAGCCAGCTGCACAGATCTCCTGGATCCCAGAGGGGGATTGTGTCACTGAGCAAGAATACTGGGGCAATGGCACAGTGACTGTTAAGAGTGCATGCCACTGGGAGGGCCACGATGTGTCTACCGTGACCTGCCCTGTCTCCCATTTGACTGGCAACAAAAGTCAGTTCATAAAGTTGAATTCAGGTAAGCGTCTGTTTCTTGTAGAAGAGTAAACTTAATGCTCAACTTTTTCTTCCACAGAAAATTATGAATAATCAAATGCCAGGTGAGAAAACTTGAGCTCCTGGTTTGAAAATATTCTCTAAAACTAATCTATCTATCTTTTAGTGGAACAGCCATAAAAATATATTTTGCTAAATTTGTGGTATATAGACTCTTACTTTAAGATTAATTCTTGATATGAAATATCAAGAGTTTTATATAGTTTTAGCAATCTTTGTTCAGTAGATAGCCCAGAATGACAGTTATTTCTTTCCTGATTTTATTTCTTGTAGTAGTTATCACTTTGTTACTCTGAATAAGACACAAGTATTTCTTCCCCCATCTCATCATCTAAAAGCAATCTATTAATTAATTCACCAAATACTTATTGAATGCTATTTATAAGTTTGAAGCCGGTGATGCAAAGATGAAAAGATAAGGTCTACATCTTTATATTGTTTTGGACAGGATAATCTCGTGATTAGCAGCAAAGCCTTTCACATAACATGGCTTTTTGTTCACCAGCTATATGAACTTGAACTTAAAACTCTGTCTCATTATTCTTTACCTGTTAAATGAAGATAATGAGACCCACCTAATAGGATTACTGGTTTAATTAAATAAAAGTACATATATAAAAAACATGTTATATATTTAATTGTATTAATATACACCACTACATAATTGATACTCAGCAAATGTTAGCCACTAGACTTCCTTATATTAATTAATGTTGGCTATTATATGTATCCTATTAATAAAAATTACCTATTGTAATTATTATAATTAATATTAAACATAATTATATTAATTTTTCCTCATATCATTCATGTTTCTTTTTTACATCAGCTTTATTGACATCTAATTTATATACCGTACAATTCACCCATTTGAAGCATGCACTTCAATGCTTGTGTGACCATTGCTACAATCAATTTTAGAACATACTTATCACCCCAAAAGGAAACCATATATTCTTTAACTGTGTTTTCCATGATCAATCTCCCATCAAGTCTAAATTCTTACTTCATACATGTTATCTACGGATCAGTGCATTTATCTTTGGTATTATCTGATCTTCCCTTCTATAGTACCAACATCCAACCTATATTCTAAATCTTTGTCCCCCTTTACCTCCTTAGGAACTTTCATTCACTTCTCTTTTGCTTAATTTTTTTGTTCCTTAAATCATTTTTTCCTAAAGTTGCTCATAAAACATGCCTATTTTTCTTTCATATCTAAAAACTTGGTGTTATGACTTCCTCAAACATTTAACTCTTGGCTTCTACTCATATCCAAGATTTTTTTATTTTTAAAGAGGCGTCTACACTTATTGCCTCTTCTATATCACCTCACATTTATCCCTTAATTCATTTGCGTCTCCCTGCAGAGAAAATGCTCTGACAAAAAGCATCTCTCAGATGCCAAATAAAATATAAATGTTTCATTCTTTGTTCACTTAATTAGCTTCTTTGTAATATTTATTATAATTACTAATTTAAAATATCTAATATAATTTTATATAATATAGTTTTTAATTTTTTATTTATTTGCTTTTTAATAGTATTTGTTATGGTTTCTTCTTCCTTCTGATGTGTTTTTCTCCTGTTCTCACTTGGTTCTTTTCTTAACTTTGTCAACTTTTTTGTTTTCTTAAATAGATTTATTTCATCTATTCACCCCATGAATGGTCACATTTCTATGTATTCCATCTTTGTCCATCTCTTCATTGTACCTTTGTTCTTTGAATAATCTCATCCATGTCCATGGTTTCAACCACTGTCTAATTCCTGACTCTCAAGTCTATAGTTTTGCTCAGATTTCTCTCCTTGGCTACACAATGACCAAAACCACATTCCCACTGGAAAGCTTCACCTGGATGCATCAAGGGCACCTCTACTTACGTATTTCTGAAACCATTCTCCACTACCCCTTTGTGAGCCCTACATCTGTATATCTTGATAAATGACTCAAGCTAGAAATGTTAGAATATTCTACAATATTTCTCTTTCTTATCCCCATATTCAATGCCAGTTACGATGTTTTGTTGATTTGACCTTAATTTTTTTCTTACATCTGGGTCTTTTTCTTTTTCCCTACTGTCTTAATTGGTCAAATAGTAACTCACATCAGGATTATTATAATGTCCGTGTAACAAACCTTCCTGGCCCCAGGTTACTTTCCTCCAATTTATCCCCTCTACTGTTTCTGGAGGGACCTTTCTAAAATGCCACTCTCCTACTTACATAATCTCTTTGCTTTACATCAAGTGAAACACTTTCACAATCTCAACCGGCTGCTCTCATTAGCCTTGTGTCTCACTGTTCTCTATTCTGTACCCCATGCATGTGGACCTCTTTAGGTTCTTCAAAAGTGTTAAGTGCTTGTATTCCTCTGTTCCCTTTTACATACAATTTCTACCTCTCCATAAGGCACTTCTTTCCCTGTACCCTCTTCTTCCATTGCATTTGATCGATTCCTGTTGAAGTTTTAAGACTTAGTTTGACATTGATCCTCGGGGATGATTTTCTCCTGCCTTGAAGTTCAGTTAGCTATTCCGCCTCTGTGCTCACAGAATGCTTATGCATTCCTCTGTCAAAGTATCTCCCCAGCCGTGTAATTGACTGCTCGACACTGTTTTCATTCACAATGCTTCTGACACCAAATGTGTGTGTTTTTTTCCCTACATCAACTAATTCTCCAACTCTCCAGCTACCAACTAGGTGTCCTACAATTCAATTCAGACACTAACTACCTGGAGTTAGCACAGACTGCACAGGTTAAGGGCTTAGTCTCATAAGATTTTCCTCACTTCAGACATCTGTTACGAGTCCCAGGTTGCCACCTGAACTTCTAATCAACTGGCTATAAATTCAGGGAGTTCCCATCATTCCCTTGTCAGGTTTAATAATTTGCTAAAGTGGCTCACAGAACTCATGTCAACCTGATATAATCAAAAGGATCAGAATCCAGTTTAAAAGAGTTTATTTAAGCAAGAGTCTGAGAATAGCTATTCGGGTAACACAGACTCCAAAGGGATGGGTAGGTAAGGAAAAAGGTTAACGCACAACGAGTGAAACAAAAGTTATGGCTTCCTAGGTCATAGCTGCTTGTTCAGGTCTCATAATCGTATTCTGTTAAGGCTCAAAATATTTTAAAGTACCAACAGCTTGGATTTTTAAATTACTTATTTTCACACTTAGGAATGTACTTTATTTACTATGACTGATTTATTATAAAGTATCCAACTCAGGAAGAGACAAAAGGAAGAGATGCATAGGGCAAGGTATGGAGGAAAGAGCTTCCATGATGACTCTGGGAGTGCCAACCTCCCAGTCCCTCAGTGTGTTCACCAGCTGGGAAAATCTCCCAACCCAGATAGCTCTCCAGACTCTGTCATGTAGGGTTGTTGTATAGGCTCTATTATACAGGTATGATTGATTAAATTATTGGGCATTGGTTATGAGCTCAATCTCTAGCCCTTCTCCCCTCCCAGGAGGTCAGTGGAAGGGGAGGGTGGTGGTAGGGGGTGAGTTTCAACCCTCTAACCATACCTTGGTCTTTCTAATTACCAGCCCCATTCTGAAGGCCCAGCCACCACTTATCTCATTAACATACAAGAGATGGATCACTGTGGAATTTCCAAGGAGTTTAGGAAAAATCCTTGGAACTGTGCCAGGAACTGGCAGACAAAGACCAAATATATATTTCTTATTATATTACAACCACTTACTTCTGTGACTCTCAGCACAGTGTAAGGTCCTTGAGAGTTAGAACCACTTCTTTTATTTTTGTATTCATTAAGTCTGGCACAGTACCTGACATAATACAAGTAACTGCAGAAGTAGGTTCAAATCATTGCAGATTCATCTCTATATATTCCATTCTATGCTCTAAATATGACTTAGGTAAGCTAGTCTTTTAAACTTTTCTCAAATTGTTTCTTTATCTTGAAAAGTCCTTCTTCTTTTAACCTTTTCAATCCTGCAGACTAGCAAGGCTCAGTTCAAGTCCTGCCTCCCCCAACCTCCCTGTTAGAGTTGATTAAATGTTTTTATTCCTTAGATGATTTATAATCTGTAATTTATAATCTATAATCAGTTCATCCAGCACTGTTTTCTCTCTTGTACATTTAAACTGAAACATTTCAGAGACAGGTCTCAATTAATTTGGAAGTTTATTTTGCCAAGGTTTAGAACAATTTGCACACATTGAAAAAAAAAAAAACAAAAAACAAACAAAAACCCAGAATCAGAGAAGCAGTTGGTGATCTGTGCCTTTCTCCAAAGATGACTTTGAGGGCTTCAATATTTAAAGGGTAAAAGGGCACTGGAGGGGAAAGAGGAAGGGTATGGTAATTCAGATGTAAGAAAAACGGAGCAGGTAGGGGGATAGTCAATTATGATGAGGCGAACACAGAGTAACTACTTGTGAAGAAATTTACGTTTTATCTGTAGCTCTCTGCTGAGGAATAAAAGGAAAGGCAGCTGCTTGCCTGACTCAGCTTTCAGCTTAATTTTTCCCATTTGGCATAGTGAATTGGGGTCTTGAGCTTTTATTTTTCTTTCATCTAAGTTGTCTTTTCATTTGTATGGATCTGACTTCTCCAGTTGGTTTGTGAGATATTTTGAGGACTGTAACCATATTGTTTTCTTATTTCCTCATAATGCCTAGGGTTATCTGACATTTTTCTAGTTTAGTCTTTGAGCAGGTTATTTAACAGGATAGAATGACCTCTTGGAGCCAGGAGTCAGACTTGTATTTAGAGTTCACACACTCTTTAGGTGGCCAATTTCTTTCTTCTTTTTTTTTTTTTTTTTTTTTGAGACGGAATCTCGCACTGTCGCCCGGGCTGGTATGCAGTCGCATGATCTCGGCTCACTGCAACCTCCGCTGCCTCCTGGGTTCAAGCGATTCTCCCGCTTCAGCCTCATAAGTAGCTGAGATTACAGGTGCATGCCACCACACCCAGCTAATTTTTGTATTTCAGTAGAGACAGGGTTCGCCATATTGGTTTGGCTGGTCTTGAACTCCTGACCTTAGGTGATATACCCACCTTGGCCTCCCAAAGCACTGGGATTACAGGCATGAGCCACCATGCCCAGCCTAGCTGGCCAATTTCATAGAATAAAAGATTTCAGAATGATGTTCCTGGCCGGGCGTGGTGGCTCACACCTGTAATTCCAACATTTTGGGAGGCTGAGGCGGGGGTATCACCTGAGGTCAGGAGTTTGAGACCAGCCTGGCCAACATGACGAAACCCCATCCCTGCTAGAAATACAAAAATTAGTTGGGCTGGGTGGTGTGTGCCTGTAATCCCAGCTACTAAGGAGGCTGAGGTAGGAGAATCGCTTGAACCTAGGAGGTGGAGGTTGAGCTGAGATCTCGCCGCTGCACTACAGCCTGAGAGACAGTCCGAGACTCCATCTCAAAAAAAAAAGAATGATGTTCCTAATTAGTTTGATTTATCTTTGCAGTAATTCTTAGGGCCATTTCACAGATAAATAAAATGAAAGTAGGAAGACTTAAAACACCTTGCTAAAGAGGTTACATCAACTTAGTAAGAAAATCACTTCACTGTGTGGAAAGTGTTAATAGATCATACCCCAAATATTGAGTAATGTTCTTTCAAAGGCTAATATTTGCATGGGAAGTTGAAATATACTGGGGAAAACATATTGTTTTTCTTATAAAATTGGAAAGTATCAGCAATGCGTAGTGTGTATTTATTTGCTCAGAAAACATTTGTCAGAAACCTACCATGTACAAAACACAAGCATGGTTCCTAAGTTCTGCCAGGAAAGAATAATATATTAGTAACATTTGAGTTGTAATTTAGTTTTTATGGTTATGACAGTCTATGAACTCTTAAGAATATTTTAAAATGTTCTTTAAAATGATTAGCTCTAATTTGTAATTAGAAGAATCCTTGAAATAATTTCTTACCCCTGTCTGTGTTTAAAGGTCTCAGAACCTCAGGATCTCCAGCGTTGTTCTCCTTACTGATCATTCTTTATATGAAACTCTCTTTTTGTGGTGATTCTGGTCATCACGGGGTTTGTTTTCTTCCAGAGGATAAATGATGTCAGGTAGGAACTGCAGCCTGAAAAGCAAGACACAGTAGGAAAAAAAAATCATTGTAACATTTTGAGTTTACAATGTACTGGGAAAAGCTTGACACTCTTTTGGTATATTGTATTCTCCCTCCAGCCCCTTCTTTAATGTGAAGGCATCAGTAAAACTGACAGCCCAGGCAGATGTGCCTGCAGCACTGGGGCAAGGACTTCTGCTTCTCTGTGGCTTTGATCTAGGAGAAGTGGCCTAGCCCACAGCTTGAGAATGTGCTGGGGGAAATAAAGTTTCTGGGGCTTCTCAAATGTTTCTGTCAAATTTCTCTGTTAAGGGCTTGTGTTCATTCCTGCTTAATCATATATTCTATGTGTTTTTTCCTCCCAAAGAATGAAAGTCGAAGGAGCCGGAAGTCAACTTATATTTGAGACATCACAAAAAAGCAGCCATTTGCAGTAAGCCTTCATGTTCAAAGTCTATCTTAACTTCTGTGACTTGATGTGATAGTTACTGATATGGTTTGGTGCCAAATTTCATCTCAAATTGTAATCCCCACATGTTGAGAGAGGGACTTGGCGTAGGTGATTGGATCATGGGGGCGGTTTCCCCCATGATGTTCTCGTGACAGTGAGAAAGTTTCCACAACGTCTGATGGTTTTATACGTGGCAGTTTCCCCTGCTCGCTCTCCCATCCGCCACCATATAAGACATGCCTTGCTTCCCCTTGCCATCTGCTGTGACTGTAAGTCTCTTGGGACATCTCAAGCCATGTGGAACTGTGAGTAAATTAAACCTCTTTTCTTCATAAATTACCCCCGGTCTCGAGGAATTCGTTATAGCAGTGTGAAAATGGACTAATAGTTACCAAGACCTGTTTCAGACTCTTAGCATACAATGTTAAGCACACATGCAAAAGCTTCGGGCCTGCCGTCGTAAATGCCTAGGATACTTCATCTACTTTCCCATTTCCCTTAGTAAATTTTTATTTGCAAAAGTGAAACAACTGCTTTTCATACTAAAGAGGAAGATGGCTCAGCAAAAGGCAAATAACGATGCCTGGCAGTTTTTCTACGCCCTTTGGGTTCTTTGAATGGTGCTTTCCTCTTAGCTTCTTGGCTCCTCTGCATACCCGAGATGCTAATCAATGCTGCAATGGCAGGAACCACTGCAAACACTGTCTGCAAGTCAGCTAGCGGCTGACCTTTCATCCATTACCTCCTTGCTTGCAATTAGTGGGGCAGTAGTATTGCATGTTTGGACTGATTCTTGAGTAAATGGCTGAGTCATTTTTAGCAGTATTTACATTTTAGCAGAAATTGTTTAAGTTGATCTCCACTAAGAAAATGTCAGGGTCACTGGAGATGACACTGAATGTCCCCTTACTTTTTAGACCTCGAATGTCTCAACTCTCTCTCTTGTTTACACTCAGGTTTCAGCAGTTGGATGGATTAATGATGGTAAGAGTAAGATATTGGTGAAATCCTTCTATCTTCTAGGGCCACTGTAAACTGAGATTCTATATTCACTTCATACAGATGGTAATCATATAGTAAAAAGTATTTTTATTTAAAAGAAGACTTTCTCATTTAAATTAGCAGATTGATATGATTTGGCTGTGCCCCCACCAAAATCTCAGCTTGAATTTTATCTCCCAGATTTCTCATGTGTTGTGGGAGGGACCCAGGGGGAGGTAATTGAATCATGAGCACTGGTCTTTCCCATGCCATTCTCATGATAGTGAATAAGTCTCACAAGATCTGAAGGGTTTATCAGGGGTTTCCGCTTCTGCTTCTTCCCCATTTTCTCTTGCTGCCACCGTGTAAGAAGTGCCTTTTACCTTCCCCCATGATTCTGAGGCTTCCCAGCCATGTGGAACTGTAAGTCCAATTAAACCTCTTTTTGTTCCAAGTTTCAGGTATGTCTTTATCAGCAGCATGAAAACAAACTAATACACAGGTGATTTGGTCTATTACTTTTATTTTTAGCAAAATCCTAAGGAAAAAATTGAATGCATAATATTGGGTGATATATGCATATGATCATTTAATTGCTGAAACAAACAGGCCCTACATCTCAGTGTATTCAAACCACAAAAATTTAATTCTTGCTCACATCACACTACAGTGCAGTTGGTGAGGCTGAGGCAGTAGTGGAGGAGGGCTGCTACTTTAAGCTATCATTTTATCCTACGGCTCTGCCCTTCTCAGAGTATTCTCTAGTTCAGCTGGTGAATAGGAAACAGGGAGAGAGAATGAAGGATGCTTTGTGGGAGGTGTTTATGGGCCAGGCTTGGAGTAGTAATCACTTCTGCTCACATTCCATTGGTTAGTTCTTAGTAACATAGCTATCCTAACACCCACAGAAGTTGGAAAATATAGTCTAGCTGCCTTGAAAGAAAAGGAATCAGGTTCACTGCGACATATAGCCCAGTCTCTGCCCACAATAAAGATTGTCCACAATATATATACATATATATAATATGATGTAAGCTCTTGTGTGCCTTTCTTTTCTTATTATAATTCCTTTATGTTTAAGACAGGGCATAGAATGGGAAGCAGTCTACTAATACAATTCTGTAATAGACTAAAAAAAATACTGTGACAGGGATTGCTGGTTACCTGGTTGTATTAGTCTGTTCTCACACTGCTAATAAAGTCATACCCAAGACTGGGTAATTTATAAATGAAAAGGTTTAATTGATTCACAGTTCCACATGGCTGTGGAGGCCTCACAATCATGGCAGAAGGCAGAGAGGAGCAAGCCTACGTCTTACGTGGTGGCAGGCATAGAGAGAGTGTGTGCAAGTTTCATTTATGAAACTATCAGATCTCAGGGGACTTACTCACTACCTTGAGAACAGCATGGGAAAGACCTGCTCCCATGATTCAATTACCTCCCACCAGATCCTTCCCATAACACATGGGAATTATGGGAGCTATAATTGGAATTGATTTCTATTGATTTTGGAATTGATTATGGGAGCTACAATGTGGAATTGATTTCTATTGATTTTGGAATTGATTATGGGAGCTACAATGTAGAATTGATTTCCATAACACATGGGAATTACGAGGGCTACAATTCAAGATGAGATTTGGGTTGGGACACAGCCAAGCCATATCACTGGTCCAAAGCCCATCCTCCCCTTTCTCCTTGTGGAAGATGATTATACTTATGAGTCTGAATCTTCACCTCTCCTTCTATCCATGCAATTTTTCAGTTGACTTTAGAGTTCTTTCCATACAGAGAGTACATATTTATCCACCCTATGCAGTTTGCTTTGGCCAATAAAATGAGATAGAAGTGTTAGTGTACCTGTTTTGAGCACAGGTCTCAAGAACTTCTGTTCTACTTGTTACTCCATGAGAGTATGCCTGGCCCGGCCAGATGGAGGATGAGAACTAAGCAGAACAAAGCTGAGTCCCATCAGTCCCACCCCTACCTCTCTGTTGAGGCCAGCCTAGAAGATGCAATAGTTAGCCATCCCCTAAACACATAAGGAAGTTCAGTAAAGATCAGAAGACTTGACCTCCACTTGATCTCATGCATATTAGCAATTGTTACCACAGAGGTTTTATGGTTATTACACAGAATTCTTGGTATCTTAGGTAACTGACACATTGCTTAATAGCATAACTCCAATTTAATTTATTGTTGGAATGTACTTAGCTAAAAGGCATTTCTCAGTTTCCTTTGCTGAGTATGCCTACTTGCATAAGTTCTAGCAACTGAGATATAAATACAAATCTTGTGGAGTATTTCCAGGAAAGCTCTTTAAAGACAAAGGAAGGGTCCTCCTTTGCTTCTCCTCGTTTCCTGGACTGCAACACTGGGGAGATGAGTGATGGTCCAGCAGCCAACTTGGGCCATGGGTAATGTTGAGGATAGAAACCACTCAGTAGGACAGAAGAAAAGAAAGATGGAAGGATCTTGGACTTGATGACCATGAAGTTTCCCTGCAAACTCTTAACCACCTATTCATTGACTTCTTTTGTGTGAGAGTGAATAAAATTTTGTTCATGCCAGTGTTATTTTCAGTTTTACACTACACATAGCTAAGCTTAATCCTAATTGATGCAAATATCTAGTTTGTTAATGTGAAGGTTTGTGTCAATCTTGCTACAAGTTATTTTCTACTCATATATGTTTTCATGTCCAATTTTTGTTCTTCCCCTAGTGACAATGAAACAGATGTTCCCACTCATGTGAAATTGTTATGGTCCATTTTCATTATGCCCATAGAGGTAATGAAAAGATGTAACTTCAGAAGATAGGAATCATAGGTATGAGAGTTATCTCTATGATACTTCAAGAAAAATGGTTGGTTATATAAAATGCAAGGGATCCTCTGGGCTTGTGGTGGAGAAGGGCTTGAGAACTTGGAAGTATGTAAAAATGATCTAATTGTTAGCCAATACCTAGATGTGTGAGAACATGTTTACATTATGCAGTTCAGAAGGAAGATAAAGATATTGGTGTGGGCTTTTAAAAAGGATGTGAGCAGGAGAAACAGAAGAACTGAAATCTATGAAACTTTATTGCATTAATTCTTTTTTCCCACTGGATGAACTTCATGATTTCTAGAAGAGATTTATGTGAATTCATGTTATTTCTTTATCCCATTCTCACTGCCATAATTTTCTGGGTGGGAAATATTAGATTGAAAGAGTAAAAAGCTATAGCTACTACCCCCATCCTCCCAGTCCTACATAAAGATAAAAAACTCCATATTTGTTTTTCTGAACACACATATGTGTTCATATAGAGCTAACCTTTGAACAACATGGTGGTTAGGGGTACTAACCCTCCATGCAGTGGAAAAGCTGCATATAACTTTTGACTCCCCCAAAACGTAACTACTATTAACAGCCTACTGTCAACCAGAAACCTTACTGATAACATAAACAGTTGATTAACACATACTTTGTATGTTAAATGTATTGTATACTGTATTCTCACAATAAAGCAAGCTAGAGAAAAGAAAACATTAAGAAAATCATAAGGAAGAGAAAATATATGTACTATTCATTCAGTGGAAGTAAATAATCATAAAGGTCTTCATCCTTGTTCTCGTCACACTGAGTAATCTGAGGAGGAGGAGGAAGTAGAGAGGTTGGTTTTGCTATCTCAGGGGCCAAAGAAGTAGAAGCATTCCACATATAAATAGATCTGTGCACTTTAAACTTGCTGTTCAAGGGTCAATGGTATTCATGCCCATCAAATTAACTGTGGTCCTAAATAGAGGGAGACTGGGAGCAACTTTTAGCAGAACACAGTTGAGAACCACTAGATGGTGCTTCAACTTAAGTCTCTTAACATTCTGAAGCAAGCTAAGATCTACTAACCTTAAGCAATGTAATCCTGCATTAAAAATTTTTCATACTTCTTCTCCATTTATAAACTCTTTATGTCTTCTTGGGTGGTTTTGGAACAATTACAGAAGGAGGATAAAATGCTTTTACTTGAAATTCAGGGAAAAAAATCTTTTTGGCTCCTAAACTTGAATTGTACTGCCCTTTCTACTTAATTTTAGTAAAAACATTTTGATTACCAAACAAGATAAAGGGATATTAACATATTCACTTCAGGGAAAGGGAAAATATGAGGATATCTTAGTAGTTAAACCAAGATTAGTACTTGTTTCTTAAACTGGAAAGTTAAGATCACCCAAACACTAAAATGCAAATAGCTGCTTGCTCATGTTAATGGCAGCAGATGGTTAAAGCTACAAATAAAATTAGCTGGCCTTCTTCACTTCCTAGATCTTCCTCTGTATCTCTTCCCCCATCAACTTTTAGAGGCATACATGGTATTCTAAAGTTAAAAGGAAGCTACAGGTAAATGAGGTCAACTTCCTCATTTTGCAAAAGAGAAAACTGAGACTCTCAGAGGTCAGTGACCATGGAGTGTTACTAAAAAGCCAGTTGACCTACTTGGTTTGCTCCTGAGCGGAAGGCAGCCACCCTTAGGCCATAGTCAGACATGGCACAACGAAGGGAAGAGGACTGAGAGCCCCCCACATGCTTTCCCTCCTGTCTTATTGGCCAAGACCATATGACAATTCTTTAGCCAAACCCTGGCAAAGGGAATGAGATTATGCTTATGTTGATTAGTCCTTTCATGGAGATGAGACTAAGATCAACACCTTTCACTAGACACACATCTTGTGGGAGAGGGGTGAGTGGGACTTGAGCAAAATTGGGGCTTTGTTAAGAAGGAGAAATGAAGAATGCATGTGAAGCCTGATGAGGGGGATGATAACAGTCAAACTGAATTTTAGAAGGCACATAAGAACATTGCAGGTGGATGAGAGCCGGGAAGAGAGGCATGCTGGGAAGAGAGGACAGCATGGATGAAGGCAGAGAGGTGTGGCAGGGTGTGTTTCTTTCAGGGCAATGGGGAAATTGTCCAGATCATCTCCTCATACAAACTCTACACTTCATGAGGTCATCTGAGGACAGAAAACTGCTATTAAGAATGCCAGGGGAGTTTTGCAGGACAAGCAAATCTTGATCAATTTATAATGTTTTCTGAACAGAATGTCCAAATATTCTGACTGATTCACCCAACACTGATTTTTAGATTAAATAAGGAGCCAAGAACATTGGTTTATACAAAGTGGAGAACCAAAGAGAGGCCAGGGAGAGACAGCGGGTCTGACAGACGATTTCTCTAATCTCAGAAGGGTGCGACTTGGTTTCTGAGCTGGGTACAGCTGGCAGAGTTGAGACACTTCTCCTTACTCTGATTTTTCTTGATAAAATATGAAAATTATTCTTGGTTTTAATCCTGTTGAAGAGAGGGTTTGGAGGATAAAGATTATCCTCCAAACCCTCTCTTCAGCAGGATTAAGTCTATGTGAAAAGTGTTATGGAAACACAAAGTCTTATTATACTTCCTACTATTTCCAAATGCTCCTCATGCACACATTGGTACATCAACAAAATGTGAGTGTGTTCCTCCCCAGAATGTCTCTTCTCCCTAAGACACAGGGGCCAACACACAGATACAACATTTTTAGTTGTGTCTTCTTCAGTTTGAAGCTCCCACATATTGAGGAGAGAGCTCTTCAGAGTATAACAGTCACCAGGGAAAAAAGAAATAAGCATCTCAACACAAGAGAAGGAGGTCATGATGCTAATCAAGAAAATTTGTAAACATAACATGAGGGTGAGAAAAATCATTCCCAGGCTCACATTCAAAAAAATAATTTTTTTTTTTTTTTGAGACAGAGTCTCTCTGTCACCCAGGCTGGACTGCAATGGTGCAGTCTCGGCTTACTACAACCTCTGCCTCCTAGGTTCAAGTGATTCTCCTGCCTCAGCCTCCTGAGTAGCTGAGATTACAGGTGCCCACCACCACATCCAGCTAATTTTTGTATTTTTAGTAGAGATGGGGTTTCACCATGTTGGCCAGACTGGTCTCGAACTCCTAATCTATGATCCGCCTGCCTAGGCCTCCCAAAGTGCTGGGATTGCAGGCTTGAACCACCACACCTGGTTTAGAAAAAGCAAATTTAATAAGATACAGTAAAACAAGAGGAATCATGAAGTTCAACCAAATGTTATGAGTTTTAAGAGAAAAGAATGAAAAGAATATGAGTATCTTTCCAAATCACTGTCATGATTTGCCTGTTCCTAAGCATATCATCCTACCGGGAAACAAGTTTTGTATGTATATGTGTGTGTGTGTATATATATATATATATGACTATGAGACTAATCATTTACTCTTGTTCCTTAACACAATAAAAATGCCTGACTACATTACACCTTTTCAGTTTATCCTTAATGTTATCTTTCTGAAAACAGAGAGCAACAGACCTGCTGCGGAGGGCAGTCTGTGGCTAAGATGAGAAGTTAATTCTGAAGGACATTTTATCTACCATGCAGCTTCCTGAGGTGCTGTGGGGACCACACAATCTAGAGAGGAAGCAGGTCTCCTCTGTAGTGGGCACTGTGTGGTCAGGTCATGCTGTTGGGAAGATTAATCTCATGTTACTGCTGAGCCTTGGAATGGACATAAACACTTGTGTGGACCTGAGTGAGGCTGTGTGGGAGACAGGAGCCAGACCAGGTTATGTATTTTGTGTCCCACTAGAGAGCTTACAGTTTATTTGCAATTCCTGCACTCCCAACTTTAAGGCTTTTTGCCTGAGGACACCATCTGCATCATAACACCTTCAAAAAACTCTCCCACAAACTTTCCCATATTCCATGTAATGGAAAATTGCAACACAATTTACAAGACATTGAAAACCAAGGAGCGGCCCAAGATGTCAGCTCCAAGAAGCTACAGTAAATGTCTTGGGACTAGAAAGAATGATTAAACAACTGGCATTCCGGCAAGAAGCATCTGTCTTTTGTCACTCTCCCCAAGGCAACATAAAAATGTGCAGAGGAAGGCCGCTATTTCAGCAGGGGCAAAGGAGGTCAGCTGTTGGTAACATTTTCCACCACTCTCTCGCAACTAAAACCCAAACCCATTACCTTCCAGCTGCCTATCAGGAGAGGGTGTTTGCTGATGCGGTTCAAGGATGCCTAATCGCTATCGCTGGTAACCCATGGCAGCCCTTGCATCCTGGAGGATGATTAAAAGGCAGAACCTAGGGAGGAGTTGGATGTGAAACGTTATCCCTATGCCAAACTGGGCTTAGGTTTTTACATTTTTCTTTTTTTTTTTTTTTTTTTTTTCTTTTTTTCAGATTTCTATCCAAAACATGCTTTTCTTGGCAGCCTCTCTAGAGGACTGTGAAGTCATAGTGCATAAATTATCCAACTCTTACCTCTGCAGGATGGTAAAACAGACTCAAGAAGACTTGCACATTGCAGCTGTTCTTGGGCAAGGGCTCTGGCCCGGCGGAAACCAGCAGATCCGCCGGCAGTGCACACAGGCATACACACAGGCCGTGTGACCATCCACCTTCAGCTGTCCTCCAACACTAGAGTGAGGCTATCTGTGTCGACCCAATCACTCCAGATTTGCGCTTAACTTCTCAGAGTCAGTTGTTCTTTTCTTTAATGACTACTTTTCTAAAAGATGAGAAAGTGTGGAATTTCTCAGTATTTCTTATTAATGGGTAAAAGATTAAATAGTTGTGTCTACCTTTTCAGTCTGTTCTCTACCACACTCCTTTTATTCCTACTTTCACACCCACTGTCCAGCTTTCTTAGAAATTTCTCTCTAGCCCTTCCTTGCTGCATTTTCTGGCTTGGTTTATGCTGTTTCTCCTAAGAGGGAGGTCTTTACTTTCACCCTTGTCTTACAAAAGGCTGCTTTCTCTTCAAAGCTACTACATCTGTGAAAACTTCCTAGGTTCCTGGTTCTGACTTAGGCATTGCTCTACCATAGCAATTATTTTTATAGCATTCTGTGGATGATCAAGGCCCTTGGCTTTATAGGTATTTGTTTTAATGTGTACCCACCAATAAATTGTGAGATTAACGAGCGCAGACACCATATCTCATTTACTTTGATGTCTTTCAAACTGCCTAGCATGATGTCTTATATATACTGAATATTTAACAAATATACATTGAATTTGAATTTGAAAACATGAGGACTGAGAAATATATGACCACTAAAGGGATACATGGATACATTCATCGACATGAATAAAGTTCTAGATAACAAAGAATGAGGTAAAATATTTGCAACATATGTAAGACAACTGAATATGTGAATGCCAACAAATCAAAAGAAAAAGACAGGAAAAGACAGAAACATGAAAACATGGGCAAAGGAAATAAGATGTCATTTTACAAGATAGGAAAAATAAATGTTTAATACACATTTGAAATGATATTCAAACTAAAGAGTAATGAGGGAAGTACCAATTAAAAATAACTGAGCTATCATTTTTTCATACATCACATTGATAAAATTAATAATTTTGATAGTATTAACTACTAAGAGAGGTGTAGGGAACATGCAGTTTCTAATGAGAGTGGAAATTATCCATTTCAGACAGCAATTTTCACATATTACCTAGTAATTCTACTTTTCAGTGTCTACTCATAGCACTGCTGTTTGTGTGCATAAGGAGGTAAGTATTACAACATGATTTGTAATCGCCAAAAAAAAAAAATGAGAAATGAACCTCACTATCCTTTTTTAAGAAAATGTAATGCTATGCAGCAGCTAAAAGCAACGAGTTTGCCTCAGCAGAGTGGCCTTTTCTGACTGAAATACACTCCTGCCTATATCCTTTTACCCACTTTGTCTTCATAGCACCTATCACTTCATGTTATTGTATTAGTTATGCACATGCTTATTTGGCTGTTATCTTCCTCCCTGTCTAAAATGTAAGTCTGATGAGAATACACATGTAGTCTGTTTCTCCAGTGTCATATAGGGAGCCCCAGCACATATTGCCTGGAATAGTATAGGGACTCAATACATTGTTATTGAATGAATAATGTTGAACTATATATAACAACATAGAAAACTCACCTAGGCATATTGATAAGAAGAAAAAGAAATTTACAGAGTAATTTATACAGAATTATATAATTCATGCAGAATAAGTACAAAATGATTTCTTTTTGTAATATTATTCTAATAATTTCACTGTCTCCTCGTTCCCTCCTGTTTTTAACATGGCCATTCTAGACTCATTACCTCGGCAGAAAGATGTTAAGTGGACAGAAGTTGGAAATATCACCTACATGTCTCTTCCTACCTCTGCTTTTTAAAAGCATCAAAGCTTTAGGGGGACAGAGGGAATTCTGAGTCTATTGTCTCACTATACCCCCAGCCTAAAAAGCAAAACAAAACAAAAATTCCTTGAACTGAGAGGGGTAGGACAAATGGAGCAAACAATGGGACTGCGGATTCCTTTGTGGGGAGCTACCTCTCCCAGGCAGTACCCAGAAAGTGAAAGACCCCAAAGGGAGTTTTGGTAGAAAAGAACCTGGATGGCATTGCAGGAATTCTGTTGCTATAATAGCACTGCAGGTAGGTGACCGAGTCTTACCCTTCCAACATTAATGGGGTAAAGGCAGTCTCCAGTTCTAAAGAGCTGAAAAGATGGGAACAAGCGTTTTCTCCCTAAATGCCTATGGCACAAATGATTTGGAGGACAAGATACTTTTCTAAACATCACCAAATTTAGATGCAATCATGACGGAAGGGAGAATAGAAGGGGTTGATGGACTGGGAGTAATTTTTTTATGAAGCTAGAATGCATCCTTTAAATAACTTTTTCTTACACATCAGAGTTGAGTCTGGGCTTTACACCTGTACATATATAGTTTAATATGTACATGGAAAAATGTCTGGAATGTTGCAGGCATGGATAGTGGGTGGTGGTGAAGAGGGGCTTGCTCTGTAATGTTTGAATTTTGTACCAAGAATTCATGTACTCTGTGTTATTAAGTATTTCCAAAAAATAAAAAGTAAAACAATCCAACATACTTTCTTGCCAAAAGGTAGAGCAAGAGTTTTAGGAGTTGCTAAGGCCATGGAGAGGAACTGAGGTTAGAGCTGACAGGCTACTAAGAGCAGATCCAAATGAGGCTGGGATGCAGCTGGCCAAATACTGTTTGCAAAAAGCTGTGATTCTGCACTTTTGTTTCTTCTTTCTCTAGAATTTCTCTGGCCTGCCTACAGATCTGTTTAGCAGCCTAAATACCAAAATTTATGTGAATTTGTAACTCAAAATTAATCAAAGGCATAGGAGGAAAAAGATGAAACATTAAATCCAAGTTCTGTCATGGATATTCCTTCTTAATTATTTGGGAAAACAGCATAAAAATCTGATGTTTATGACCATCTCATACTTTTAGAGCTGGTTTCAATTCCAGGCATGTTAAATTGTGTGCAAGTTAAATTTTATTTTCTACGTGTCATTGCTCTAACCAGTATTCATTTAAAATTAATCTTGTTTTCCAAATCTTGATGCCTTGTTTCTTGAAGTTCATAAAAGGTTTGAAATTATTTTTAGTAAGTTAATACACATTTAAATATAAAGCTACTGAAGGAAAAGAACTTAGGCCTTGTAAAACATTTCACTTCTGAATCACCAGTGCGTGAGGACTGAGACTCCAGGTGTACTGATGCGTATCTCTAATGATTTCTCTTAGAGACTGTGCCTTTTAACCTTTATCTTTCCATATTGTGACTTAGCTTCTTCCTGTCAATTAACTGGTACTTTTGAAGACAGATTCAATTGACCAGAATGAGGTAATCCTCTCTCTTGGGCAGTTAATGTTGACAACAGTCGTTTGATGTGCTTGATTCTTCTATTGTAACTTCAGTTGTACCTACCATGATACAGTATGCACATAGAAGATGCTGATTTAAGCACAAAACACATTTACTAAGGAATACAGGGTATCTCATGGAATCTGTGTGGTTGCAGCTTACTCTACTGTCTCTACTGCCACTGGGCATTAGACACTGCTCCACCTCTCATTGTCCACCTGTTTGCATCACTAGCTGTTGCTTGATTCAAGATCCTAGGTTGGCAAGTGCACACCTTGCCTTTTCTGGGTTTAGGGTGAAAGAAAATGCTCAGCCTGTCACCAAGACCCAGAAGATAGAGAATTCACAAGCAGTTAAAGGGAGTTCAAAGGCCAAGGGGGTCTTAAAAACTCAGTATTGTCTATTACAGGGATTAAAGTGGAATTTTTTGCATCAACTGACCCTGAGAGGCTTATAAAACGCTGGCTTAATAGTGGGTTTTAAATTTCTACCTAAATGTATTAGTTTTCTATTGCTGCATAAACAAATTAACTAAAAACAGCACCTTTAAATAAAAGTAAGCATTATTTCACAGTTTCTATGGGTTGGGAATTCAGTGGCAGCTTAGCTGTATGGTTCTGACTCAAGAGCTCTCATGACGTGGCAATCAAAATGTCAGCTGCAGTCCTCTGAAAGCTCGAGTTTTAGGATTCACTTCAAAGGCAGCTTATTCACATGCTGACAGTTGATGCCTAGGGTTGGCAGGAAGCTTCTGTTCCTCGCCACATAGACCTCTCCATAGGGCTGTTTGAATGCTCTCCTGGGGCTCTCATGATGTGGAAGCTGTCAGTGATCCAAGAGAGAGGAAAGCGGAAGCTGCAATATTTTTTTAAATGACATTTCAACCAGGCACAGTGGCTTACGCCTATAATTCCAGCACTTTGGGAGGCCAAACTAGAAGGATTGCTCGAGCCCAAGAGTTTGAGACTAGCCTGGGCAATATAGTGGGACCTCATCTCTATAAAAATTGAAGAAGAAAAATTATCCGGGCATCATGGCACATGCCTGTAGGCCTGGCTACTCAGGAGGCTAAGGTGGGAGGATCGCTTGAGCCCAGGAAGCAGAGGTTGCAGGAAGCTGAGATTGTGCCACTGTACTCCAGCCTGAGTGACAAAGTGAGACACTGTCTCAAAAACAAGAACAACACATACACACACAAACACACATCAGACATTTCTATTTCTGTACAATATTCTATTGGAAACACAAGTCATTCCTAACCAGCGTAGAAAAGAAATACATTGGGGCATGAACACCAGGAGGAGAGGATTATTGGAAGCTGGCAGACTTCAGCCAAAGCAAAATAGAAATTTGTGAATTATCTAGTTCATTTCACAAAAGTAGTGGATTCAAATGAATCCACAACCCATGTGACTCTGGGATATATAGACACAAATGAGGTTATTATAATCACTTGATTTGAAAGCCAAAAGCTTTGTTGGGTCCATTAAATTATAATGATTAAACAAAACCCAGAAATTCAAATGTGTCACACAAAGAGTCAAGAATTTTTTTCAACTAAAGCCAACTTGGAATTTCTTTATTGAAAGAAAGATACTTCCTGGTCTTCTTCCAAATATTGTCAGAATAAAATGATAAATTAGAAAATTAAGGAAATGTGCTCTTTTTGGAGCATCATTTGGCTGTTTGGAAAGGTTTTAAATTATTTTAAAGCATTAGATTCTTTTCATCTAGAATTGTGTTTCATCATGCAATTTTGGACACAGATGCTTAAAAGATAAAGATCATTGTTTTTCATGCTTTAGGACAAGTCTTAGTCTTTCTCTTGTTTAACTCTCATGAGTTTAACTCAGACTCTTCACCATTCTGCTGCTGCTCTCACAAAATCAATTGAGAAATGGGGAGAATTTTGACAGGTTTCTCCTTCTCAGCTCTAAGTGAAATTATTTGTATATATGTCTGTCTTAGTCTGTTTGGGCTGCTATAACAGAATACCATACACTGTGTGACTATAAACAACAGAAATTTCTCTCAGTTCTGGGAGCTGGGAAGCCCAAAAGCAAGAATCCAGCAGGTTCAGTGTCTGAGGGCTTGCTTCCTGCTTCGTGAACAGCCACCTTCTTGCTGTGTCCTCTCTGGCAGAAGGGGCGGTGGGGCTCTACAGAGTCTCTTTAATAAGAGGTTCTGCTCTCATAACCTATATCATTTCCCAAAGGCCCTACCTCCTAATAGTTTCACATTGGGGGCTAGGATTTCAACACATGAATTTTAGGGGGACACAAACACCCAGCCTACAGCATGTGTCTCTTTGGATTTAAATAAATAATATCACATTCAAGACGAAAAGACAGAAGAAAAGAAAATATGTCCTAGTAACTAAATTCTTGGGGGCAAAGACAATGGTTTGCTATTTGAGGTGAGTCGAGTTCTAGTCCAGAAAAAGCTGAGGAATTTGCTGAGTTTAATGGTACGTTAATCATTTCAGCCCTGCAAATGGGCTACAAACTCATGGTGGAGGCAAGACATAGTAGAAGGTCCTATGAAATTTGTTAAAGAGTTATAAAAATATCCCTTTGAATCAAGAGGAATATTTAGCTGGAACACGTATCAGCTGTATACTGAAGCCAGCTCTTGCTAGGTTGAAAAATGTATTATTAAATATTAGGGATATTCGTAAGCCGATTGTTAAACCATTGGTAGCTGAGGTAGGCTGTGGTAAGAATACTTACACTGCACTACAAATCAGTGTTCCCTTTTCACCCATCTCAATAAAGAGGCAACTAATCAACATATCACAGGACCTCTAGGAGGTATATAACGGGGATGTCTTAGAAGGGGGTCCTGCGATCTACAGTTGACAACAACCTAGTGGTGGTGGTAGTGGTGGGGAAAGCTGAACATCACTGGAGACAAAGCTGGCTCGGCCAATTGATGGCAATGCTCACAGGACAGAGAAAACTGTCTAGGGAGAAATTCAGGGATTAAAGCCAAGTATGCTTTTTTTAAAAAAAAAAGTAAGAAAGATGACCACAGACCAGAGTTGGATGGTATATAGCCTAAAAGAGCAATTTGGGATTTAATTAGGAAAAGGAGACTTGAGCCAATACTTATAGTGGTATCTGCTTCATATACCTTAATCATTTCATCAATCTGCTAAGGCAGGTAGGTGTGAATGTTTTCATCTATTTTACAGTCAAGAACATTGAAGCTCTGATTATTAAGTGGGTGGAGTCAGGATCCTAACTCAGGATTGTACCACAACATCATTATCTCTTAGACCTTATTTTTCTAGAAAATGGAAAAGGGGAAGAAAGAGGAGGAGGAGGAGGAGGAGGAGTGGTAGCAGCGGAACTGTTCTAGAACCAGAAATCTCCAGAAGGAGCAGGAAAGTGTCTGCAAACTTAGTGAAGGAAGACATAAAGTTCACGGCAAGAATATCAGAGAAGATGGAAGCTTCTTCCCCAAAAGAGGAAGACAGGATGACCTAAATAATGGGTCTTGTAACTAAGTTTCAGCTGCAGAGCCAGGGAAAGTGTGTATGCAGATAGAACTGCAGTCTCAGAGGGAACAAAGGAACAGTTTTATAAATTAGACCAAAGCTACCATGTATAGCTGAAAGTTCCATACAGCTATTCTACATTCCCATTGAAGGGCCTGAAGAAAACTGGTAGGGATTCTTCACTGGCTTGAGACTGCCTGAGGGGAAAGTGTACTCCCCTTCAACTTCACTTTACTACCTTTTTGGGGACCCCCAGTTCTTCAAACTGGCACTCTTTGAGCATGAAGAAGGGACACTGAGGAATGAGATTATGAACTCCTGGAGGGCAGGAGCTTGGCCTTCTTATCTGTTTCTTAATAGCATGACATACTGGATAAACAAAAATTACTTTTAAAATAAATATGTTGAACGACAACAGTCTTTTCTAAAAATAAAATTGGCTTCACGTTCTATAGTTCTACCTCTGTGGTCTCATTGCACAAACATATGTTTTAGATCTTAGGCTATTCAAGACATGTGTACTGACCTATTATTTATAACAAATGGAAATGAAAAATGCAACCCAAAACCTTAAAGAATTTGCCTGAGGACTATAAATGGAATACATGCAAGTTGTCAGATGGCCAAGATGAGGACCCAGAAATAAGAACAAATTATTCAATCAGGCAATGTGGTTCATGACCCCACAGGGGACTCTTTCCTTCCTGCTATGTAACTCAGAGGATCTGAGACTGTGGGCCCAAACTTGGTCAGAACTTCACATGTTGTTGTCTTCTTCTTTTGTTTTTTTTTTTCATTCTGGTTCAAAATCCAGAGGATGTTGAGGCATGGGCAGCCTCCTGTCTCTCTCTTTCCAGAAGTAGTTACAACCCTTGAAGTTTGAGATACAGGTTAAACTGATCTTGTTCTTTGCTCAGGCAAAAATAAGTACCATCAGGTGAAACGACATGGCTGTGGAAATTCAGTATTCACATGTTTCCTAGATCAGAACGCTGAAAACCAAGGTATGAAAGATTCCAATCAAAGGAAGAGCTTGAATCACCTTCGGTTCCAGATGGAGCCTCACAATAGTTACAACTGCTTGTTCTGGACACATTTGTCCATCCTTGCTTACAGATGCAGCACTATGAAATGCTTGAGATACCTAGGAGGTGGGCAGTAGATAAACGGACTATATTCATTATTGTAACTGGGAATGCTTTTATTCCCAATCACTCCCACAGAGCTGCTATAAACATATAAAAGTCTCCTGAGTTTGAACTCATATGTGCCCAGTCTCAACCTTGACAATTTATTTCCCTTTATTTCATAATTAAAAAACTGAAAAAAAAACTAATGGTCTTAAAATGGTTCTAATATTTTTTTCCCTCTTTCAGGACAGTGATGGGGGAAAAAAACCCACTAGCATTTGTTTATGAAATATTGCCATTATAGAAACCTAACTGAACAAAAACCTGAAGATCTGTGTTCTAGTACTCGGTTTTAAGTACTTAGCTTTCCCATACCTTAGTTTACTCATCTGTAGAAAGCAGAGTTTAGATTAGATAATTCTTCCCTAAATTACTTCCCTCTAAGATCCTATGCTTCTGTGGCAACTGGGTATAACTGCAGAACTTCAGAAGAAAAGTCTGGAGCCAAAGATATGGGTTTTAGATCTGACTTTGTACATTTTGTGGTTTTATTTCCTCATTTCTAAGAAATGGAGAATAATATCTGTCATTTGGTGACAAATATAATGTGAGATTAGATATTTCCTTGTGTAAGTAACTTTCAAGTAAAAAGGCCAGAAAAAAGACCCCTTCTTAACATATTAAAGCATATTAAAAAGCTAGAAAAGCTAGATTAATTAAGTAAATGTGGCATCTATGCAGGAAAATGCAAATAGATTCAAAGAATAAAGTCCAGAGAAGAACTAAGTATATATTAGCAGGTAGTTTACTGAAGAAAAATACACATAAGCAATACACTCATGAAAAGGTAATAAACATTTCTACAAATCTAATAAATACAAATAAAAACCATAATAACATTTTCTTCTCATTAAGCAAAAAATGAAATATTTGCTATTAAATCTTAGTGAAAGTACAGGGAAATGGGTTCCATGATACACTGCTGATGAGAGTATAAACTAGGACAGGCATGTGGGAAGGTAATTTGTCAGTATTATAGCTTTTAATGTGTATATCCTAACATCAGTAATTACTTTTTTCATATCTATACATGTGCCTAAGAAGGCATGAACAAATATATTTATTGCAACAGTATTTATAAGAGCAAAATATTTGAAATGACTCACTTGTAAGTCAGTAGGAAGACAATTAAACAAAAGGTAGCATATTGCAGCCTGGCCAACATGGTGAAATGCCACTTCTACTAAAAATACAAAAATTAGCCGGGTTGTGGTGGCGTGCACCTGTAATTCCAGCTACTCTGGAGCTGAGGTTAGAGAATCGCTTGAACCTCGGAGGTGGAGTTTGCAGTGAACAAGGTTGCACCACTGCACTACAGCCTGGGCAACAGAGAAGAGACCTCGTCTTTAAAAAAAAAAAAAAGCACATTCATGCTACAGAGTACTATACGACAGTTAAAAAGACTGACATTGCTATCTGCAAAACTGACCTGGAATTCCCTCTTAATACACATCATAGAATAAAAAGGAAGTCATAGAATAGTTTGTATTGTTTATGTACAAATGCATATTCATGAAACTATATATTTCTACACAACGTATATGTGCTAAGAAATTCAGAGAAAACAGTTCTGGAAGGATGCACAATGAATAGTAGTCACCTTTAAGAAGGGGAGTAGTGATTAAGGAGACATAAACTTTATCCATAGAATTTACTTTTTTTAGTAAGAATGTATTCATGTATAACTTAAACATTAAAGTAAGCTTTTTTTTTTTTTATGGTACTTTAGGTTCTGGGGTACATGAGTTGGTCATGCAGGATTGTTGGATAGGTACATACTTGACCAGGTGGTTTGCTTCCTCCATCCCCCTGTCACCTGCAACTGGCATTTCTCCCTGTGTTATCTCTCCCAACCCTCCCTCACCCCACTGTCCCTCCCTTAGCCCCCCACTACCAACCCCAGTGTGTGATGCTCCCCTCCCTGTGTCCATGTGTTCTCCTTGTTCAACACCCACCTATGAGTAAGAATATGCGGTGTTTGTTTTTCTGTTCTTGCATCAGTTTGCTGAGAAGGATGGTTTCCAGATTCATCCAAGTCCCTACAAAGGACACGAACTTGTCGTTTTTTATGTCTGCATAGTATTCCATGGTGCATATATGCCACATTTTCTTTGTCAAGTCTATCATTGATGGGCATTTGGGTTGGTTCCAAGTCTCTGCTATAGTAAACAGTGCCACAGTGAATATATGTGTGCATGTGTCTTTATTATAGAACGATTTATAATCCTTTGGATATATACCCAGTAATGGGATTGCTGGGTCAAATGGAATTTCTATTTCTAGACCCTTAAGGAATCACCACACTGTCTTCCACAATGGTTGAACTAATTTACACTCCCACCTACAGTGTATAAGTGTTCCTATTTCTCCACATTCTCTCCAGCATCTGTTGTCTCCTGATTTTTTAATGATCAACATTCTAACTGGCGTGAGATACTATCTCAATATGGTTTTGATTTGTGTTTCTCTGATGGCCAGTGATGATGAACATTTTTTCATGTGTTTGTTGGCCTCATGAATGTCTTCTTTTGAAAAGTGTCTGTTCATATCCTTCACCCCCTTTTGAATGGGTTTTTTTCTTATAAAGCTGCTTTAGTTCTTTGTAGATTCTGGATATTAAGGCCTTTGTCAGATGAGTAAATTGCAAAGATTTTTTTTCCCATTCTGTTGGTTGCCAGTTCACCCTAAAGATTGTTTCTTTTGCTGTGCAGAAACTCTTAAGTTTAATTAGATCCCATTTGTCTATTTTGGCTTTTGTTGCCATTGCTTTTGATGTTTTAGTCATGAAGTCCTTGCCTATGCCTATGTCCTGAATGGTTTTGCCTAGGTTTTCTTCTAGGGTTTTTATGGTGTTAGGTTTTACGTTTAAATCTTTAATCCATCTGGAGTTAATTTTAGTGTAAGGTGTAAGGAAGGGATCCAGTTTCAGCTTTCTGCATATAGCTAGCCAGTTTTCCAAACACCATTTATTAAACAGGGAATCCTTTCCCCATTGCTTGTTTTTGTCATGTTTGTCGAAGATCAGATGGTTGTAGATGTGTGGCATTACTTCCAGGGCCTCTGTTCTGTTCCATTGGTCTATATCTCAGTTTTAGTACCATACTGGTACTATACTGGTACCCAAACAGAGATATAGACCAATGGAACAGTTTTTTTGTTTTTTAAAGACAGATAAGACAAATAAACTTGAATATTTCTTTTTCAGCCAAACTAAAATCTAACAAGAATTATTTTCCTCCAGGCCATGTTCTGTAAACTTCCATGCATACCCCATGTGCTAGAATACCACCCAACTCACTGAGTCTGAACCCTTCAAGAACTCAGGCTATTACAGACCTTATCTTTTGATTAACCCAACAACGCAGCCAAGTGGCTATAACATTTGATTTCTAGAGTGTTCAGAAACTATTACTCAGATTCTGAGTCAAGGTAGTTCTAGAATTTAAGCTATTATGGAATTATTTCATCTGATTGAACTTGCAAGCACAAGGTCGCAGAAGATGGTGGTATTTCTCCAGAGATGAATAATTATCCTAATTATTACTGTTACTAGTATTCTGTTCTGGAGTTGCTGTTTGCCTTTATATAAAGTGCTCCCTGAGAGAAGACTAGAATTCCAAAGCACAGCTATAATTCTTTCACTGAATTTCCTAAAGACTATTTCATCAGAAGTTAGTAGTTTAAGAAAACACAAATACATGCTTAACAATGGTTATTACTTTTAGAGACAGAAGGAATACAGAATGTGAAGGTTGGAGACACACAAAGATAAACTTTGTTTCCTTCAATGATCCTAGAAAGTAGGGAGAGAAGATACTTTATGTGATGATGCTCCATTTTGTACATTAATAAGACTCATTATGTCACATTGCATTCTTGTATCAAAGCATCTCATGTATCCCATAAATATATACAGCTACTATGTGCCCACAAAAAATTTTTTTTAATTAAAAAATAAAATAAGACTCAGAAAAGTTGAGAAATTTGCTCGGAGCCACCCAGCCAGTAACAAGTACAATTTTTTTTTTTTTCCCCCTTCTTGGCTGCGAGTCTAAAACTTCTTTCGACTCCCTTATGTTCCCTACCATCTTGAAACACAGATCTAAAGTTTGAAAACACATGTCCAAGTTGATCTACTGTCAGTTAATATTTTACCTAATATCTGTTGAGTGCTTACTAGGCATCTGGCTTCATTCCAGAGTCTTTCGTAATATTCACTTAAATCTTACCAGAACTCTGTGAGTTACAGTATTATAATCCCTGCTTCACAAATGAAGGAATGGAGGCCTAGAAACTAAACAGTGTATTCATGCCACCTCACCAGGAAGTACTGGAGTAAATATTCAAACCTACAACTTCTGGCTCAACCAAGTGCTTTTCCTTCTAACATTGATGTTTTAATATTCTCAAGGAAGAGCTCTCATCAGCAGACCATACAATCCTTGAATAAGGTTTACCTCCAGATAGACACATGCCCTTCAGTCTAGGTTAACTGCATTCTGCAGGACACTTATCAAGCAAATCAGTGTAGTTTGGAGTGTTTTTATACGTGGCCGGGAGCCATCTGGTCAAACTAGAAAAATAAACCATTTCTAAATAATGTCATGTGTGAGCCAACAAGAGATCCATTCTTTCACTTTTTCTCAGGAGGCCTCCCAACCTCCTCTACTGGAATGAGTGTTAAGGCTCCTCTTATACTGACCCAGAGTAATTTGTTTTAGTAATGTCTGAGCACTCTGAGGTAATGGTCTTAATTGACCTCCACTAGTGCTTTTAAGGGAGCAAGAACTATGAATAAGTGCAACATTTTAATTTCTTGTTTTTTCTAAGTTTAGAAATAACTAGAAAATTGACTGTCTAACAGTGAATTAGGGTGCATGTCACCATAAACCTCAGGAAAGGGAATCCGAAGGAAAATATTTAGTTACAGGGCAAAATTGAAAATGACAGACATCTTAGAGAGAAAAAGAACAAGAAAGAAAGAACAGACTTTCCTAGACTGCTGATTTGTATTGCTTATGGGCACTTACGTATACCAGGCATTTTATATGAAGTAACTAATTTCATCCTCATAAAAACCCAGTGAAGTAGAATTGTCTTATTAGTTTTGTATTACAGATGAAGAAGCTGAGGCCGGAAAGTGGCAAGGCTAGAATTCAAACCCAAATCTATCTCTGCCTTTAAAAGTTAGTTCTCTTTTTCACACCAGCTCCCACACTGAGGGCAAAGCATGGAATCCATACTACTGGGTTCCTGAGTGTTGTTGAAAAAGGAGCTCAGGGTAAAAACTGTAGAGAGTTTCTTATTCTTCCAGAATGGACTTCTGAGTTGTCTTCATTGTTTCATCTGAAATGTAAGTTCTTGGGAGTTCAGTCATAGCCATGGTCAAAAGAAAGATATCCATTCCAAAAGTGACAAGCAGCCCTTCACTTTGCCTACTTGGAGAAAGGGTGTTGGTGTCTGGGGATACCTTTAAAAGTTTATAAAATGTAATTACCTGTCTTTAGGATATAAGCCATTTTAACTAGGGTAAGATGATATTTCATTATAGTTTTAATTTTTATTTCTCTGATAATCAATGATGTCGAGCACTTTTTTTTTTTTTTTTTTTTTTTTTTGAGCCAGAGTCTTGCTCTGTTGCCCAGGCTGTAGTGCAGTGGCATGATCTTAGCCCACTGCAACCTCTGCCTTCCCAGTTCAAGTGATTCTCCTGCCTCAGACTCCTGAGCAGCTGGGACTACAGGCGTGCACCACCACACCTAGCTAATTCTGTATTTTTAGTAGAGACAGAGTTTCACCCTGTTGGCCAGGCTGGTCTGAAACTCCTGACCCAAGTAATCCACTTGCCTCAGCCTTCCAAAGTGCTGGAACTACATTACAGGCACAAGCCACTGCACCCAGCCAGTTGAGCAGATTTTCATATGCCTGTTTGCCATTTGTTTGTCTTTTGAGAAATGTCTGTTTAAATCTTTTGCCCATTTTTTGATCAGATTAGATTTTTTTCCCACAGAGTTGCTTTTTAAAAAAGATGTAAACAGTAAAAGAGAAATACCTTATCCACTTCTCAGCTTAAGAAACAAAACTTGACAAATCCAGTTAAAGCCCTCTATGTGCCCCTCCCTGATTTAATATCCTTTCTACCTTCTAGACATAACCATGGTCCTGAACTTAAGATGTGTCATCGTCTTGGAATTCTCTATAGCTTCCACAGATGTTTGTATCCTTATAAAATATATTTTTAAATTTTGCATATTTTAAATTCTATATAAACAATTTCATATTTATTCTCCTGAAATTTATGGTTTTTGCTCCTCTTCATGTCCGAAGTATTTATTCATGTTACTGTGTGTAGCTATACTTTTCATTTTTATTGCTAAATAATATTCCATTGTTGGAATGTATCACAATTTGTTTAGACATTCTACCATTGATGGATATTCTCCACACTTTTACTATGACATATAATGCTGCTAATCCTACACGTCTTATTATGTATATGTCAAGAGTTTTTCTTGTAAATATAGCTATATTTACTAAAATTGAGATTTCCTTCCTAACAATTTTATTTCAAGGATTTTCCCTGAAAAAAACTCTTCAGGCTGGGAATGGTGGCTCACGCCTGTAATCCCAGCACTTTGGGAGGCTGAGGTGGGTAAATCACCTGAGGTCAGGAGTTCAAGACCAGCATGACTGATATGGCAAAACCCTGTCTCTACTAAAAATACAAAATCAGCAGGGTGTGGTGGTGCATGCCTGTAATCTCAGCTAGTTGGAAAGCTGAGGCAGAAGAATCGCTTGAACCTGGGAGGTGGAGGTTGCAGTGAGCCAAGATCACACCATTGCACTCCAGCCTGGGAAACAAGAATGAAACTCCTTCTCAAAAAACAAAACAAAACAACAACAACAAAAAACCTCTTGACATATACATAAGATGTAAAATGTCTTAGCTCCTAGTTCTTCTAACTGGTTATGTCAATTTACTCTTTAATTTCATTTTATTTTGTAGAGACATAATCTTGCTGTGTTGTGCAGTCTAGTCTCACATTCCTGGCCTCAAACAATCCTTCTGCTTTGGCCTCTGGAAACATTGGGATTACAGGTGTGAGCCATAGTGCCTGGCCTACACGTTAATGGTTTTATTTTTTAATATCATCTCCAACCCTTGGTATTGTCTGACTTTTTACTCATTTGCTACTCCGAAGGATTAAAAGAGCATCTTATGATTTTAAAATACGTATCTTTGATTATCAGTGAGGTTGAGTGGCTTTTCATTTGTTCATAAGTCATTTGTTTTTCTTGTGCTGTCATTTGTCATTGTTCATATTTATGTCTCTATTTTTATTGGATTACTGCTTCTTATTGATTTCTGGGTATTCATTATATATTCAGGCTATAATGTTTTTGTGTATGTATGCATTGTAAGTAACTTCTATCTGTAATTTTTTTTTTTTTTTTTTTTTTTTTTTTTTCTGTATCTTGACTTTAAGATTAGCAATGCCAAGTAGACAAAGCTAATCACTATTTTACAATTTTTGGTGCTATCATTCTTACTTTTTAAGAATATCACAATGGGATTTGTATGAAAACTATTGTGATTTAAAATTATCAGAGCTGGGTATGGTGGCTCAGGCCTGTAATCCCAGCACTTTGAGATGTAGATAGATCACGAGGTCAGGAGTTTGAGACCAGCCTGGCCAACATAGTGAAAACTTGCCTCTACTAAAAAAAAAAATCAGCTGGTGTGGTGGCGGGTGCCTGTAATTTCAGCTACTTGAGTGGCTGAGGCAGTAGAATCACTTAAACCCAGGAGGCAGGGGTTACAGTAAGCCAAGATCATGCCATTGCACTCTAGCCTGGGTGACAGCACAAGACTCTGTCTCAAAAAAAAAAAAAAAAAAATTATCAATGTCACTGATACTTGTAGTGAAGCTTCCACAGAGGTCTCCATTTGAACTTCCATTTAATTTTCCTTTAGGACAAAATAATCATGTAATCAGCTGAGGAGAACTTCTTGCACATGAATAATTTGGATATAATTTTATGTGACTTTTTTTCTCTTGTTTCAGAAGATGAGAGGAGTTGTGTTTTTAGCAAGACATTTAAATTTTAGTATGTTTTAAAACAAATGTAACCAACAAAAAACTGGACTGTGCTTATGGGGGTGAGTTCCCATCAAAGCAAAGATCAAAATTAAAGTTGTCCTCTAATTTACAAGGATAGTTCCTCACAACTTGGTTCTTGGTCATCTAGTGCTAACTACCATCTATCCTGTGTGGATAATTTAGCCTTTCCCTGGTGTAAAATTGAGAGGCAATATAGCATAGTGGCTAAGGCTTTGTGGCCGGAAAGCTCCATCACTTTCCACAGGTTCTTTTTGATCAAATTACTTAAAATACTTGAACCCCAGTTTCTGAATCTGAAAATGTGACCAATGCTGCCTTTCTCACAAACCTTTCTTGGTGGTTAAATTAGATAACATCTGTATTGTATCTGCACATTCAATTAACAGTAGCTACTATTACATGGCTGTAATGAAAACCTCATCCAATTGAAAACATGCTTTCAAAATGCTATAGCTTCTCAAAGCAAATGTGCTTCTTTTTATTTCTTTAGAGGCACTTGTTGAGGACTAAGGATTTCTCTAAAAAAAGGTACAGTTCTGTGAAAGGAAATGAAAATTAACATTTTCTTCCTTGATCTTCAGATGGAACTGTTGGTTTTGTTGGGCAACTCAGCTACACAAGAACATAGTGTGTTAGGCTGGGCCTTGATGGCCAACAGAACCTGAAAATATGACCGTTCATATTGGGATGATAGAGAGCTAGCCCGTGTTGCCCCTGGCAGAACATTTTGTTTGGCCACAATGTTTTTCAAAGCTACAGAACACACTAGTTGTTCTGTCGTATACAATGTACTTATTCTTTGGCTTTACCCTGCTCTATATTAAGGCTTATTTGTCTATCCCATGGACACTTCTAATACACACACAAAAAACACACCCACTGCACACACTAATGCTTAATTTGAGTTAATGTCCTACAAACAGAAAGCAACTCTTTGTAACCTGGTTAAGAGACTCCTTTAGACTTCCTTTGCCAATTGTGATCTACTGATTTCTTCCAGAGACACATAATTTTCTTAGAATTTCATAAATACATGTCTGTTTTTTCTAACAGGGATTCAGACTCTCTTAATGTTAGTGAGTTTCAATCTCAGATCATCTATCTTTAACAAATAAACCTAAAAATGCTTTGGTGAAATATACATCTGAAAAGGCTACAAATGGGTAAAGAGAATAAAAAATATCATCTTGGAATCCTTGGAATTCTATATAATTTACTAGCTCTGGAACCCGAAATGAGTCACTTAATCCCTCTGAGCCTCGGTTTACCTTGTTTATCGAGAGGATGCTAAAAGAAATTTTAAAAAAAGCAGAGAGTAAAGACGGGCTGCTTGTTATCTGATCAAAGGTAATTCAGGAAAGTACCCTTTGAAAACTATATAGCTTGCAGTTTTCCAGAATTTCTCTCTTAGTTTTTACATGAAAATCTATATCCTTTTAAAAGATTTCTAAGTTAGCCCTCAGAGGGATAACAAGGGGTTTCGGCAGAACCCCTCTGATATCACAAGTCTCACAGGCACCGAGGCAGGAGATAAAGGTATCTGGTTCTGAAGGTCATCTCTCAGGTCACCTGGGCCCAGTAAAGAGGGAAATAGAAGCAGCTCCTTGACCTCACTTTCCCTACTCTGGGCTGTCTGTAAACAAGTGACTTGAGGGGAAGTATGAGGTCTATTTGTTGCCAGGGGTTCTGTTGCTTCCTCCTAACAGAGAAAGCTCTTTCTGCTGTTTTCAAAGGCAGCTGCTTCTGGCAGGAGCCAGGTAGGACAGGGCTGCCTTTGGCTCACTAACCTCAGAATCATTGCTGACATGCTTCTGGAGGGGAGGGTCTGGGGCAGGAAAATGTCTGCTCAATGTTTACCTCTCAGAGGTCATTTAAGCCCATGTCCTGGCAGGCAGATCTCATCTCTTATGGGGTAGAAACTGGGGTGGGCAGGGAAACTGAACTCAAGAGGAAAGGTTGGTTAATCCCGCCTTAGAAAGAATCAAGGACACTGTGATCAGAGAGAGATCCCAAGATTGTTGTGGATGCTGTGACCTTCAAGGTGACCATCTCAGTTCTGAATTTTCCACTGAGAGGAAATGAAAGCCCCACAAGCATTGCTATATGACAAGAATGTGCCTCCAAGAATAACATGCCTAAACTCAAGATTGTTCTCAAATGGATGGTGCTTCAAATGGGTGTGGCCTTTCTGTGGAGGGGCTGTTACACGACCCGCAGTAACTAGAGGACCCGCTTTAAAAGGCCCATTTCTTTGGGTTCAAATAGGGCTACTTTTAGGAGTAGCTGCTGCTTCTGGAGTAACTTGTTAAATGTGTGTTTGAGTGTTTTGTTGAGACACCATTGTTTTCTTTTTGCCATGTGTTTTCCTCTCCTCCCAGGAAGGCAGCTTTGTCCTCCCTTGCCTCAAGAGAGGTTTATGTGGTGAGCATAGAAAGCAAAAATTACTATAGACCATGGATCTTTCTGGCTCTTATGTTCCCAATAACTGAGCCCCTTGAGAGGAATATACTAGGGAGATGGGGGAGAAATAAGTGTCTTTTCAGAAGAGTGACTCCCTAAGACTGGAGCTAATGGAAATCTGTGTGGAGAGTGGCAGATTGCCCCTGCACCATGAAGAGACCCAGGGAGGAGACAGGGCTGAAGAAAGCTGCAGCTAAGGGGGCTGGACACTAGCACAGGGCTCTGCCCACAGACAGCAGAGGACACTGCAGAGACACCAGACTCAACAGAATCCCAGAACAACGAAACCTGGACAACAAGCATGTATCATCATCAGGATGAACTGAAGGCTTGTGACTTCTCCCTCTATCTATTATGACCTAGTCTCTGAAGTCACACAGCATCACTTCTGCCATATTCTACTAGTGGGAGTAGCCACATGCTCTCTCCAGATTCAAACTGAGAAGAATTAGACTCCAAGATAGAGGAGTGGGGAGATCACATAATAAGAGCAGGAAAGATGGAGATATTGTTGTAGCCATTTTGGACAATGGAATATCTCCCTTTATGTGGAGGTAAAACCCAGAGGCAACTATGTGGGTGAACAAAAATGCAACGTAGAATGGGGTTATCAATGTCCTTTCAAAAGAACCAGTTCCACAACCTTCTGCCATTGCCACCATTTCCTACCAGATCACCCATCATTGCATCAAAGGAAATGCACCTGAGGAGATGCAGCTTGAATTTCTATGACTGTCAGTAGAAAGAGAGTGTGTAGAGGTCTGAAGGTATATAATAGATTTCCTCCTTGGGATTTAAGTGCACAATTTTACGTTGAAATAGAATAATTTTGTTTTAGTTAAAAAGTTGATTGAATCTAATCATACCTGGCCCTGGACAATCTATTTTCCACTGGTTTGGCCTACTGAGGACCCATAGCGATATTAGATCTTTAGCCTATGGAAACCTACAGTGGAGATGTGCCATCCTATTTATATCTTTTTCCAGATACTCTGTTACCAAGCTCACACAATATCAAATGTTCAGATTGGACTGAACTAATTGTGTATCAGGAAAATAGTTTAGATTTGATGCTATAAAGATTTCTGCTGGGTTTGTTTCATACTACAAAGTTTATCCACTGAAAAACTCTTCAGGCATCATTGATTAACAAGTAGACTCTGTGGCTACAGTACATTAAATGGCAAAACGTGTGTGTGTGTGTGTGTGTGTGTGTGTGTGTGTGTGTGTGTGTGAATATATAGTGCCTTTTCTTCTGGTAAGATTTTAGAATTTCTTATTATGTTCAAACTTCTGAGTTACAGGGGTCAATACTGTTTAGTATTATAAATGTTTTTTTCCTAAATGAGAATATAATACCAAGCCACACTGAGCAGACTGTTTATATTTCTGCATAACCAAAGAGTTTAACTTTATTTAATGGGATCTTTGGGCTCAGCATAGTGGGAAAAACAGGATACCGTATCTCGCAGAGCCATGTGGCAGTCTTGCAAAATAAACTCCTGATAAAGCTGTAATCCCTTTGTTGGCTTAACTGTGATTAGATTTGAGTCACTGGAAAACTCCACAAAGTACTTGCATGTAAAATGGATGATACCTTTATTATGCACATATTCCTCAGAGCACTGGCAGGAGAGATATCTTGGTCTTTGCTAAATGCATCATTTCAGCAATGCTTTAAATTTGAATTGGATTTACCTCGAGTTCTGAGATTTGAAATCCTGGTCTTACTCTCACTCCTCTGAGCATCAGATGCATGTGATTGGCATGACAATTAGGGAGGAGGTAATATATTTTCCAGGTCAACCTGAATTATGGGGCAGAGGATGAAGTCTCATTACTTGATTATGGTATAAATCCAGCTTGACTCAATATCATGTTCAAGGAGCAAACAGCAGACCAAGAAGTCATCCTTAGCCTACTACATCTACTTATTGATAGAAGGATGGGCAGGTTTTGATTACTCCTGGTAGCTTTGACTCAAATCTGTGAGGTTTTATATTGCTAGAAAGTGTAGCATTGTAGGTATGCTAGAGTAAATAAATATCCGTCCTCAAGCCCCAGTCTTTAAAGTAGTGACTTGTAGAGCCACAGGAGACCCCCACATAGTCAAGACCATATTTACTGACAACTTGTGTAATCCTTCTCACTGTGTCCCAAGGAATCCTGATTTTTAGGTAGAAAGTCTGGGCCTCAGAATGTAACCACCCAAGGGGTTCACCTTGCCCACTGCTTAAACAGAGCCAATTCATCAAGACAGGGGAACTGCAATAAAGAAAGAGTCATTCATGCAGAGCCAGCTGTGCAGGAGACGGGAGTCTTATTATTGCCCCAATCAGTCTACCCAAGCAATTAGGGAGCAGAATTTTTAATGACAATTTGGTGGGTGGGGGAAAGCCAGTGAGCCAGGAGTGCTGATTGGTCAGGGATAAAATCATAAGGAGTCAAAGCTGTCTTTTGGTACTGAGTTATTTCCTGGGTGGGGGCCACAAGATCAGGTGAGCCAGCTAATCAATCTGGGTGGTGCCAGCTGATCCATCAAGTGCAGGGTGTGCAAAATATCTCAAGCATTGATCTTAGGAGCAGCTTAGGGAGGGTCAGAATCTTGTAGCCCCCAGCTGCATGACTCCTAAATCATAATTTCTAATCTTGTGGCTAATGTTAGTCTTACAAAGGCAGTCTAGCCCCAGGCAAGAGGGAAGTCTGCTCTGAAAAAGGGCTGTTATCGTCTTTGTTTTAAACTATAAACTATAAATGAAATTTCTCCCAAAGTTAGTTCAACCTACACTAAGGAATGAATAAGGACGGCTTGGAAGTTAGAAGCAAGATGGAATCAATTAAGTTAGATCTCTTTCATTGTCTCAGTCATAATTTTGCAAAAGTTGTTTCAAGAAGGCAGGTTTGAGAGCATTGGGCCTCACTCTTGGCTAGAACCAGAAAACGTTGGGAAGGGTTTCAAAATGCTGATGTCTAGATTGTATCTAGCCTAATTAAATCCAAAATGCTGGGGGTGAGGCTCTGGGCATCAGTAGTTTTTAAACTTTTAAGAGATTCCATTACATAAGTCAGCCTGAGAACCATGGTTCCCAATTTCTGCATACAATGTTAGTGAACCAGCGCTGTAAATCTCCTAACCTGTGGAATAATATAACACTTTGTTGGAGGAGTCTGGGAATTTAGGAGAGGACTGATCTTCATTGTTGATTCAGCACAGATGGAGCCAATTGAACTCATAAACTCCATCAATAGCTGTCAGGTCAAAGGCATTAAAAAATATTTTTTATAAAAGCCAGCCCCCTATAGCTGAGTTTTGCCATTCTCTCTCTCTCCCCTTTTCTTTGTGGTTTCTATATCCTTTCATTCACAATCCCAGCCCCAGAGTGCTATCTGACTATGCTCCTATTTTTAACTAAAAATAAAAATAAAAATAAACGTGGGCTATGCTGGCTGTTGCTTACCCCCACCGCTAAGGCAGTCAGCAGCTGTGTTCACAAATATCTGGAAAATGGATCTGTTCCAATGATCTGGAAAATTATGCTGTAGACCACAAAGATTTGCTGCAGTGAGACCATTGAGTGAAGGTGATAAAGTTGTTGTATTTCCTTTTTGAAACCGGATGAATCGATGTGGATAAGGGAGCAAGGATTTTGTAGGAAGTGATATACATAGTTTTGTTGCTGCTAATCTCCTCACTTAAAGATAAGGAAGCTGGAAAATAGGGTCTTTAGAGTAGAAAGCTCTTCAGTGTCCTTTCAGACTAGTTGCCTTGAAGCTGGTACCCCTAAGCTCATTACCGAACAGAATGTGTGTGGGGTACAATCTTACGGTGCCTTTGCATTAGGTGCTGGAGCACTTACAACTTCCTTCCTCTATTATTTTCACATCCATTTCACTGGAGGAAATTCCCTTTCAAACTTATAGAGGAAAAATGTAAACACTCCAATACCCAAAAAGCTTATTTACCATGCAGGCTGAAAATCCTGTGTTAAGTAAGCTAAACAGAAAGTTCACGTGGAAGTAATTGCTAAAATTCCTGACTCTCTTCTGAAACCTGGATAATATATTCTGCTTGGCTCTTAAATTTCTCACAGTGATGATAAAATCATGAAAATGGTGCTCCTGCTGTTGAAACACACACAAAACAGCTGTTTTTGTATACAGTTGGGATGTGTGCTGCTCTAATTAAATAGGAAGTGGTCTGTCTGTGTCATAGTTCATTTTGTGCTGCCGTAACAGAATACCTGAGTCTGGATAACTGATAAAGAATAAAGATTTATTTCTCACCATTCTAGAGGCTGGGAAGTCCAAGGTCTTGGGGCCCATATCTGGCAAGGGTCTTCTTGCTGCATCATCCCATGGAGGAAGGCAGAGGGCAAGAAAGCACAAGTTTGGGGATGATGGAAGGGGGCTGAATTCATCCTAACCACGTTTATATCCACATCAGGGCAGAGCCTTCATGACCCAATACCTCTTAAAGGTCCCACCTCTCAACACTGTTGCAATGGGAATTAAGTTTCCAACGTATGAACTGAAGGGGCACATTCAAACCACAGCAGTCTGTTTTGGGAAGCAGTATCTTGAGTTATGCTTAGCTTTACAATTGTTGGCTCAAATTATTTTGTTGTTGTTGTTGTTGTTTAGGAAATATTTTCTGCTCTGAATAATTCCAATCAGTTGATGAAATGAAGCAATATATGTGCATTAGAGAAAAAGAAACACAAAGCATTTCTGTTTTCAATTTCATAGGGAAGAGTAAAGCAAACACAGTTCAAGACTTTTCTTACTGTCTTTGACACTGTAACATCCTCTAGTGTATCTGAGGCAATATAGGATAGTGGACCAGGTGAATTTTGTCATGCATAGTTTAAAGAAAAAAAATAAGAAGAAAAAAAGGATAGTGGAATAAATAGCTAGCTATCCATGTACAAGAGTTCAGATCCCAGCTCCATCACCACTGACCAGGTGACTTTGAGCAGGTTATTCAGCTTTCCAAAGCCCAATCTCCACACCTATAAATATAAAACTTAAGGGTAGGGTAGATGTGAAGAGTAAGCTAGATTATAAAGGCAAAGTAAGTATTAGAATATTTCAAAGGTCTCATTTCAGTTTAATATAGCAGTTATTTCTTACTTTTAGAAGGAATTTTTATCTTGATTAAAAATAAACGAGTTCAACCAAGTTGACCAAACTTAGATCTTTCTTGAGACATATAAAACATTAAAATTCATAACTACTTTTGAAAATTAGAATGTACTTTTTATTTCTTTATGAGAACTAATAAAAAAACAGTGTTCTTAAGAAATGTTGAGCCTTATCAAATGAGATAAAATCCAGTTAAAGATTCCCAAGGAGACTTCCAAGATAGCTGAATAGACACAACTCCAGTGTACAACACCCAGCAAGAGAGATGCAGAAATCCAGAGGTCTCCTAGCTCCACCTGAGGTACCAGATGATTTCACCGACAGTGAGCAAAGCCCACGCAGGGCAGACCTAGGCAGGGAGGCGTGCTGCTTCACCCAGAAAGTGCATCTGACTGGCGAGTCGGAGGCTCCCCCTCTAGCACTCCAGTCCAGATACAACGCTTCCCCCAAAGCCTCAGCAATACACAGAACAGGGATCTTTGCCAGTCAAGCGTCGGGAATTACAAGTGCAGAGTTGAACAATAATCCAGGATGGTGTCCTGAATTGGCACACAGACCTAAACAGACACATAAGCCCAAATGCCAGCTGGGAGAGCCTGCGGACTGAGCTACTGCTCCCTCCCCACACCTGGAGAGAGAGGGAGCTGTAAGCGGGAGGACCTACTGCGGATGGAGCAGCTGGGAGGGCCCTGGAGAGAGAGGAAGCTAAAATGGGGAGACAGCTGAGTGAGGCTGGGTGGGTCCCTAACCTCCCCCACAAACCCCAGAGGGCTGAAGCTCTGATTTTAGCTGGTTGCGCAGCCAGTGCCAGTCTGAGCTGAACCCTGAATGATCCAGCCCAGTGGAGGAAAGGCACAACCCACCATTAGAGGGGTGGGAATGGGCTACATGTTTTAACAAAAAACACAGGAAGCCTACCTAGCAACAGGACTGCGTTCTTGACCACCCAGCAGCATCTCCAGGTCAGTGGAAGAGGTGGGCCTAAACCCCCAGTGTAAACAAAAAAGCTGCAGGAAGCTTCCCTAGTAACCTGAAGGAGTCCCTAGAAACCTAGTAGCGCCTCCACAGGCAGACAAGCAACCTCACCAAGCAGCTCCCTGACACCACAGCCAGGTAAATCCATAAAGATGGGGAAAAAACAGCGCAAAAAAGATGAAACCATCAAAGACCAGAACACCTCTTCTCCTTCAAGGGATCACAACTCCTCAACAACACGGGAAGACAGCATGATTGAGAAGGACTGCAACGAATTGACAGACAGGCTTCAGAAGGTAGATAATAACAAACTTTTCTGAGCTAAAGGAACTTGCATTGAGTTAGTACTCAATGCAAAGAAACCAGAAACCTTGAAAAAAGGTTAGATGAAATGCTAACTAGAATAACCAGCTTAGAGAAGAACACAAACGACTTGATGGAGTTGAAAAACACATCACGAGAACTACGTAAACAGACACAAGTTTTAATAGCCAAATCAATCAAGCAGAAGGAAGTATATCAGAGATTGAAGATCAACTCAATGAAAAAAAAGAGAAGGCAAGCCAAGAGAAAAAAGAGTGAAAAGAAATGAACAAAGCCTCCAAGAAATATGGGATTATGTGAAAAGACCTAATCTATGCTTGATCAATGTACCTGAATATGATGGGAGAATGAATTCGAGCTGGAAAACACACTCCAGGGTATTATCCAGGAGAACTTCCCAAGCCTAGCAAGGCAGTCCAACATTCAAATTCAAGAAATACAGAGAACTCCACAAAGATATTCCTCAAGAAGAACAACCCCAAGGCACATAATTGTCAGATTCACCAGCGTTGAAATGAAGGAAAAAATGCTAAGGGCAGCCAGAGAGAAAGATGAGGTCACCCATAGAGGGAAGCTAATCAAACCCACAGAGGATCTCTCGGCAGAAACCCTACAAGCCAAAGGAGAGTGGAGGCCAATATTCAACTTCCTTAAAGAAAAGAACTTTCAACCCAGAATCTCATATACAGCGAAACTAAGCTTCGTAAGTGAAGGAGAAATAAAATCCTTTACGGACAAGCAATTACTGACAGATTTCATCACTACCAGACCTGCCCTACAAGAGCTCCTGAAAGAAACACTAAGTATGGAAAGGAAGAAGTACCAGTTACTGCAAAAGCAAACCAATTGGCAAAGACCAAAAATGCAATGAAGAAAGTGAGTCAATTAATGGGAAAGAAAACCACAGCCAGTAACAAAATGGCAGGATCAAATTCACACATAACAATATTAACATTGATTAAACAGCCTAAACACCCCAATCAAAAGACACAAACTGGCAAACTGGATAAAAAGTCAAGACCCATCAGTGTGCTGTATTCATCTCACATACAAAGACACACATGGACTCAAAATATAGGGATGGAAGAAGATTTACCAAGCAAATGGAGAACAAAAAAAAGCAGGGGTGGCAATCCTAATCTCTGATAAAATGGACTTCAAACCAACAAAGATCAAAAGAGACAAAGAAGAATACTATATAATGGTAAAAGGATCAATCCAACAAGAAGAGCTAACTATCCTAAATATATACACACCCAACACAGGAGCACCCAGATACATAAAGCAAGTTCTTAATGACCTAAAACGAGATTTAGACTCCCATACAATAATAGTGGGAGATTTCAAAGCTCCACTGTCAATACTAGACAGATCAACGAGACAGAAAATTAACAAGGACATCTAGGACTTGAATGCAGAGCTGGACCAAGTGGACCTAATAGACATATATAGAATGCTCCACCCCAAATCCACAGAATATACATTTTTCTCAGCACCACATTGCACTTACTGTAAAATTGACCACATCATTGGAAGTAAATCACTCCTCAGCAAATGCAAAAGAGTGGAAATCTTAACAAACAGTTAATCAGACCACAGCGCAATCAGACTAGAACTCAGGACTAAGAAACACACTCAAACCCACACAATCACTTGGAAACTGAACAACTTGCTTCTGAGTGTCGACTGGATAAACAATGAAATGAAAGCAGAAATAAAGATGTTCTTAGAAACCAATCAGAATGAAGACGTAACTTATCAGAATCTCTGGGACACCTTTAAGCAGTGTTGAGAGGGAAATTTATAGCAATAAATGTCCACATGAGGAACAAGGAAAGATCTAAAATTGACATGCTATCACCAAAAGAGCTAGAGGAGGAAGATTAAAAACTCAAAAGCTAGCAGAAGACAAGAAATAACTAAGATCAGAGCAGAACTGAAGGAGATAGAGACACAAAAAACCCTTCAAAAAAAAAAAAAAAAAGAATCAATAAATCCAGGAGGTTGTTTTTTGAAAAGGTCAACAAAATAGACAGACCACTAGCCAGATTAATAAAAAAGAAAAAGGAGAAGAATCAAATAGATGCAATAAAAAATGATAAATGGGATATCACCATTGATCCCACAGAGATACAAACTACCATCAGAGATTATTACAAACAGGTCTATGCACATACACCAGTAAACCAGGAAGAAATGGATAAATTCCTAGACACTTGTACTCTACCCAGACTAAACCAGGAGGAAATTGAAACCCTGAATAGGCCAATAACAAGGGCGGAAATAGAGGCAGCAATCAACAGCCTACCAACCAAAAAAAGTCCAGGTCCAGATGGGTTCACAGCCGAATTCTACCAGATGTACAAAGAGGAGCTGGTTCCATTCCTTCTGAAACTGTATCAAACAATACAAAAGGAGGGAATCCTCCCTAACTCATGAGACCAACATCATCCTGATACCAAAACCAGGCAGAGACTCAACTAAAATGGAAAACTTCAGGCCAATATCCATGATGAGCATCAACGTAAAATTCTTCAATAAAATACTGGCAAACAGATTGCAACAGCACATCAAGAAGCTTATCCATCATGATCAAGCTGGCTTCATATCAGGAATGCAAGGCTGGTTCAACATACACAAATCCATAAATGTAATCCATCACATAAACGGAACCAAAGACAAAAACCACATGATTATCTCAATAGATGCAGAGAAGGCCTTTGACAAAATTCAACAGCCCTTCATGCTAAAAATTCTCAATAAACTAGGTATCAATGGAACATATCATAAAATGGTAAGAGCTATATATGACAAACCTACAGCCAATATCATACTGAATGGGCAAAGGCTAGAAGAATTCCCTTTGAAATCAGGCACTAGACAAGGATGCCCTCTTTCACCACTCCTATTCAGTATAGTATTGGAAATTCTAGCCAGAGCAATCAGGCAAGAAAAAGAAATAAAGGTATTCAATTAGGAAAGGAGGAAGTCAAACTGTCTCTATTTGCAGATGACATGATTGATCTAGAAGACCCCATCGTCTCAGCCCCAAATCTTCTTAAACTGATAAGCAACTTTAGCAAAGTCTCAGGACACAAAATCAGTGTGCAGAAATCACAAGCATTTCTATATACCAATAACAGACAAACAGAGAGCCAAATCAAGAGCAAACTCCCATTCACAATTGCTACAAAGAGAATAAAATACCTAGGAATACAACTAACAAAGGATGTAAAGGATCTCTTCAGGGAGAACTAGAAACCACTGCTCAACGAAATGAGAGAGGACATAAACAGATGGAAAAACATACCATGCTTATGGTTAGGAAGAATCAATATCGTGAAAATGGCCATACTGCCCAAAGTAATCTATAGATTCAACACTATCCCCATCAAGCTACCAATGACCTTCACAGAACTGGAAAAAACTGCTTTAAACTTCATACGGAACCACAAGAGAGCCTGCATAGCCAAAACAATCCTAAGCAAAAAGAACAAAGCTGGAGGCATCACACTGCCAGACTTCAAACTATACTACAAGGCTACAGTAATCAAAACAGCATGGTACTGGTACCAAAACAGAGACATAGAGCAATAGAACAGAAAAGAGGACCCAGAAGCAACACCACACATCTACAACCATTTCATCTTTGACAAACCTGGCAAAAACAAGCAATGGGGAAAGGACTCCATGTTTAATAAATGGTGTTGGGAAAACTGGCTAGCAATGTGCAGAAAGTGGAAACTGGACCCCTACATGTCACCTTACACTAAAATTAACTCCAGATGGATTAAAGATTTAAACATAAAAACTTAACACCATAAAAACACTATAAGAAAATGTAGGCAAAACCATCCAGGACATAGGCATAGGCAAGGACTTCATGACTAAAACACCAAAAGCAATGGCAATAAAACCCAAGATAGACAAATGGGATCTAATTAAAATTCAGAGCTTCTGTACAGCAAAAGAAACCATCACTACAGCGAACCAGCAACCAACAGAATGAGAAAAAATTTTTGCAATCTACCCAGCTGACAAAGGGCAAATAGCCAGAATCTACAAAGAACTAAAACAGATTTACAAGAAAAAAACAACCCCATTCAAAAGTGGGCAAAGGATATGAACAGACACTTTTCAAAAGAAGACATATATGAGGCCAACAAACATATGCTCATCATCACTGGTCATTAGAGAAATGCAAATCAAAACCACATTGAGATACCATCTCAAGCCAGTTAAAATGGCGATCATTAAAAATCTGGAGACAACAGATGCTGGAGAGGATGTGGAGAAATAGGAACACTCTTTCACAGTTGGTGGGAGTGTAAACTATTTCAACCATTGTGGAAGACAGTGTGGCGATTTCTCAAGGATCTAGAAATAGAAATTCCATTTGACCCAGCAATCCCATTACTGGGTATATACCCAAAGAACTATAATTCGTTCTACTCTAGAGGCACATGCACACATATGTTCATTGCTGTCCTGTGTACAATAGCAAAGACCTGGAACCAACAACCCAAATGCGCATCAATGATAGACTGGACAAAGAAAATGTGGTACATATACACCATGGAATACTATGCAGCCATAAAAAACGATGAGTTCATGTCCTTTGTAGGGACTTGGATGAATCTGGAAGCCATCATTCTTAGCAAACTGACAGAAGAACAGAAAGCCAAACACTGCATGTTCTCACTCATAGGTGGGTGTTGAACAATGAGAACATATTGACTTAGGGAGAGGGGCACCACACACTGGGGGCAGTTGCAGGGGTAGGGGAGAGACATCAGGGGTTGGAGAGGGTGGGGAGGTATAACATGGGGAGAAATGCCAGATATAGAATGCACTTAAAGTAAAAAAAAAAAATTAAAATTAAGAAAAAAATGCAGTTAATAAATTTGAGGGTTTTTTTTTTTTTTTCATCCTGCTTTAGATCTTAGATCCTGGAATATTTATGCTAAATAGAACCTTAAAGAACATCTCTTCGAGTGTAGCTGTGGAGGGAGTAATGTATTCAAACCTTCAAAAGGAGGGGAGTCCCATGAAGACACTCTCCCTTATCTCTCTCTTTCTGTGTCTCTCTCTTCTTCTCCCTCTCTTTTTCCCTCCCACTCATTCTCTCTCTCATTATTTTCTCTGACAATTCCACTCTTTCTTGGTAAGAAACAAATTCGGTCATCCTCCTCCCTGCTATCCACTCCCTTTTTGCATCTATAAACCCCAAATATCGGAGACAGATCTCAATTTAGGAAGTTTTTTTTGCCAAGGCTAAGGACTAGCCTATGACGAAGCCTCAGGAGGTGCTGACATCATGTGCCCAAGGTGGTTGTGGCACAGCTTGGTTTTATACATTTTTAGGGAGGCAGGAGACATCAATCAATACATGTAAGCTATACATTGGTTCATTTCAGCAAGGTGGAACAACTCAAAATGGGGAGAGGGCTTCCAGGTCATAGGTAGATAAGAGACAAACAATTGCATTTTTTTTTTTTTAGTTTCTGATTAGTATTTCCAAAGGAAGAAAATTAGATGTGCATTTATTTCGAGCAGAGGGATAACTTTGATTTCTGTCTGTCCTTTTCAAGGAATATCCTTGTGGACAAATTATGAGGGAGGTATGTAGTTTTTGTTTGATTGATGTGCATTTGCTGCTTAGAGGCTATCTTTTTAAGGAACAGAATGGGAGGCAAGTTTGCCCTAAGCAGCTCCTAGCTTGACTTTTCACTTTGGCTTAGTGAATTTGGAGTCCCTAGATTTATTTTCCCCTCACATACCCTTCACGCTTTAGGTGCCTCAGTCCTGGACTGAATTCTGATGAAGACTCTAACTCGGATATTGCATCAGGGCAGAAAGGTACGATGCCTTTCCTTACCCGTCATTAGGATCATGACCAATATCCTTAACAGCAAAAGAGTTTAATAAGCGAAAAGCATAACAAAGTCTTATGTCACATGGGAACTTCCAGAAATGAAGACCCAAAGACCCAGGGAAAACTGTCCATTTTTACACTAAGTTTGATGAAGAAAGGACAGCTGTGTAGAAATGTGCCTGGGCAAAAAGGTACAATAATGATAATGGCAATAATCTAATGATAATAGACTGATGGGAAAACCTAGCAAGGGCTGTCTGCTCAGATTCTTCCTGGTCTCTCTCTGCAGCATTCCTTTCCCTGGGGCAGGACCCTATGGAGTGAGGGTCTTGCAAGGAGAAGGGAGAGAGAGCATGATATTTCTAGGTTTCATAACTTGCTTTGGGCAAGTTGAGTTCTAGTTTTAATGATATGCCATGGTGAAGAGGAATTCTGTTTTCTCTGACTCCCTTCAGGGAAGAAAGAGGGGTGGAAGACAAGAGGGCAAGGGAAGGTCAGAGAGGCCCTGCTTCTGAGGTCCTCCCAATCTCCTTCAGTCCAAAGTACTTAGCATGCCAAGCCACCATACTTTGCGGTATCAAGTACTGAGCCTCCAAATTGCTGACTATAGATGAGGAGGGTTTAAATTCCAGTCAATGAGAGAAAGCAAAAGTGTTGCCAATACTTTACTTTGGTCTACTTGTCACTTAGAATTCTGGTTTATTTTCTTGCTGATTTTCCCAGGAAGCAAGCCACACCTTGCTAGGATGAGCATTCATTTTTTGGGAGGACAACACAATCTAACCTTGTAAGGAGAACCTTATATTCCTTTTGAAATCAAAATTTTGACCCTATCTTTTATGGAAACATGACCTTAATAACCTTAATAACAGGACCTACTGGTTGTAAATGGCTCTCTTTACCATTCTGGAGAGTCAGAGCCAGCTCTAGGAAGCCAGAGGGCAAGGATTTGTCTGCTTTGCTCACTGCTGTATCCCTTGCATATAGAAGAGGAATAAGCACAAAGCAAAAGCTAAACATAGATAGGTTGAAGTAATAAATTTGTTTATCCTCCAAAGTGTCCATCCTGTTCTGTACCCATTAGAAGAAGGAAATTTTAAATTCATCCCCCAATACATGTGCACACACATACACACATACATACTGGATCTTTCTTTGCAGAGGTAGAAGGCCAAAGGCTTTTAGGTCCAGGCTGTTTTTGGTTCCAAGAGACCACTGGTGAACTGTAGAATAGTGCATCATTTGTTTTATGGGTGAAGGTGAGTATATCCAAGATTTCCCCTCCCCAAGATTTCCCCCTGGGGAGGAGAAATCTTGGGGTAAGATGATAGACTATCTAAACAAGTTATCTGTCTTTTTTTTTTTTTTTTTTTTTTTTTTTTTTTTTTTTTTTTGAGACGGAGTTTCGCTCCTGTTGCCCAGGCTGGAGTGCAATGGCGCGATCTCGGCTCACCGCAACCTCCGCCTCCTGGGTTCAGGCAATTCTCCTGCCTCAGCCTCCAGAGTAGCCGGGATTACAGGCATGCGCCACCATGCCCAGCTGATTTTTTGTATTTTTAGTAGAGACGGGGTTTCACCATGTTGACCAGGATGGTCTCGATCTCTTGACCTCGTGATCCACCCGCCTCGGCCTCCCAAAGTGCTGGGATTACAGGCTTGAGCCACCGCGCCCGGCCAAGTTATCTGTCTTAAAGGGCTTGGCAGAAGGCGTGAGTCAGGGTATACAGCCATTGGGATGGAGCGAGTTAGAGATAAAATAAGAAAGAATGTTCCAAGTATAATGTGGAAGAGTCAGATTTTGGAATCTCCCAGGCATGGAGAAGCCATGGCTTTTAGAGGGTGCTCATGACCTCAGTGGGTAAGGAGAGAATGAAGATATACATATACAGGTGGTTCTATATGTATGCACACATATATAATCACTCCAATTTGCTGTCTTTACTTTCTCCCTACCCATTGAGGCCATGAGCCTATAATAGCAGATAGACTTTACCAGAATCTACCAGTCCACAAGATAAAGAATTTGTAATTATTTCTTAAGGTTTGAGTCAGTTTGAAAAGTTGTGTCAAGTAATGAAAAAGCCAAATAAGATGTAATATAAATCAGGATCCAGAGAGAAAAGCCCAGTTCATGCCAGGTGTCCAGTAGAACTAATTTAATATAGGGCACTAGTTACAAAAAGACTGGAAGAGCTGAGCAGACAAATAGGGATTCTTAAAGATTAGCATCTTAAAGATTAGTAACAGTATGAAGCCACTACCACCACAGGACTGAAGGGAGAAAGAAAGGAGATAGTGTGTGCCAGAGCTTGGAAGTCAGAGCCACCTGGAGCTGGATGCGTAAGATGTATAAGATGGCTGTTTGGTGGGAGCTGGTACCATGGAAGAGGGCCTGTTGGCATTGGCCGGGATTATGGAGAAGACCATGCCAATACTGGAGATACTGCTGGAAGCAGAGGAAGGGAAGATAAATTCCTTGGCCTCTCCTTTCCTCTTATTCCTCGATTTCCTCCTAGTGCTGCCAGTGACTATACCTAGCTGGAAGGCAGTTGGCAAGGGAGTTTGGAAATTTTATTTACAGATAAGGGTGCAAAATAAATTTTGGAACAAGCAGGTAAATAACCTGTACAGTGAATTAAATAAAGAGCATTCTCTTGGTCTTTCCCTGGGCACCTGAGATGGCTGATAGTCAAGAGTGTCCACGTATAGCCCCATGTGAGTGGGTGGGTGGCGGGGGGATCCTAACATGTCTTTAATCCCTCTTGGAATGTACTGAATGAATAGAATGTAGACTATTTTTGTTTTAGTCTGTATATCCTTAACATACCACTACTACCTGACTTGAGACCAGAGTTTGCTCTAATACTTACTATGCAACCATAACCCTGTCATTGCAATGATCCATCATATGGAATTGTAGGCAGAGAAAAGCTCCAGAGCTCATGTCCATGTCCAAGATAGGAAGAAGAGGGAAAGGCTGTGCCAATCATTTATGTCTCCATTTACCAGCAAAACTAACTTCTATTTTCCAGAATGTGCCCAGTTGACTTCTATTTAGTTCTCACTGGCCTGGACTAAGGGGCTGAGAAACTGGGAAAAGAATGGTCATAACTGGCTTAGTCCATTTATGGATCCCCATCTGAAGTGTTACACAATGTTATTATAACCAAAAGAAGGTTTCAGATGGTAAGCAAAAGTGGGGAGTGGAAAGTGAGTAGGTAGCTAAAGTGTCTGCCAAAGAATTAAATGTCTTCTGGACTCTCGATCTTTGAAGCTTCTGAGCAGCTTGTTATTCTGTGGCTCACTGAATTTTAACTGTTGGCCCCTCCCTATTAGATATTTCACTATTTGCTCATAACTCAGTTTGAATCACTAGCACTTGTCTTTAATGCTCTGACCTTCCTTCTTTAGTCTACTGTCTCCCAGTTTTGATTACATAAGGACAAATTCAGTATCTATTATGTACTAGGAATAGATTGTTCTAGGATGTTGAGATACATCAATGAACAAAATTGGCAAAAATCCTTAACCTCTGTAGAGCATACATTTTGGTGAGGGGAGACAGACAATAAAAAGTAAATAGCACATTAGAAGGAAGTAAGTGCTATGGAAAAAAACAGAGTAAAGTGATTGGGATGGGAAGTTTCAGGGCAGGTGTTCCCAATTTAAAATAGGCCACTCAGGGTAGGGCTCTGGGAAGCTGAATCCTCATCTGACTACTATCTGCAGGGTTCTGTTTCTCACAAAAAGGTCAGGTTGGTCTTTCTCAGAGTTAGGGAATCTTCCACTTTCCCTGGGTCTAGGTAAAAGCCATGAGAGTTTTCTTGATTCAGTTTTTCTATCTTTCAAAGAGTAATCATTCTGCTATTTGAAGCTGGAATTTATTTTGTTCCGGACTGCTGAAGAGAGCATATTAACAGCAAAATTATTCAAGATTTAAGAAAATAAATCTGCTTGCACAAGCATTTTTAAAGCTTGATAGTTTCCATCAACACATCCCTACCTAAACATTTCTGAATTAAATAGCTTTTAAAATAGATATGCTACCGTAAAAGAGAAATATACCCGAAGAATTTCTAACCAGTGACTTCACACTAATATTACGGTTAACCATATAATTCTTCTGATTTAAAATCTTGATCTTTTGAATACACTTTCTTTTTCCCAGAAAGAGGGTGCTATATGAAGATGACTGCTCGGTTGTAAACACCAAAGTGTTGCTGACTTTTTGCCTGAATACCCATCCATTTCCTCTTATATGTCACCAGCTTTTATTAACTGCAACTGAGCCAGGCCGCATCTTTCATCCTATTCCTATCCTAACCAGTAGTCATAGTAAGTTCAGAGTGGGATTCCTCAGACGCATCCTACCTGTGCTATCCTGAATAAACCAGCTTCACTTGCAGATTTTTAAGCACAGCAGCCTGAGCTTGTGGGTAGTGGTTCTTTGAGACAATCAGGAGAAATGCTCACTTCAATCCAAAGCCTTAGTGTTATCCTAATGCACATTTTCTTCTATTTATGGAATACTACCTCATTACTAATAATTATCACTTTTCTAGAACATATTAGAAATATTCTTTATTCTATACCCTAGTAGTAAGTCAGGAATACTTGTATATTTTGACATAATCTGGAATTTGTGTTTAGAGATTAAAAACTAAGGTAATCTAGTTCTGCTCTATTCTAGTGCTGAATCGTGTTTATTAAAATTGTAGAAAAAGTCTTCATCATCTCTATGCTGATGATTTTTTAAAAATTGCTATTTTCATAGGTCATTGAGAAGGTAGCTGAGGAATCCATTGAAAAGCTTGTGGGTGTTGCTTTTTACAGTATTTTATTGTAAAATATAGGTGGGTCATTGCCATATTACTGCTACAAAACTGCAATATCCTCAAAGAATTTTTATAAAACATTTCAAATGGGGGTAGAAAATAGAACTTCTGATGAAGAAAAAGATAAAAGTCAAGCGTGTCCACGTATAGCCCCATGCGAGTCGGTGGGTGGCGGGGGGATCCTAACATGTCTTTAATCCCTCTTGGAATGTACTAAATGTATAGAATGTAGACTATTTTTTGTTTTAGTCTGTATATCCTTAACATACCACTATTACCTGAGTTGAGATCAGAGTTTGCTCTAATACTTACTATGCAACCATAACACTGTCATTGCAATGATCCATCATATGAAATTGCAGGCAGAGAAAAGCTATTAGCTAGCCAATGCAATGGTTGAACTTTTGAACGAAAGCTTATTGACAGATTACTATGCATGCAATACTTTGCAAGGTGCTGGGGATGCCGAGACGAATAAGCACGGTTTTCATTTTCAAGAAATTTACATTCCGACCCAGGGTAGACATGACTTTTTTTCTTTCCAAGCCTGGATCCTCATGACACACTTTTTCACACAGCTCTCTAGAAAGCCAGCACCACAATGCTGGTGTTGGCTTGAGATAATGGTAACACTATGTTACTATTGGCAGGAGCTAACGGTGATGCGGGCAGGCCCTGCAGTCAGGGTGCTACGTTCTCTCCATGTATTATCTCATATAATTTCCACGACAGTTCCATCCGGCAGGCATTATTATTGTCCCCATTTTACAGACAAGAAAACTGTGCTTAGAGAGGTCCCATAACTTGCCCACATTGGCATGCCTAGTAAGCATCAAAGCTGAACTGAATCAGGTACTACTAACATTATTGAATACTACTTCTTATATTCCAGCTCTAATTAAATCCTTCAGTTTTTTTCAATTAAAACCTTGTTAAATTCCTTCTTAAAACTGTCTCCTCTTAAAACAGAGGAACCCAAACCCCTTGCTATATTTGTTATATTCCATATTTTCAAATTTATAATTCTTTTAATCATGCATTTGTGTACTACTGAACAAAGGCTAAATTCCAAGCCCTGGGCTAGAAATTGGGAAACAGACATAAATAAAGCAAAGGAGTTTCCCACCTCTTAAACCTCAAATTCTAAGCCTTTCTGAATTGGTGTCCCGGTCTTCAGACCTCTGTCTTGAGGACTTTATTCTATGAAATTTAGGAGAAGTTCTAGCAGAGGGGAATACAATCCTCAGAAACTCATGCGTCCGCGGGATCATTGCCATTGCTAATACATTGTGCTGGGATCCATGGCCCAGAAACTAAAAGAAAAACTGCATTCATTACTGTGGCTGTGGGTTGAGTCCAATGGTATCAGGGAAGAATGGTAGATCAGGTTGTTCTTTAGGATGTAGCAAAGGCTGGGTGTTGGAACTTCAAGACAAGGCCAAGGCAGAGTCATTAGAAGGGTATGCTTACAAGTTCTTGAGTCTGAAGGTAGGAGAATTAGTCCACAACTATTATCATAGACCCAAGCTGATTCTAAGATACATACAGTCATCGAGGCTCACAGAGTCACTATGAGCCTCAATGAGACAGAAAGGAAGTTCCCTGGACAGACAGGGACAAATAGAGTTTAGAGCATCAGATACCATGGATTCAACCACGTTACAAAGGGTTCTTAGGCAGTCAACCCAGGTCTCCCAGGGAAGTCATTGTATTAGTCTGTTCTCACACTGCTTTCAAGAAATACGCAAGACTGGGTAATTTATAAAGAAAAGAGGTTTAACTGACTCACAGTTTCATGCCATGGGGAACCCATGGGGAATTCAGCTGTTTCACATGGCTGAAGAGGCCGCAAATATTTACAATCACGGCAGAAGGCACCACTCCATGAAGCAGAAGGCAAGATAGTAAATGCTAGCAGGGGAAATGCCAGACACTTATAAAACCATAAGATCTCACGAGACTCACTCACTATCATGAGAAAAGTATGGGGAAAACCATGCCCATGATTCAATTACCTCCACCTGGTCCTGCCCTTGATATGTAGGGATTGTTATAATTACAATTCAAGGTGAGATTTGGGTGGGAACACAGAACCAAACCATATCAGCAGTAATGGGTTGCATTCTAGTGTTGAGAAATATTAAGTTTACTGTTGAGACACATTAAATTTACCCTGCCCTGTGGCTCTCTTATGGAGAACACCTTTTAGTTTGCAATTAGTGGTAGGTGGGTAACAGCTGCCTACCTGGTATATTTTTGAGTTATGAGTAAATACAGAACACCTGTTTATTAATACTAATCACCTGTTAAGAGAGAATCAATACATAGATCAGAATCTGCTCAAGGTCCTCAGCTTGGAAAGCAGTCAGCCCCTGAGGCTCTCAGGTCAGTAGGCTGCTGACCTCCCTCCCCCTAGATAGATCCACTTTGCTGTTCTATCTGGGTGTCTGCCTCTCATCACCTTCAGTGCCACCTGGGTGGAGGCCTCCCAGCTGAGCTGGTACTCAGTGAGTGGCGTCCAAGTGTGGGAACTCGAACTCGGGATGAAGGGTTGCCCGAGCAATGGACAGAGGAGAGACTAAGCTGATTTTTTCCAAGTACTCTTGGAAAAAATCCCCGATGTAAGTTGGGGAGCTCAGAAGTAGCCCGGGAACTTTTGAAAGAATCTCCCATGTGAGTTAGGGAGAACCCAGAAGTAGACTGAGAACTTTTGAAAAAAATCTCCCAGGGTTAGTTGGGGGAGTTCAGAATTAGCCCAAGAACTCTTGAGAAAATCTCCCAGGGTGAGCTGGGGGAGCTGGGTAATACTGGGGTGACATGGGACAAGGGTCAAGCAAGCTAGACGCTTGTTCTGGTTTGCTTTGTCAGCTGCTTAAGAGAGGAGGAATCGGAGCTAGTGCTGACAGTTTAACACAGTTTTCTGATGTGGTTGAGGAATTTTGTACCTGGTTTCCTGAGCAGGGAGCGTTAAGCATGGAGGAATGGGAAAAAGTGAGTACTACTTTATGGAAAGTACATAGAGAAAGAGTAAAAGATATTTCTATTCCGGTGTGGTCTGTTTGGGCTTTGGTGCATTCTGCCCTGGAGCTCTTTCAGACAGACGATGAGGAAAAGGATTCGGGAGAGGAGGAGTGTGAGGAAGTATGTAGAGAAATTATAGCAAAAGGATGAGAAGTCAAATGAGGAAAGGGTGTGCCTGTCAGCACCCCCTCAGTATCCTGTTAGGAGATGGCAAGATTCTCGTAATATTTCTACCTCTGCTTCTATTGGCATTTGTATTCCTAGAACTACGGTAGCCAGTTCCATCCGAGCCGGAATTCAACAAGTGAGAAAAGAGGGATATTTGGAGGCATGGCAATTTCCAGTTGTTGTACACCCTCAAGATCAGCAGGGGCAAGTACAGCTTGCTTTTGAGCCCCTTCCCTTCAAAATTGCTGAAGGAGTTTAAACAGGCCATCAGCCAATATGGGCCTGGGTCTCCGTGTGGGCTAGGATTATTAAAGAATGTAGTTACTTCTTACTGGCTGATTCCAATAGACTGGGATACTTTAACCCAAATTTGTTTATTGCCGTCTCAGTTTTTGCAGTTCAGGACCTGGTGGACTGACGAAGCTAATATTCGAGCTAATATAACTAATGTTCAACCTCCAATTAATATTGCCATGGAACAGCTTACAGAAACTGGTGTATGGGCTTCTTTGCAGGCTCAAGCCACTATAGTTGATTTAGTCTTAGAGCAGATTAGGAAGATGTGTTTAAGAGCTTGGGAGAAAATTACATCAGGAAGCGAAAAAAACCCTTCCTTTGGAGCTATTAAACAGGAGCTGAAATAGCCATATGCCGACTTTATAGCTCGATTGCAAGAGGCCATAAGAAAGGTCATATCAGACACAGAGGCTCAGGTTATTGTTTTACACTTACTAGTGTTTGACAGTGCTAATGCTGAATGCCAGGCTGCTTTATGGCCACTTAAGGGAAAGCTCTCTTAGTGGATTACATCAAGGTGTGTGATGGAATAGGGGGAAGTTTGCATAAAGCTACTTTGCCGGCACAAGCTATGGCTGGACTTAAAGGGGATGTGGTTTTTCCTGGAGCGTGTTACAATCGTGGGGATAAAAGGTCACACAAGAAAGGAATGCAGAAAAGGACCAAAAAGGCTTTTACCTTCTTTAAAGCAATGGGGTACTGGGCCCTTTTCTACATCTGAGAAGGCATTGGGCAAGTCAGTGTCATTCAAAGTTTGACAAGGAAGGAAATCCGATTTGGGGAAACAGGTTGAGGGGCCCACCTCAGACCCCGATCCAAACCAGGGCCTATCCAGTATGAACTATTCTCTCATCCTTATACAATGCTTGTTCCCTGCCATAGCTGGGAGTGCAGCAGTAGAATTGTGCGGCTCTCAAAGGGTAAGCATTTTACCAGGAGAGCCACTGCAAAAAAAAATCTATAGGAGTTTGTGGCCCTTTACACCCTGGAACCATGGGCTTACTTCTAGGAAGATCTAGTCTTAGTGTTCAAGGAGTTAGAATTCACAGAGGAGTTATTGATGTGGACTTCATAGGGGAAATTCAAATAGTAGTGTCTTCTGTTCCTTGGAGTGCTGAGCCTGGGGAACGCAGAGCACAGCTTTTAGTTATACCATATGAGAAAACAGGAAAAAGTGAAACTAAATGAACAAGAGGATTCTGAGGTACAAACAAGACAGAGCAGTATATTGGGTAAATCAAATTACTGATAAACGTCTACTATGAACAAGTTTTGGGGGTCAAAGTCAGGGATAGATTAGAGACCAAAGTGATTGGGTCCAGGACCCAGATGGCTGGGCAAGATTGGGTAAATTTCTCTTCTTGGACCTGTCTATTCTGGGGCAGGGAAAACCTTTGGGTGGGGATTAGGGGCCTCACTTGGAGGGCCACAGAGGCTTGAATCCAGCAGGGCCTGGTTCCAGAAGGTGAGGACAAGAACACTCAATGATACCAATTTGACAAACTTGGAGCAACAAACCCCCAGAAGATGCCTTCCTCTGGATGCCATGGGGTCTAGCTTGAGTCCCACTGCCCATATGCAGGAGTGGGAGGAGGAAATGGGGATGGAATATGCTGTAAAGGGAGAAAACATGGGAAAGGGGAAACTGTAGCAGAACTCTTTCTAAACCCGTCTAAAGCCTCTACTTCTTTAAACCTTGTGATTTTACTCATCCCAGCACCCCTGCCCCCCACTGCCTGCATACCAGATCACTGTCCTTAAACCCAGCTCCAGAGTCAACTTTCAATGGCCTCTTCCATCGATGCTCCTTGTTTAATTGATCCTTGCCTTTGCAACATCAGTGCCTGCTATCTCCAAGGGGTTCATTGTAAGCATCGTTTCTTAGGCTGATCCACTTTCTGACCCTGGTCCTCACAGGACCTTGATCTTTCTTTCTCTTGAGCAGCTGTCGGCCCAGGCTTCAGGCCCCCGAGATCTCCATCTTGTCACACCTCCGACTAATTCTTCAACTGTGGCTTGACCACCCTCCAGCTGAGATGTTTATACCAGATTTCAACATTTCTTTAATTTTAATCAATATTTACCTTATGGTATCAATGACCATGTAGGAAAATGAGGATGGTTTCAAGCCTCAGTGAGATCTCAGAACCGAGTGAGGAGCCCTGTCTTTCATTGACTTCTCATTCATCAACAAATATCTGTTGCTAGATGTCAGCTTATTGCTGTACAGAAAAAATTACATGGAATCAAAAGTAATAAAAAATAAACAATATTTAAAACCAGTGATCCATTGCTATGCCAATTTAAATCTTTTTTCATCATCTTCTCTAGCACCCAAAAATTTGAATACCTAGCAGACAGTGCTGAGACCGGAGTGTGAAAGCCCCAGCCCATCTGCATCACATGATTGTTACTTCACTAGGCAGGAAGCTGCTTGCTCATCACGTGATTCAGAACCTCTTTCTCTGCTTCTCATCCCTGGGGGCTACTAACCTTCATATATATCCAAGTGCCAATTTCACTTCCTAGCAGCTTCAGTACAGTTGGGAGCCAGAGCATTACTTTTTAGAAGGGAGGCTGACCAAGTAAGAAACAGCTCGCCAATGGGTGAATTGCATGATTTCTGCTTTTGAAGTTTAATGAACTCTTATGAGGGAGACATACACAGAGGAAACAAAATTTTACCAACTTGCCTCTCATAAAAAGGAGTATTTTGGAGGATGTTTAATCCCAGCCTTAGATTTGGGATTATTGGAAGCTATTAGGTTTAATATCTTTATGATGATGTAGATGCCATACTGAATTTCAATGGCACACCTACATGAGCCTCAGAGTCTCTCCTGGAACTATATTCATCATCCCCAGGGAGCCTGAGACACACATCTCCTGCTTCACCCACCAAACAATTATCAGATGTCCAAGTTCTTCAGTCACTACTGCTTAGATTTTTTACACTCTCTGGTACTAACAGGTGTTGAGCCCAGAGCCCTCCAAGGTAACTGTTGATAGTGCATGGTCTTCCAGAGAAAACATGGGTTGAATTCCAAAGACTGAGTTAAATAGTGGCATTTTTGGTATTCTCCAGGCTGTGGAGAAATCTTTGACAATAGAATAATTTTCTGGAATACGGGACATTCAGTGCCCCTGACCCATCAAGTTGCATCAGACTCCTCCAGCTTCTCCAGGGCCTTGAGCCACTGCAGGGCTGTCCTTCCCTTAGTGGTTCTCTGCCTATTGTCCTGGACTGACATCATCCATCAGTGACAATGTTTCCCAGAGGCAGAGATTTTACCCTCAGGGAATAAACTGGAGGTCCACATCCTTCTAGGGTGTGCAGGTCAGAAACCCCTGGGGAAGCAGGTTGGACCTCTCAACCCCACTAGGGTGATTCTCATTCCACCTTATTTGATAATCCCCACAGGGCTTAGGGCTCTAGAGTGCAGAATAGCACAGACTCCTAAATCAGCCACGTGTCTTAGAGCTGTTTCTCCATCCAACTTGGACAGAAGTCTCTCAGACAGATGATGTCAGTGCAACTGGAGGGGAGACATTAAAGTCTGTGCTCTCTCTGGCTGTGAAAAGCTTTCCCGGAATGTTCAGGACCTGATGGTGGGATTGTAGACTGGGGCAGTCATTCTAGAGAGCAGTTTGGCAGTACATAGTAAAATGAAGTGTGTCTACGCCCTGTGACCCAGCCATCCCTATCTAGAGCCTACACCCCAGACAGACCCAGGCTTAGACCCATAAAGGGATGTGTATGAGGGTGTTCATTGCAGCACTGGGTGTGGGAATAAAAATAATGATGAGACTGATGCTGATGGCTAACACTTGCTGGGTGCTTATGTGTGCTAAACACTTTGCATCTCCATTTCAGAAATGAGAAAAGTGAGGTATGAGAGGTGGAGTAAATGGGCTAAGTTCACATAGCTGGTGAATAGGGTGTGCTTCCAGGCAGTCTGCTTCCTGAGGATGCAGTGCTAACCATTATGCTTGATGCTCTACTTCTGTCTCCTCCACTGGGGAATGGGCAGGTAAATATGGAACAGTATGTATGAAGCCCATGGACAACTCTAAAAGCACAATGCTGAGTGAAAAAAGAAGAGAAAGAATGAGTTCTATAGTTACTATCATATATATATATTTAGAATAGAGAATGCAACATCATAAAATTTCAAATGTATTGCTACAAACAAGAACATTTAGTGATTACCTATTGCGGGTAGGTTGGGGGCAAGCAGAAGTCAGGGATGACTCATAGAAAACAAAATAGAGCAAACAAAACAAGAAAGAGCCTCGCCCAGAATGATGATGATTAGGCACCATGAATTGATGATGTGCTTCATTCTGCTCTCTTCTCCCGAAGTTCATATCCTGCCCACCCCCCCAATAATTCCCTTCATGAAACTAGATTAAAAGCTCCATTTCTACTTTAGGGAGGATCAGAGAAGGCACATTTATTCTCTTTCACTTCAGGGCTCCTTTCAGTGAGCAGCAGAGTCCTGCAATATGTATACATTCTACCTAGTGTTTTATTCCACCTCATGATATAAGTTCATTTCCTCCCGTTTGACAGATGTGGAGAGAAGCGGGTCAGGGAGGAAGCAACCCTGCAAATTATCAGCTGATCTTGCACTTGACACAGGTCCTGGCACAGAGGTTTAGCCCTGTGGTTTACAGAACTCCTCTATTAATGGTCCTGGCAACCACTGGTTTTATCTATAGAAATAGCCACCTGTTTCCCAGAAACAGAGGCATTTCCCAGTATTACCTGATGAAGACCTCAAAGCAAGGACCATGCCTTGGGGGATGATAGTAAAATTATTTTAATTAAATTTTTCCTAGGTTACATAGAAATAAGACATTATTGCAGACTTTTGAGAATCTTATTTATATCTCATGTATCATCTCTGGTGGCAGCTGACCCTAACACTTGGCATTGTTCACAACACGCCCACACCTGCATGGTATGTTTGTCTGTAAATAAGCATCTCTTAGTTCACTCTTGCCAGTATTCCTTTCTTTTCCTTTTTTTTTTTTTTTTTTTTGAGATGGAGTTTCACTCTTATCCCCCAGGCTGGAATGCAATGGGGTGATCTTGGCTCACTGCAACCTCCACCTCTCGGGTTCAAGTGACTCTCCTGCCTCAGCCTCCTGAGTACCTGGGATTACAGACACCCTCCACCAAGCCCAGCTAATTTTTGTATTTTTAGTAGAGACGGGGTTTCACTGTGTTGACCAGGCTGGTCTTTAATTCTTGACCTCAGGTCATCCAACTCGGCCTCCCAGAGTGCTGGGACCACGCCCAGCCTCTTGCCAGTATTTCTAAATGAGTTAAACATGGACATAGTTTACATTACTGCGTATCATTGTTTCCTATACAGATGGAGAATTAATTCATAGTTAATGTTATAATCAGACAACTTCAAGAAATGATTTAGCAGGACAGTTTTTGGCAAATGCACAACGACTATAAAATGTCATTTTTAAGAGTCCTATTGGCAAGAGAACTCTGTTTCTTTCCGTTCCCGGAGATTTTATTCTCACAACACTTATTTTAAGTTGCCTCCTTGTTCTCTGACACTGTGTTGGTAGAAGATATGGCTCTAGTTGGGGGACAAGCGGCTGTGTATGTAAGGTGTGGTATGGTTTGGTGTACACATACATATGTGTAGGAACTTGGCAAAGGATGGTTTCAGTTTGCATTTCCCTGAATATCTTGTGAAGTTCAAGTTTTTTACCACTTGCCTCTCCTCTTGTAGAATTGTATTTACAATGGACCCTCAAACAACATGGTTTTGAACTGGACAAATCCACTTACATGCAGATTTCCTTCTGCCCCCACCACCCCTGAGACAGCAAGACCAACACCTCCTCTTTCTCTTCCTCAGCCTACTCAAAGTGAAGATGACGAGGATGAAGAATTCTAGGATGTTTAATTTCCACTTAATGAATAGTAAATATAACTTCTCTTGTTTATTATTTTCTTTTCCTTAGCTTACTTTATTGAAAGAAGATAGTACATAATACATAGAACATACAAAGTATGTGTAAAACAACTGTTTATGCTCTCAATAAGCTTCTGGTCAACAATAGACTAGTAGTAGTTAAGTTTCTGGGGAGTCAAAAGTTATACTTACATTTTCGACTGCACAGGGATTGCTTCCCCCCGATCCCTGCATTGTTCAAAGGGTCACTGTATTTGAGTCAACTGTCTTTTTCCTTATTGACATGTGTGATTTATTTAAGTACTTTAAGTACTGAATTATTTGTTGGATACATGAGTTGCAAATATTTTTTTTTAGTGTGTGGCTTGTCTTTCACTCTCTTAATGGTGTTTTCTAATGAGAAGTTATTGGAATTAATGAAGTGTACTTTATTAATCTTTTTCTGTATAAGCAATTTATTTTTGTAATCTGTTTAAGAAATCTTTGCTTACATGATACAGCCTGTTTAATGTTAGGAAATGTTGTCAACCATATTACAGTGTTGGAGACCAAAAACTAACTCGAACTTGCCATATAACACTCCTGAGAAGCCACCTGACACAACACATGCTTTTGCTATCCTAAATGCTATAAGTTCTATCCTTTGAAGCTCATTCCACTGCCTCTCCACTGCCCCAAATATCACATCCAGATTCAACTGCCTTTTTGGTGGTCTTTCCCTATTTGGCTTTTCCATTCTCTTGATGCTCATACATCCCACTCCTGGGCTATATTGTGTTCTATGTCAAAGATTGATGAGGCTCTTTTTCTTACTTACAATGTCAAAAAACAAAATTTCAATAGATGTAGTTCAGTAATTTATTGGCTTTTTTTTTTTTTAGCAATTCATAAATCAGGCAGTGTCTGTGAAATATAAAGCACTCTGACAAACTGGCAGAATAGTTGGTTTTTGTAAGGAAGCTTGAAAAGGAACACGAAGAAATAGCATAGTATAAAAAACCCATAGGACGCTAATGATTAAATATGCAACAAGGCACAACAAAACTAAGGCAAATAATTATAGAAATAAAAATTTCAGAGGATAATAGAAGCAGCAAAATTCTCTGAGGGAGGTTTCCTGGGTGAGGCGATCTGAACATCTGCCTGCTGAGCTAAATGTTATGGGACAGAGTCATAGGGCTGAGGGTCAGGGGAGGAATGGCAGGAAAGAAGCTTGAAAGATGAAGTTGCCGGGCGCGGTGGCTCACGCCTGTAATCCCAGCACTTTGGGAGGCCGAGGCGGGTGGATCACGAGGTCAGGAAATCAAGACCATCCTGGTCAACAAGGTGAAACCCCGTCTCTCCTAAAACTACAAAAAATTAGCTGGGCATGGTGGCGCATGCCTGTAATCCCAGCTACTCAGGAGGCTGAGGCAGGAGAATTGCCTGAACCCAGGAGGCGGAGGTTGCCGTGAGCCGAGATCGCGCCATTGCACTCCAGCCTGGGTAGCAAGAGTGAAACTCCGTCTCAAAAAAAAAAAAAAAAAAAGAAAGATGAAGTTGAGGCTGCCTTTTAGCCCCAAAGGAGGGAGGGAGGGAAGCTGGGACAGAGCTGAGCATCCCACACCCTATGAGGGGCTGGATAGATCCAGCAGCTGAAGAGACCCAGGGGGCTGCTTCCACCTCTCACCAACCTGCTTCTGGGCATGGCAGTAATGTCTTATGGGTGAGTCCTTTTCAGTTCCCCTCTCCCTCACTCTCATACTCTCTCTGTAGGATTTCCATGGTGATAAGATATGAGAACATGTCAAATGTACCCACATGAGGAGCGTTAGATATGGTCTTTGTGGCTTTAGCTCAGCTGTCTGACTGCAGCCTTCCCAAGGTACATCTTGAGATAAAGACACAGGGAAAAGGAACAACACACACTCTCTCTCCTCGATTTAGAGAGAACTGAGAGGAGGCTGTGGTTTAATTGGACCTTCCTTAGGAAAGACTGTCACATTTGTAGAGCACATGATGTGGCTAAGAATATAAAACTTCAAGCTTGTTCATATTTGAATTACAACTGCTTAGCAATTTAACCTAAAACTGGAGACTTTGTTCATACAATATTTGTACCTATAATATTCTTGTTAATCTAAATGTTCCAAAGCAGAAATTCTAAAATAGGAAGATATGTAAACATATATGTGATATGCAAGGTTGATCACTCTTGCATTAGCATTCATACCCAGCTCAAGAAAGAAACAGAGGTCTCTCATTGTTTCTAATGTTCTTCCTGTGGACATCTACCTGGACTGATATTTTCCAAGAAGATTCTCTCAGAGCAAGGATGGAGTATCTGGCACTTATGCTGGAGGCAGCGAGTGGGAACATATTAGGGATTTTGAAGAGTGGTGTTAGGAATAGGCAAATATGTATGTAGGGTGTGGTGTGGTTTGGTGTACATGCATATATGTGCAGGAATTTGGCAGAATTGTGAAGAGAATTCTCTTTGGTACCCACCCAGGCACATGCTGGTCCCCATCATTGCCTTGTTCTTTTCTCCAAGGCTCTTTCAAACTTCTAGTGCTACTCTGCTCTTACTCCAGGCCCAAGTCCTATCACAAAGGTCGTTTCAGTCCATCCAGGCTGCTATAGCAAAATGCCTTAGACTGGGAAATTTATAAAAAACAGAAACGTAATGCTTATAATTCTGGGGGCCGAGGAGACCAAGATCAAGACACCAGTAGATCTAGCCTCTGGTGAGGTCCTGTTCCTCATAGACGGCACCTGCTATGTGTCCTCACATGGAAGAAGGCACTTACAAGCTCCTTGGGCCTCTATTAGAAGAATACTACTTCCATGCATGAAGGCTCTGCCCTCATGACTTAATCACCTCTCAAGGCCCCAACTCTTAATACCATCACCTTGGGGGTTAGATTTCAACTGTGAATTGAGGGACACAAACATTGAGACCACGGGAAAAGTTTTAAACCTTTCTGTGATCATGGGAAGAAATATTTGCTTTACAAAGACACACACAGGCCGGGCGCGGTGGCTCAAGCCTGTAATCCCAGCACTGTCGGAGGCTGAGGCGGGTAGATCACGAGGTCAAGAGATCAAGACCATCCTGGTCAACATGGTGAAACCCCGTCTCTACTAAAAAACTACAAAAAATTAGCTGGGCATGGTGGCGCGTGCCTGTAATCCCAGCTACTCAGGAGGCTGAGGCAGGAGAATTGGCTGAACCCGGGAGGCGGAGGTTGCGGTGAGCCGAGATCGCGCCATTGCACTCCAGCCTGGGTAACAAGAGCGAAACTCCGTCCCCAAAAAAAAAAAAAAAAAAAAGACACACACACACACACATGCACATGAAAGTTTGTAAAACAATATCTACCTATACCATCTATCTTCTACTTTAATGCTTTCCTTTTTTTTTTTTTTTTAAATTCTGAACTGCATCTGTCAAACTAATTTCACAACCCATGGCTTTTCATAAAGTGTGACTTCACCTAATGCCAAGAAAGGTGTTCATAAACAAGGTGGTTTATTGTTTTGCTTTCCTTTGGTTTTCAATAAGCATCAAGGTTTCCTACTGCTCGAGCTTTTCTGAATTTTATCGGTGAGCTCCAGAAGGCTCTTTCAGCAGCCTGGGTAATGAAGAGTTTGTACATTAACTTTCACTTTCATTCCACTTGGGAGGGCAGCCCCCAGGACTCTTGGGTGCTGCTCTGCAAGCTGTGTGAGAAGGACTTGCATCAGTGGGTGCTCCACCAAAGCACACTACAAAAAGCAGTGGGCAAGAGGTGCAGTAGCTTTTCCATTTGAATTCAGAATTAATTTATCGTGTTGACAAATACTACAGAAAGCTCTTCAAAACACAGCCATCAATATGATTCATCATAACCATTTTCATTTTAACCTTTGTTTACTTTGAGAACTAAGAAAGAGGGCTTGCAGTGACAGGTTCCCAGGCTGCTCCTTCTTTCAAGATGAAGAGTAGAACGTCACTGTCATGCCACGGCTAATAGGTAGGGACTGAAAGTATCCTTGGAAAGGGCTAGAGAAGGCTTCCTGTGGGGAGAAAGGCAAGAGCTACAACAACAGACTTAGCTAAAATAAGGCTGCAATGGAGTTGCAGTTACTGGCTGAATGAAGAGGCCAGTAATGTGGAGCTCAGATCATAACAATGAAAAATAAGCCAAATCAGGAACATTAAAGATAGTTAAACATTGATCCAAAACTCAGTAAGGTATATGAATAGAGAAAGTGAGTATCCTTCTACAGTGACTCTGATCAAAAAATGCTCAGATTTGTTGTTTGATTTCCATTTATTAAGCATCTGCTCGAAGAGATTTGTCCAAGATCACACAGCTTGGAAGTGGATTTAAATCCAGATCTCGGCCACGTGTGGTGGCTCACACTTGTAATCCCAGCACTTTAGGACGCTCAGGCAGTTAGATCACTTGAGGCCAGGAGTTTGAGATCAGCCTGGCCAACATGGCAAAACTCTTGTCTCTACTAAAAATCCAAAAGTTAGCCAGGCATGGGGGTATGCACCCATAGTACCAGAGACACAGGAGGCCGAGGCAAAAGAATTGCTTGAACCCGGAAGGCAGAAGTTGTAGTGAACTGAGATCACACCATTGCACTCCAGCCTGGGTGACAGAGTGAGATTTCATCTCAAAAAATTAATTAATTAATCCAGATCTCTCTTAATTTCAAAGGTCATGTTCTTTTCAAAGAATTCCACAGACTTCCAAAATTGTTTCTAATCTGGTAGGACTATAAGTGGGTGTTTCTTGTGGGTTTGTTTTTACTCTTTCCTTTTCTATATTTTTCAGTTTTTTTCCTGATGATCTTGAGTGCTTTCTTCTTAAATGAAAAGCAAACTCAATATACTCTGTGCTTTAAAAACATGGCCCACAGGAGAATTATTGCCAGTCCAGAAAAGACACAGCATTTCATCTATCTCAAACTATTTCACCACCACTGGTTTATTCTATCCCTAAAAAAATTTTCAGACTAGAATGCATTTCTTATTTGAGATGTTCCTTACTCTAATAATTTGGTCATTCTGGGGCCACATTTTTAGGCTTAATTTCATTTTCTTTCTTCTTTTTATTAGTCAAAACACAGTTGAACTTTCTAGCTCTTTATTTTTTATTGGGGGGTGGGAGTTGACATAAAGTCTTCAGTGGAAGGAAGTGAATGGAGAGAAAGAATCTTAAATATTAAGGTTAAATAATGGTCAGTATAGCAGGGACTGAAGAGCTCTGATCTTTGAAAGCCTATGTCTATGGAGACGATTTCTCCTTATAATAAAAGGCACTATCATAAAATTGATTTAGGAAAGTTCAGGAAGGGGGCTGCAGAAGGTTATTCTCTTCACAATTAATTTTTTGTTTAAATGACCTTAATTCTGGCCCATTCTTTTCACTCCTATCATCTTCACATGTAAACTGCACAATCATGACCTCATGCTACTTAGATCCAAAGGTTATCCAAGACAACACTTGCATGGACTATCTATAACTCGCACCCTGGGAAAATAACCTCACTAATGTGAACACAAACAGGGAAAATAAAGCAAGTGTGGACTAACCAAATTGGAAAATACAAGCATAATAATTTTGCTAAATGAAACCACCATCTTTTATCTCTCTCTGTCCCTCCCCCACACTTGACTATTTTTTTTTTTTTTTGCATGTGATCATTTTGTCCTCAAGGTAAAATAGGAAATAAGTCGTGATAGTTTTATTCCAGTCTTTGGCTGGAAAATTCTTGCTATCACAAAGGGATGGGCAAATTAGAGCATCTTTTGTGGCCTAAGGCTCACTTGTTTCCCCAGAGACAAAAGTGACTGAATGCAAATGCTCAAGACAGGACTAAGGAGTAGATTTTTTGTGGACTGAATAATCAAATCTGAGGGCATAAGTATTCCAGAAAGTGTCCCAAGAAAACTAAGCACTTGGGACCACGTGTTGCCAAATTTTATTAGCAAATATCAAAACTGCAGTGTCACACACGTAAGGAAGATTGATGTGGCTGCATTTCTGGAGTGTGTCCCAGAAGGGAAGAGTGGTCAGGGTGGATACGTCTTTCATGTTCTTGTGACACTGGGGATAAACAATCCTAAGTAATGAAATTTCTAGGTTACAACCTGGAAATCTTCTACAATATGAGGGAAGGACAAAGAAGAATTATTAGGGACACTGGGAAGGGCCTAGGAGACTTGCTTTGGGAGAAAGAAGTGCATATCTGTAGGAGTAAAAACCACAAGGAAACTTCCCATCCAGTGTAACATGAGACTGCAGTTCCCAGAGAGAACCATTCTGAAAGGGTATAATCAACTGGCCAATTTCATGGCCTCAGGATCAAATGTAACCAACCAATTAAGAATAGATGTGGACCAGAATTCTTCTGGTCATCACAAGAGCAGGGAGAATTAGGCAGGAGTGCATCCTTCTGCTGTGTCTGGAAATGCAATTTTAAGTTGGAATCCAAATCAAGGCCTTTCTTGGCGCCTCCATTCTGATTCCTTTTTCTGAAACACCTGGCCCTGGCACTTTGGCAAGTTGGGCTTAGAATCAGGGAATCAGGTCATTTACTTAAGTCAAAAGGCACTCTCTCACATGGGTGCTCGCTCTCTCTCTCTCTCCTCCCCCCACCCCCCTGTCCTTCCCACTCTCTTTTAGGTAAAAGAAGCTCAAACCTAGAAAGTCTTGGGCCCTGATCTCATCTGTGGCCCATGCCAGCAGCATGGTGGCAGAACACAGTGCTTTCCTCAAGATGACTTTTAAGCTTTAATCTTCTCAAATTAGAGGGGATTAAACCTTTTCTAATACTTCCATCAAACTTGAGGAATACGGATCTATAGAGGTATAAACTGTTCTTTCTCCATTTCTGTTCACCACTGTCTTTCAGAGATTGCTGCATTGAGACAGCATTGAACCGCCTCTGCTTCTAAACTGGCTCCGGCTCACTGAACTGGAGTCAGAATCAGAGAAGGAAAAATCTACTGAATGCCATACCTGGGGTAATGGAATGGAGTAGGAAGTGGAGTTAAAAGCATTTGGCACTCCCTTAACTTTAGACACAATTCATTCAGTAACTTTGATTCTTGTAAATTGTGGTGGTTTAGGGGTCTTGTCTTAGTGAATTAGCTATGAAATCTGCATTGATGGAAAAAGTAAAGTGGGCCAGTCTCTTAACTAAGAGAGAATGTGGACCTCCGTGAGAACATGCTCTTGTTTCCAGGGTTTCCATAGGAAAGAAAGACTTGAAGCAGTGATTTTTTTGCTATAGAAAAATACACTTCTCATTTATTGAGTCTTATCTTTTCATTCTTCATTGCCTTTTGGGAATGATTACTTGATATAGTGAAAAGTCACTGGAGCTCCACATTCACTTTAAGAGAGTCTGACCATAGAAATCAAAGAAGATGAAACTGGCCAGAGCTCTGCTCTACACCACATGAAGTATTTTCAAAGAGTCAGGTTTGATGTCTTAACTCTGTTAACTTCTTATACTATCATCTTCCATATGCTGGGTTCACACCAGAAGCAAGGGAAATGATGGCATGTCCTTTAACTGTGAGTGGGATTTTAGGAAAGACTTCTTTTGTCGTTAAAATTACTCATATATGCTAAGTATGTCTCCAACAAGATGACGGCCTAATACCTCCTCCTGTGCTTGTACCTCGCCAGTGTTTGGATCAGTTGCATATGGGCCTGTTACTAGATTACAATTAGGTATGTTACGGTATATCTCACTTGTTTCTTTATCCCCAGCTCCTAGCTGAATTCCTGTCTCATACTGAAAACTCAATAATATTTTCTTACTTAAATTAATGATGGAATCTAGTATTTTACTTAGCTTTAGCAGGTGGCAATTTCAGATAACTTTAATACAAAGAACTAGGACACATGGAACCTGTAGTGAGGTAAATGGGGGTTCTGCTCCCCCAAATACGTGCCCCTGTGTTTATACCCAGAACCTGTGAATGTGACCTTGTTTAGAAAAAGGCTCTTTGCAGATATAATGAAGTTAAGGGTTTTGAGATGAGTTCATCTTGGATGATCCAGGTGGGCCCCAAATTAGTAACAAGTAAACTTATAAGAGACATACAGAGGAGAAGGTGATGTGAAGATGACGGTACAAGTCAAAAAATACTAGTACTTTCTGGCAGAAACTAGAAGCATGGAACTGATTCTCCCTCAGAGTCTCCAGAAAGAACCAGCACTGCTCACACTAAAATTCCAGACTTCCAGCCTCCAGAACGGTGAGAGAATGAATTCCTGTTGCTTTAAGCCACCACATTTATGGTAATTATGGTGGCCACAGGAAGCTAATACAGGATCCATAGGAAATGTAGATAAACTATTTATCTTTCAAACATCCCTGTGGAACTGACAGTTTCCATTAAATAGTATATATAGTTTGACAGGCAGAACGTGGCCACCGTGCTTAACCCAGGGTGCTGTACTCTACCGCAAAGTTTACTGAACAAAGACCTCCTGCTTCTGATTTCTGGTCTAGCTTCACCTTGGGTGAGTTACCCTTTCTTCCTGGACTTCAGTTTCCTTGTTACAAAATGGAGGTCCTCTTTCAGGCTGCATCCCATATATCTCACAGAAGAAGTGTTAGTGGCAGGGTGGAGGATAGTGAATTTGCAGAAGGGGTGTATGTGAGAGAGAATAATATGAGTGGCACGATTTAAAGCCTGGCTAGCAAAGCATTAACTAATACAAGATGTCTAGATTTAGTAGTAACCTCTACCATGCGTTTAGGGCTCCTATGTAATTTTGGAGAGGGGGCAATTGCTCATTTATTTTCCAGCCAGACCCACACCAAAGCTTATGCATGTGTATCATTACATTTATATGAGGAATTAACAATCTTCAGATGACAACACAGCTGTGTCAGCAGAGTGCCTGCAGCTGAGTCAATATAAATTGTAACCAAGAACACTATACGCCAGAAAAATGGTCTATGCTCAAAGAACTCTCAAGAGAGGCCACCTGGCGCCTTGAGCTTTCAATGGGAGGCTAGACCTTCCTCACCAGCCCCTTGAATGGAGCCATCCTTGCAGTTCCACAGCAAGCTTGGGCCCAAGAAGCTGCTGCATGAAATGATTGGGATGCTGCAGACCCTCCCTTTAGCTCATCCTGAAAGCTCATGTCAGGGACCCCCCCTGTGTGCTTAGTGCCGTGGATCAGCTGAGGGTAGAGTGCAGGAACCTGCTCTGGAGGTCCCACAGCAAAAGATGATTCTTAGTTCCCATGAGAGCCCCGTTCCTGCCCTTGTCTGGGTGCCAGAAGTTGTTAATGCAGACAGAGCAATGCCTTGTTGGTTGCCCAGCTGAGAAGAACTTGTTAGCAGAGTTAGGTTTCTGAAGGGCCCATGCCACAGAGCACACATGGCTAATACCCTGAGGCCAGGAAGCGGGCAGACATTATCTCACATGGCCCTTCCTAGCACCAGATCTAGAGTCTGATTATCTGGACTGGAATCTTGATTCTGTCCTTTCCAGCTGTAGAACTTCTCTAAGTCTCAGTTTCATTGTTTGTAAAATAATATTATCTAACACATGGTATTGTTATAAATTTATAATCATATAATTCTTAATGCAATTAATAAAATTAGAAAGCTCAAAATCAGACATAATGTATTCTTTGACCATTACACATTTCTACTCATGGGTGAAAGATGAAAGCACAAGGGAAATTAGAAAACACGTTGATCTGAATAAAAACAAGAATACAAAGAGAAATTATAGCTTTAAACGCTTATATTAGAAAACCTGCAAGGTCTAAAAACAATGACATAAGTTTTCACCTGCAGAATCTGAAAAAGCAGGAGCAAAGTAAACACAAAGAAAGAAAATAATGAAGAAGAAACCTCAATAAAACAGAAAATGTCAACAGGCAGAATCCAATAATATATTGAAAAGATAATAGAGCATGGTCAAGTAAGTTTTATCTTAGAAATGCAAGTTTGCTTTAACATTCAAAAATCAATTGTCATTCACTATATTAACAGAATAAAGGTGAAGAATCATACTGTTTCAATATGTGCAAATAAAGCATTTCAAACATTCAGCACCCTATCAAAAAGCTACGAAGAGTAGGAAACGTCTTTAAACTGATAAACACAAAAGAAACAAAATAAACCCTACAGTGAATATCATTTTTACTGGTGAAAGACTGACTTGTTATACCTTAAATTAAGAAAAATGTCCCTGCACACCCTCACCACTTCTATTTATCATGTTTTGAAGGTTTTGGCCAGTATGATTTTGAAAAAAGGCACAAAAATTTGAAAGGAAGAATTTGCAGATACATGATTGTTCATGTAGCAAATGTTAAGAACTCTACAAAACAACTGCTAGAACTAATGAATGAATTTAGCAATGCCACAGGATACAAGGTTAATATACAACAATCAGTTGTTCCTTATACATCACTAGCAAACAATAGGAAAATTAAATTGCAAAAATACAATTCCATTTGCAATAGCAACTGGACAACATCAAATACTTAGGAATAACTGTAATAAAAATTGTCCAAGAACTATACACTCAAAATTGCAAAGCATGCTGAAAGAAGTTTGAGAAGACCTAAGTAAATGGGGGCGCATACCATGATTATGAATTAGAAGACTTGAGATCATGAAGACTTCAATTATCACCTAATTTGTCAGTGCAATACTAATAAAAATTCCAGCAAGCTCTTTTGTAGAAGTTAGAAAATTGATCTGAAATTATATATGGAAGTGAAAAACACCTAAAATAACCTAAGTGATTTTTCAAAAAAGGAACAAAGCTGGAGGATTTATTCTTCCTGATTTCTGGACTTATTATAAAGTCATAATAATACATTTTGGCATTGGTAAAAAGATTATATATCTATTAACCTATCAATGCAACAGAATAGAGTTTAGAAATAGACTCACAGACACATGATCAGTTGATTGATTACAAAGGTGCAATGTCAATTTAATGAGAAACAAAAAAGTCTTTTCAGAAAGTTGATGCTCAACTTTCACATGGGAGGCTAGACCTTCCTCATCATTGAATATGAAAAATATCAACCTCTACCTCACAGCATACACAAAAGTTATTCTGAAATGAATGAAGGGCCTAAATGTAAAATGTAAAATTGTAAAACATCAGAAAGAATCACAAGAGAAAATCTTTGCTATAATGGGGTAGAGAAAGATTTCTCAGATCATAAAAAGCAAAAGCCATACAAGAAAAAGAATTATAAAATTGGACTTCATCAAAATAAAAATATTTGTTCTTCAAAAGAAAGCAAAAGGACAAGCCACAAATTTGGACAAAATGTTTGCAACATGTATATCTACCAAAGGACTTGTTCTAAAACGTAAAAACCCTTAAATGTAAGAAGATAAGCAAAAGTCTTATTCAGACACTTCACATAAGAAGATATACGAATGATAAATTAACATGAAAACATGCTTAACATAATTAGTCATTAGGGAAATATGAACTAAAACCACAATAAGATATCAGTACACACCTATTACAATAACAAAAATAAGTGACCAACCAAGTTTTGGTGAGGATATGGAGCAACTGGACTATTAGTGGAAATGTCAAATGATACAACTATTTTGAAAAAAAGTTTGACAGTTCCTTAAAAGACTAAAAACAAGAACCAAAAACAAACAAGAACCACCTATCACAGACCAGGCCATTTTGCTCTTAGAAAACAGAAGACCTACACCCCCATAAAGACTTGCATACTTCTTCTTTAGAAAGAAAGAAAAATAAAAATAAAAAGACTTACATACAAATGTTCATACCTGCTTTATTTTTAGTAACCAAAACCTGGAAACAGCTCAAATCTTGAAAGGATAAACAGGTTATAGTACAGCCATGCATCACTTAATGAAATGGATACATTCCAAGAAATGTGGCATTAGGCAATTTTATTTATGTGCAAACATTATAGAGTGTGCTTAAAACCTGCATGGTATAGCCTACTACACACCTAGGCTATATGCTATAATCCATTGTTCCTAGGCTACAAACCTGTACAGCATGTTACTATACTAAAAACCATGGGCAATTGTAACAAATGATAAGTACTTGTATATTTAACCATAGAAAAGGTGTGTAAAAAATGCAGTATTATAATCTTATGAGACCACTGTCATATATGTAGTCTGTCCTTGACTAATGCACTGTAATTCGGCACATGACTTTATATTCATACAGTGGGAAACTACTTGACAGTAAAATTGATATATTATTGAGATATGTAACAATGTGTATATATTAGTCGGTTCTCATGTTGCTATAAAGAACTGCCGGAGACTTGGCAATTTATAAAGGAAAGAGGTTTAATTAACTCGCAGTTCAGCATGGCTGAGGAGGCCTGAAGAAACTTACAATCATGGCAGAAGGGGAAGCTAAACACATCCTTCTTCACATGATGGCAGGAAGGAGAAGTGTTAAACAAAAGGAGGAAAAGCCCCTTATAAAGCCATCAACTCTCATGCAAACTCACTATCATGAGAACAGCATGAGGGTAACCACTCCCATGATTAAATTAACCCCCACCAGGTCCCCCCTCAACATGTGGGTGTTATAAGAACTACAATTCAAGGTGAGATTTGGGTGGGGTCATGGTCGAATCATATCAGTACAGAAATCTCAAAATAATTATGCTGAATGAAGGAATCCAAGCAAAAAAAGAGTACATATTATATAATTTGATTTGTTTAAAAATAAACTGAGGCACATTAAAATAATCAAGAGCGTATTTCAGCAAATAGGGATTCATGAATCAGGTAACTCCAGATTGCAAGTGGCTTGGAAGCTTCCCTAAAGGTGTATGAGGGGAACAATTTTATAGACTAAATGAGGAAGCAAGGCAAAATAATTTTTAAAAATTGGTCAGAGTGGAGCACTAAACTTATTTGGACCATTCCAGTGGAAAGTCCCTAATTAGAGGTTAGTTGCTAGTTTCTGACTGGTTAAGCTTTGTTTTATTTACAGTAAGTTGGGTTTTGGTTTGCTTATGTAGGGACCCAGAGCCCCAGAGCTACCTCAGTCTTGGGCTTGTAATTAATATTTTTAACACATTTATATAAAATTATAGAAAAATGCAACTAATCTACAGTGACAAAACAGATCAGTGGTTGCCTGAGGACAGTGGAGGATGGAGGAATGGATCACAAACAGGCATGATGAAGAAAATTTTTGGAAATTGATGGAAATGTTTGTTACTTGATTTTCGTGATGACTTTAAGGGTGTATAATATGTCAAAACTCATCAAATTATACACTTTTAATGTGTGAAGTCTACTTCAATTATATCTCAAAAAATGTAAAAGAATTTTAAAATGACATAGGCAGAGCAAAAGAGGAAAAAATTAAACAAAGGAGTAAAGATAAACCATGTTACATAATTTTGACAACTGTTGAATATGGATGCTAGATACAGAGGTTCCTTATACTGTACTATCTACTTTTGTGTAAGTTAGAAAATTTTCATAATATCATTTTTTAAAGTACAGCTAACATGCTTATTTGGGAATGATACCCTGCAGAGTTGGAAAGATGCAAATTTTTTTAAAGACAGAATTTTTCTCTGTTGCCAGGCTGGAGCACAGTGGCCCAGTCTCAGCTCACTGCAATTTCCACTTCCTGAGTTAAAGGGATTCTCCTGACTCAGCCTCTCAAGTAGCCGGGATTACAGGCATAAGCTACTATGCCTGGCTAATTTTTGTATTTTTAGTGGAGACAGGTTTTTGCCATGTTGGCTAGGCTGGTCTTGAGCTCCTGACCTCAAGTGATCCATCTGCCTCAGCCTCCCAAAGTGCTGGGATTATAGGAAAAAGCCACCATGCCCACCCTAAACATTGAATCTATAGCCATTATATGGTTTGGTGACTCAAAAGTTATAATACATAGGTCAAGAAACCAGTGGTAAAAGAAGAGGTTTCCCTCACTGTCACTCCCAGTGACCCTCTCTGGACATTTGTACTTTCCAGTCTAGCACTTTTAGGCTCTGCTGCAGTGGAGGTACTAGTGCACAGGTGTTACAGGGAACTAAATATGGCCTGAGAAGGACTCCCTACTTCTATATTTGAATCCCTGTGGACCAACAGGAACCTAACTTATTAGGCAGACAAGATTGAAAACCTAACTTAAGAGTATATACCTGTAACAATAGCTGAGTACTGGCCAATTCCAACAGCGATACTTCAACCACATTACCGAGTGTTCAAACTGTGTTCAAGTAAGGCAAACCCAACCTGTAACTAATCCAGCTGTTCTGTAACTCACTTCCGATTTCTGTATGTCACTTTGCTTTTTTTTCTATAAATTTGTTCTGATCACGAGGCATCCCTGGAATCTCTCTGATTCTGCTATAATTCTGGAGGCTGCCTGATTTGTGAGTCATTTTTTTTCTTGCTCAATTAAACTCCATACAATTTAATTTGTCTGAAGTTTTATTTTACCACAGGGAAGGGTTGCAATTATTAGGGAATACTGTCAGTGTGCCATTAAACCTAAAGCAGAGGTCTCACATATTTTGCTCTCAGGAATCTTTACACTCTTTGCAGACCAATGAGTTTTATTTTTGTGGGTTTTCTCCACCACTAAATACCCTATCTGTAATTAAAACTAAAAAAAAAAAAATGTAGTTTTTATTTAGTAATACATTTTTAAAAAGTAAACCCATTATATTTATTGTTTTTTATAACACATTTTAATGAAAAATGAATTATTTCCAAAACAAGATTTAATGAGAGAATGCCATTGTTTTATATGTTTCCAAATCTTTTTAACATCTGGTTTAATAAGTGATAGATTCTCATATCTACTTCAGTATTCACTCTGTTGTAATATGTTGTTTTGGTTTACGTACGTGAAGAAAATTTGGTCTCTTGCAGATATGCAGTTGAAAATAGTGGACCTCTGTCGCCCCCTGAAACTGTTTTGGGAACTCCCAGAACTCTTCAGACCTCTCTTTGAGATCTTCTTACCTAAAGATATAACTTACACCTAGTCATTTTGGATTCCACATACTAATAGATCAACATAAAGGCAAGAATTACTATAGTGGGAGTGGTCATTGGTCCTGATTACTGTAAAGAAATAGGATTGCTCAAGCAAAAGGCCAGCAGGAAAGATGTCTAGTACTCAGGAAATTCATTGGGGCACTTTTTATTTATTGAGTTCATACGTTGTGATCCTTATGACCAGGCAATTCAAGCAGTAGTAGTTTAATAAAAGCATGGTAATTAGGGTTTCAGATCCCTCAGAAATGAAAGTCTATGATATCACACCAAGCAAATAACATAGACTAACAGGACTGCTAAACAAGGAGTAGAGGAGGGAGATAATAATTATCAAGGGTGACTTTGGGATCAACTGCAGCTCAAATGCAGCTGTCCAGATTGTATCCTACTCTATTAAACTTTCTGTTGTCTTTCCTTTTTTTTTTTTTTTTTTTTTTTTTTCGTTCTTTTGAAATTCTAGGCCAGATACAGTGGCTCACGCCTGTAATCCCAGCACTTTGGGAGGCTGAGGCGGGTGGATAACCGGAGGTTGGGAGTTCGAGACCAGCCTGACCAACATGGAGAAACCCCGTCTCTACTAAAAATACAAAATTAGCTGGCACATGCCTGTAATCCCAGCTATTCAGGAGGCTGGAGGCAGGATAATCACTTGAACCTGGAAGGCAGAGGTTGTGGTGAGCTGAGATTGCACCATTACACTCCAGCCTAGGCAACAAGAGCAAAACTCCATCTCAAAATTTAAAAAATAAAAACAATTTAAAAAATTCTGACCAACCACCTCCTGAAAAATCAGTGTCAGGGCTGTGTTCATTTAACATGGGACACGAAAAGAATCTCAATGATGCAAAGGCTAGACTGCGGCAGACACTGTTGGTGCCCAATCCGTATTCTCTCAGCACTCACCCGTTCCTTATATACTGATGGCTTTCTACTCGAAGCTCCTGAGACCCAGGCCAGTCAACACCACACAAGAAGGGCAACAAAAGTGCTTGGAAAGATGGTGTTCCTGGAGCATACCTGAACCAATGATGAAAGGCAATAGGTGGATAAATACCCCAGTTCCTTATACTTTGGTTGGGAAAACTCTGAGATGTGTTATATGTAGTGTCCTAAAGGTCCCCTGTGGATAAGTCCCAGTTGCTGCAGAAGTAAATGGCTCATTATCACACCCCGATATTCTTTTTTCTTTTCTCTATTTCACTTCACCTCTCCCTGACCCTTGATTCTTTGGCTATGACATCAAATAAATTACTAGTACTTAAATCTTTGACTAGACAGCTGCTTCTGGGAGACCCTAGTGAAACTTTTCTGACCTGGGTATCATTACGGCAGGGGCATTCCATCTAAGTAACAATTACATGCATTCAAATAAACTGTTTAGAGTAGATTTATGTGCTACTTAAATATGTCCTTCCACATAATGATGTAAGGTTATAGCAGCCTGAAACATAATAAATTAAATAAATGTGATGTAGAAACAGAAAACAATGGATGGGTGGGTGGGTGGTGACTAGATGGGTGAGGGAGATACGTTGCCATACGAGGGCCCTTCTTATGCTGTGGGTAGAAGTGAGCCTTTCCTTTTGCTTTTTAGTCACGCTTGCATTCTAATATGTTAGCATTCTGTTTCTAATATGTGTTTAGTACTCTTTACAATTTATTGTAAATCAAATTATTTTCATCAAAACTCTATGCGGAGCCTTAGATATATCTTTCCATATGCTTCTTGTGATATTCTCATTTTACAAAGAAATGTATATATGGACTTTCACTGTAATTCTTTAAACACAGGAGGGAACAAACATTTTGTCATGTTGTACTCTTCTGGTTTAAAAATAAAAGTATATATTTGGATTGTTTAAGAAAAAAAAAGAGGATATCAAAAATGGCTTATACAACTGCAGCTATAAGCCAGAATTAAAAGTCCAAAATAACTACTATATGTACATTTATGGAGAATTCAATTTGCGTGTTTGTTTAATTATAGCATGATATACAGGCTACCTTTACTGCTCATTTTGGAAAAGTTAAAGCTATTCTTAAAGCAGAGTTTAAAATTTTTATCTTGGGAACAATCATCAAAGAAACTGGCTAAAATGTAGATTCCTGGGTGCCACTTAAGACTTATTGAATCATAATCATAATTCCTGGGGCCTAGGAATCTGCATTTTAAATGATAATCCCTGGAGATCCTACTGTGGATGGTTCTTGAATCAGACTTTGAGAAACACAGCCAGATATAGACTCTCTTGACTAGAACTCAAGTGGAAATCTTACACTAAAATTTATCGAAGTCCTAAGAGGGAACTCAAGAGGGACAGATTTTAAAATGGTGCTCTCTATGTTGAGGTCAATTAGGAGGAAGTTAGAAACCTGAGTAGGATCCCATGTGAAGCTGGGTCAATTTTGGTAAACATCTCAGCTATTAAGACAAGGAATAGGACAAGGTCTGTAAGCCCCAGCCCCAGCTAGCTATGAAACAATTATGCAGTACTTTGAAAGTCAGACAAATTTGATCCACTGGTATATTCTTTGCTTACGTCCATGTTGTTCTCTCTTGACATGTAACAAAGTTGTCTTGGAAGTTACAGCTTGATTGTATCTATATCTGACTTTAAAAGGGAATTTACACACCTCTGGGGCCAAATAAGGTGGTGGCTACAGTGTCTAACTTGGAGAACCCCAGGTAGAAGTGTGATATATGGGGGATAGAATTGGAGCTGCTTAACAAGCTCCCTATGTCTACACTGGATTTTCCATTCTGGATAATCATTGAAAGTTCTGGGTTTTATTTTAATAGATAAGTAATTTTCTATTAAATACTTCCTGGGTGTTTGTAATAAAGATTTTAAGCCAGTTTTCAGCTACAAGTAGTAGAAAACATCAAGAAAATTAATTTAAACAAGGAACTGAATAAATCCATAGGTAGGGTGGGCTGCAAAAATGGCTGATTTCATGACTCAACAGTGTTTTCAGACATGAAGATATTTTCCATCTCTCTCTGTGTCACAACTTTTGAACATCTTAAGGTTGGCTCCTCAATTTTAGAGGATTATAAGATGTTGTAAGGTTGTTGGGGTTATATGGGATTATAAGATAGTTGCCATTAGGAATCAAGGAGGTACGCTTTTTTTTTTTTTTTTTTTTTTTAATGTCCAGCAGGATAGAGCAATCACATCTCTTCCAATCTTGAAATAAAAGTTCTTTGCTTTTGTCTAACTAGGCCAGTATCCCAGGTAGTTGACGCTCCCCAGCCCTGGACCAGTAGCTGAAACAAGGAGGGAATACCATGAGAAAACTGGCTTAAGCCTGAGTCCTGGACCAATCACTGACAATGGAGATGGGATAACCATGCTTGGATCAGTAAGAAGCTACCCCCAAACTGGGAATAGGGTCAGCTTCCCCTAAGTAACAAGGACTACCAAGAAAAGGGGTAGTGGACACCTAAAAATATTTGGGATCTGTTTGGAAAAGATGGAAAAGGGAATAGATACTAGAGAAGCAATCAGCAGTTGACTATACTTAATGTTACAGAGCTTTCTACTTAAAGGTCTCTATCCCAGCTTACATGTAAACTTCTGCCATTCAATCTTTCCACATACAGTTGAAGAGACTCTTCCCTATGACCTGTGGAAGAGTCCAGGGAACCCTTCAGGCTTAAGGTATTTTGGAATGTAGTAGCAAGATGGCCCATGGAGTGCCACTGCAAATAGCATGACAACATTCTGTGGCAAGAAAGGTTGCTATGCTATGCTTATTGGGCAGTCAATTTAGATACAGATGGAGAAATAGTCCCTCCCCCACTGAGATCTTGCACACAGATTTTTAAGATGATTCTTACTTGTGACAGCACCGAGTGGTAAATTGAGAAAACTATGATTCTCATGTTCCAGACTATTTTCCAATTGTTCACCCTATATTTCCTGTTCAATGCCCCTTTATCTACCTTCTCTGCCCCAACCTCTTTTCCCAGATAGTTCTCCCCATCTAGCAATATCCCTTTTCTTTTGCTCATTATCCCCTATTTTTAGTGCTTTCCAGAGTGCCAGTTCTGGACCCTCTATCCCTCAGGCTCAAAGCCCTCTACTAGTTCATTTTCTTTGGTGCACTAATCCTTAATTGTGAAATTCAGGGCTCAAATCACTAACAACTAAAAACTAACTTCTCTTTCCAGGGTAGGGAGGCTTAGTCATCATACACGTCCTAGAAGGGAAGAAGAAATATTTGCCTTCCCTCCTGGGTGTGGGGAATGATAGGAACTGAGCGGAGGCAGAGAAAGTTCCCTCCCTCCTAGAATGGGTTTAATCACTCCTTCCATTGCAAAGAAGCAAGAAAAACAGAAAACAGGTAGTGACATCACCATATTAAAACCGGTTAAAAACTCATATCCTGTTACCTTTATATTACCATATGTTGTCTCTTGTATGTTTAGAATAGTTTTTTATAATTAAGGGAAGAAGATGATGATGTCCTTAGAGCTTCATGAGTGTTGGCTTCGGTTTGTCCTCTGCTTGATCATGTCCAAATGGGCTGGTGGAATGGATCTGTTGAAAGTGTTTTCATTTTAAATTTCTTTTATTATTACATCATCTGGGCTCTGGTCACCAAAACCCCCCAGCATCTTTGGCATAGGTGGAATGTTGTTACACTGAGCAGCTTGGATATTCTTGTGGTGTGAGAATGCAAAATGAATAAGAAAAATCAGGTGGGCTTTTATTAGAAAAATCCTTAGATACTATAATGTGCCAGTCAGAGGATTATGGGAATAAGTGATAATAGAGAAAACACATCTTGCCCTCTGTTGAGCCAACTCTTGAAGTTTTAAGGACTGAAATATTTTTCTGGTGTGCATAGACAAAAACTTAAAGTTTCAGGTTTGCTTGTCTCTTATTAAAAGGAAGAAAAATATTTCTTTCTCTCCAATCTTCAACCACTTCATTTCAGACCACAGAGCTTATTAATATTCAGTAATATGTCTAGGTTTACACAGATAAAAATAGCTAACCCTTTCATTTAGAAACAGACTTCTGTAAGCACAAGCTCATTTTCTCTATCACTGCAAGTATAACTGCCTGTCTCTGCGGATAGATCATCCACCTCCTACCAGGGACCAGCATGTGGAATGATGGTCACTGTCACTTGTTTCATGGAAGGCTGCCTGTTAGCACGTTTGTCTGTTTCTCTTTCAACCATACTTGAACCTGCACCCCCCAAAATATTAAAACATGTTAAATATCCCTTCTGTCTGTTAAGGGGAAGATTATCCTCCAGTAAGAGGTGACCCTTGGCCATCCCCAAGGTTAGCAAGATCTGCACATTATAGATCTGTGCTAATACAGCAGCCACTAGTCATGTGAAGATTTAAATGTAAACTTATTAAAATCAGATAAAATAATTCCGTTTCTCAGTTGCACCAGCCACATTTCAAGGGCTCAGTAGTTGTACGTGGCTAGTGACTACTCCACCGGGTGGCACAGGATATTTCCATTTATTCAGAAAGTTCTATTAGATAGCACTGCTAATAGGAGGTCAATTGAGTAAATATATCTTTTGACTAAAGAAAGAAATCAAGCTTTTAAAGAATTAAAGTTAATTTTGTTCAGAAGTCTTACTGAGGACTACAGACTACCGTCTACAGCCGCACAGTGGTTCTGTCAGACCTATTTCGGCATAGTATTTTAGACCACAGCTTATATTGGTGGTAGGGGTTCTCTACTTGCAAAGTCACATGAAACTTGCTCAGAAATTATATTAAAGTAGAATCACCTCAAAGTTTGGGTGTAAAAATACATCTGGTTATAGATTACAGAAGCATAATCACTGACTCTGTCAGACGTTATCTTAAGTGCAGGAAAAGGCAAGGACTAGGGTAATTTATCTTTTAAGAAATGTAGTGACTCAAGCAAAAGACGTGAGGTGGGAGGAAGGTGTGTGCTCTATGTGTTTTGTCTTCAAAACATCTTTCAAGAGAGCTGCACATCATCATAGAGTCAGAGGCTTTGTGAAATTATAGTAGCAAATGGAAATGAGCAAACACAGCTTCTTTGTTGCTTTGTCTCACATGGTATATGGAAAGTCATTTCAAACTCCAAGTTGACTATGATTATTATTTCTATGACAGTTCATGAATTTTAACTAACTATAGGTTTTGTGGGATTTCTTTGTAAAATAGTTTTGTGGGGTTTTTGTGTGTGTGTGTGTGTGTGTGTGTGAAATAGTTCATGTTTTTCTTTTTTCTTTCTTTCTTTTTTTTTTTTTTTGAGATGGAATTGCACTTTATCGCCCAGGCTGGAGTGCAGTGGCGTGACCTCAGCTCACTGCAGCCTCCACCTCCCAGGTTCAAGTGATTCTCATGCCTCAGCCTCCCAAGTTGCTGGGACTATAGGCACCTGCCACCATGCCTGGCTAATTTTTGTATTTTCAGTGGAGATTAGGTTTCACTATGTTGGCCAGGCTGGTCTTGAACTCCTGACCTCAAGTGATGTGCCCACCTCGGCCTTCCAAAGTGCTTTGATTACAGGTGTGAGCCACCGCACCTGGCCTCATGTTTTTCAATCTGCAAAAAATCAGACAGTCCTTGGTCTAGTTCAGACATCACCACCACCTGCTGCACAGTCTCCCTTAATCTCCGAGTGTAGATTCTTTCCTATAAAATGGAGACAGCGATGTTGCCTGCCCTGCTATTTCATCATCAATAGGCAGGGATTGTGTCCTATGTCTTATTTATCTTTTCACCATGAAGCTTAAAACAGTGAATGGTGCACAGCTAGTGCTCAATAAATGTTCATTAAGCTAAACAATGAAATAATTTACATGGCTGCCCTTCATTACATCAACGCGTTCTTTGATATATAACCAGATGGAGGACTTTAGCTGCTAAAATTTGAGGGAAGATGTCAATAGCAACATAAAATTAAGAAGAAGAAAAGGTCTCTAAAGAGGATTTTAAGGAACTTTTAAGGAAATTACAGCAAAGATCTAGTAAATTCTTGAAAGTCTTCTGAGTCAGAGTGATGCGATTTAACTATTACCCTTGGCTGCACCTGGCTTCAAAGCAGGAGTGACGCAGCCTAGTTGTATATGGGTTACAGTTATATGAGCGATTAAAAATAGAACATTTAAGTTAGTTTCTTAGGGCCATTTAAATGATAAAGGATCTTTTTCTCTTTACCTTCTGTCCCCACAAGCCTCACTACCTCCATGTCTATAACAGACATAGTTTTTAGAGTGTTTATAAAGAACACCATAACTTCCTGCCTCGTAGATACTAGCATTTTTTCATAGTTATTATATGTATGAGGCCACATTTTTAAAATGAACACTCACAGGGCAAAGCATTGCAGACCACTGACCAATTTGGATGTTAAAAGTCAGATTTTTTTTTTCAAGCAGCTTCTAAATTACTAGGGAAACAAGCCAGCCAGCCAGATGTGTGTGCAGTAGAATTCCAGCTGAGAGAAGCACAGAAGTCAGGCTGTACTGGCAGTTTGGAGGAAGGGTTGGGTTACTCTGGGAAGACATTCTGGAAAGAAGGACCAAATGTTCAAAACAGATTAGCACCCTGACAGATTGGGAACGGGTTGAAGAATCTTTGGGGCCAAAAGACTATGAAGATTACATTGTTCCTTGCTTTTCTCTGTAAAGTCAGGGCCCAGATGTGCTGAGCTCCAGGGGTGAGCTGACCAGGCACATGGCCAGGTCGCAACTCTATTTACTTCATGAGCAGATGAAAGTCAGTTCTCTGCAGCTCCTTAGCATAGAAGAGCTTGGTTTGGTGTTTTGCTGTTCATTATATGCTACCTTTGCTTAGGTGGTTCACGTATGTTAATCTTCATTAGGTGATATTTGGTGGGCCTACACTCATTTGCATGTTTTACAAGACTTCCGTCATGTCATTGAAGTGACAAAATGACCCTGGCTGTGTCTTTTCCAATCTGGCTTCCATATCTTACCATCTTTAATTAAACGGGAGTGATGTACAGATGAGGAGGTCCGGGAGTGTATTCATTTTTCTGTCTGGTACTACTTTTGTCTGTTATTGATCGTATTCTCAAAATACACTCTAAGGATGGTAGAAAATATACTCTCCAAATGTTGATTTGTTGCAGACCTAATTCTGTAAATTCAATAAATAACAAATTAATATTCCAAATCCTTTTCCTGCCACTTTTTTTTTTTTTTTTTTTAAGATAGTGATTCCAAATCTGAGTTCCTTTAGGATGTCAGAAGCTCTTTTGCAGACATCAGGCCGCGTTTCAAGTCTTCTCATTTCTATGCTAAAACATTATTATGTCCTTTGGCTCCTTAGGGTGCATGAGAGTCTGGATCCCTTTGGTCTAATGCTGGTCATGGTCACATAAGTGATTAGTCAGTCTCAAATCCTGGGCATTGTCTCATCCTCTCATCCACCCTTTTCCAAAACACATACAAACACAGCTCATTCTGGGAGGCTATGCGGTCCAGAGAAAGAATACTGGATGGACAGGGAGTACAGAGGCCTGGGTTCTAGTTGCCAGCAACTAGCATAGGCAATTCTCTCCACCCCTCTGTTTTCTTCAACTGCAAAGTGATCAAGCTGGAATAGGTCATCGATAAGGCTCTGCCAGCTATGACATGGCTTAAATCCATGAAGCCTGGAGAATACTAAGGCAAAAACAATAGGGAGGGCAGAACTCATAAAGAAACTGCATCTCCTCATTGCAAATGTAAGAAAATTCGAAGCAGCAGACTTAGACTTCTTAATTGGTACTTTTCATCTGGTTTGGAAAGAAATCAGAAAGTAAAAGATATAAGAAAACACTTGCTTAAAACTGCTTCTTTTAATAAATTCCTTGAAAAAAAAAATTGTCCTAATTGTTTCTCCAGAAAGAAGAGGTTTCTTCTTTTCCAATCTCTGATTCCAGGAAGTTTCTAAGTTCTCTGTGTTGCAGAACATTTGCTAAAGTATTTGACTTATTGTATGGGGTGATAACTATGCTAGAGCTATTTTTGGATACTTTCATCTAAAAATCTTTATGCACTCTTCAGTACAGTTTTTAAATGTGTGAGTGTGTATCCCTGTCTTAGAATTCATAATATATATGAACAGAAAAATGGATTAATTTCTCAAAAAAATAAAATCTCATAAATGTATCTTCTGTACAAATTAGCAGCACATTCCTGAGTGTCTTCCCTAAGGTTCCTTACTGAGTTTCTGCGTCATATTGCTCCTCTTCCTAGTGTATTCTTCTCCCACTCCTTTGTCCCATCCACATACACACCAGGGTTTAGAGCAGCAGCTTCTAGCCCATTTTCACAGCCTCTGGTCCTCGCAGAACCTTTGGTCTTTATATCACAACCTTTCAATCATCCATCTAATCCAAAGAATATTTTATATGCTGGACACTTTGCTAGATAGTGAAGATGTTTCATAAATAAAAGGGCCCTGTTCAACCTTTCCACTCAATTGTGGGTGAAATGGACATTAAATAATAGCTGATTATTTTGTTACAATTATAATAGTGTTACATAAGAGAAGTCACTGTGCCTCATTGTAGAATGGGGAAAGTAATTAGTGACTGTATGGGAGGAGTGTTAGGGAAGACCTCTAACACTCTGTCTGGTATTACTTTTATTTATTACTGATCATATTCAATAGCAATAGGGAGGGCAGGAAATGATATTTTCTTAGACTTTAAAAGAGGATGAAGAATTGTCCAGTGGAAGAGAAAGTAGGGTGGTGCCTAATATATTGCTTAGTAAATATTTGTTGAATGAATTTATAAGCAAAACTTCCAGATAGAATTATAATGGTTTATTATGATGCTAATCATAGTAGTTACCATGTATAAGAAGGAAAAAACTACATATATTTTAGGGCCAGGAAGCTCTTATTCATCCTGCCAGTGACGTGGAACTGAAAAGGCCAGCTGACCAAAAGAGATCAAACTTTTGACCTTGCCCTGTTTAGTTCTCCAAACCACTGCAGTAGCTAGACACAGACGATTGTGATATTTTGAAATATCACAATTCACAATTGAAATATCACAATATCACAATACTTTGAAAGCTTTAAAAAGGAAGAATATTGAGTCTCTTATGAAAATAGTCCTGATCACAATGTTTGCATTACAAACTGAAATCCAATGGAATAAACCCTGGCTGGCCTATGTGGTAAAACTATCATATTTTTCATAATGACTGTGCAAACTCATTATAAAATCATAATTTTGAGATTTCATACCCATCATGGTTCCAAACAGGTTAGTTTTGGCAAAATGCATCTTCTTGGCTTGAGAGACTGTGATCTATCTTTGTGGCATCAAAGAAGGAGAGCATAAAGGTTGACTGGAATCCCAAACTTTTCACCTCCCTTTGATGCCAAGCCAATTTTAAGCTTTCAGGAAAAGTACATACATTTTTTTCTATGGTGTAATGAAGAGTTTGTAGCATAATTTGTAAGATAGGTTGCTTTACTCTCATGCTTCTTCCCTTCCTGGATCCTTTTCCCTGACCTGGGAGAATGAAAATAAATCTCACATCATCTTCACCAATTTTCTCTTCACCCCACCTGGGTGTGCTTCCTCTTAGGTTACCAACTGCCCAATGGATACATCAACTGCAAGATGTTCTATCAAGCAATTCACTACTTTCTCCCATCTCAACCTTCAGGCTGTACATATAGAAATGAACATTTCATTATGAACCGATGACCTACAAATCTCTCTTTCTCTCTCTCTTCTTGTCATCTCTCCCAGGGAAGCAATCAAAATGAAATAATTTTAAGATTCTAGCACTTCCAGCTCTAAGGTAAACAGCATCTAATGTCTTCATTAAGTCCCTATTCAGTTTTTAGGTCTTCTGGTTGAAAGAAGAATAATCTAGAAGGACAACTGATATTTAAAAAGATCTTTCCCCTAAAACTTAATATTGTAGGTGGTAGTATATTTTTAGACAGCACAGTCTTGGTTTGGAAATCCCAAAATATCAAAAGGTGGTTTAATTTTCTTACCCCTATGTCAAGTTTTACCTGTTTTTTAATTCTCTATGCGGGGCTAGAAAATTTTGTGGTATGAAAAACTATGAAAGGTTTTACCTCTGAAAAAAACTCCATTTGAATGAATTCTAATTTAATGGTCAGCAACCTAGAAAAGTGGAGTGTAGTCACAGAATTTACAACACCCTCTAACATTTCTTGGCCTAAATTTCACCTGTATGTAAAGTAGAAAAAAATGGTCTCCAGTTACTTTCAGTGTCTTAAATGAAATATTCTATTGCTTCAAATTAAAGGTACATTTGCTAGGTTCCTTTACTAGCATCAAAATTGATATTCAAACATATTATTTCAAAATTATTCTGTGAAATGTTGAGGTTATCTGTCTTTATAGCGCTGTTGCAAAAGTATATTAATTTGTAACTCACAGCTAGAAAGCGATATAAATCTTACAAGTTGCACTGAGATCTTTCTAGATGAAATGATGCTGCAATCATGAACTCCTGTATTATCTGTCACTATCTCATAAGTCATATGATTTGAAGAGATCATTCGGAGCAGTGGAAAAATGAAATCAAACATTGCTGCTACCTCAGATTGAAAAGATGTCCTCTCAGATTCTTTAAAATATTTCCTGTCCTCCTACCCACCTCCTCTGTTTTCTGCTGGACTCAAAAAGATAAGTTTACAGTGAGATAAGAACCCTCCAACTTACATATTAGAGCTTCTGCAATTAAAGAAAAAGAGAAATCAGGCTGGGTGCAGTGGCTCAGACCTGTAATCCCAGCACTTTGGGGGACCAAGGCAGGTGGTCAGGAGTTTGAGACAAACCTGGCCAACATGGCAAAACCCTGTCTCTACTAAAAATACAAAAATTAGCTGGGTGTGGTGGCTGCCTGTAATCCCAGCTACTCAGGAAGCTGAGGTGGGAGAATCACTTGAACCCGGGAGGCAGAGGTTGCAGTGAGCCGAGATGGAGCCACTGCATTCCAGCCTGGGTGACAGAGCAAGGCTCTGTCTTAAGAAGAAAAGACAAAGACAAATGGAATGGCAATACCTTGGAGTAGCATTTGCTAATTCAAACCATACTAAGTTTGTCAGCACAGAGAGGAGTCCATCTGCTATGTGGATGAGAGAATGCAACCAGGAAAGTCAGGACACAAGGCCATGATTCTTTCAACCTTTTGGCACTTTCATAAATGAATTATGTGTGCTGCCTTCTCCATGAACTCAGCAAAGCTACAACTAAGCAATTCATCTTGACAGTTCACCAAGGGGCATATGTGCTCACTTTGACGTATGGATGGGCCCCTTGGCACTCTATCTTTTCAGTGTCCTCAGCTGTGCAGGCTTCCTGTGCTGCACTGACTGTTGTACCCAGGTAAATTTTGGGGGAGCTCAAATGTCTTATCTAGCACATGACCTGGGACTGTAGCATGTTCTTTCAAGTATTATTACTAAAGAGGTCCCATTCTTCTTCCTCTGACTAATCGGGTCAGTGTTTTCACCTACTTAACTCTTCTAAGTCAGGGTCAATAGAGTATCAGGAGGTTTATAACTTCTTCATTGGTGTCTGTGTTTTCCTGTCTTTGAACTTGAGGAAAGCAGACCCTGGATGTTCACAATATCAACCAAACAATGAAAACCACAGCACCCTACAGGAAATTCTGCATTTCTCTCAAAGCATGCAAAACACATAATTAGGTGGAACCAAAGAAGGTTATGGATAACTCATTACAGGTTGAACTTTCAAAGATAAATGTAATAATTGACTCATGGCTATCATTTCTGGGACATTTTTCAGGAGAGATAGCTATGTTTCTGAGTCTGTATGCTTGCCTTTATTTTTTCTAACTTGCTACAAATTCTTGTCAGTTCTGCTCATTTTGGTTAAACTTGTTTCTACTGTCACTTGTTCATGTTGTCCACTAATAGAAAAAGACAGTGTTTTTTAGACTGTGCTTCATGAAGCCACAGGGGCCTGAAAAAGTATTTCAGGGGCTATTGTTGGCCCAGGGAGAGGCTAAGTGAGTCAGAAACTAGATCACACTGTTTCTGTCACCAAATACAAACACACACACACAAACACACAGCTACAATACTGAGTACAAAATCAGGCACAAGGTCCAGTAAAAATAATCCCTTGTATATACATATATATGTATATATTACATATACATGTGTATATACTATATATATATGTATTACATATATGTATAATACATATGTGTATGTATATACATATATACTATGAGGTTGTATATATATTATGCCTCATATAGTATATATACACATATATAGTATATATGTGTATTTACTCTGTGTGTGTGTGTAGAGATAGTTACATATATATATTTGTTTCTAAACAAATGTTGTATAAATGTTTGGAGAAAAGAGTTCATTATATCATTATATAATTATGAATCAAAAGGAAATCACTGGCAATTGAAAAGACCACAAGTTAGGACAATGCTTCTCAAAATATCTGGGGTTAAAAACCAGTTAGTTCTTTTAAATTCCCAGTTCCTCATAGATAAATCCACAAAATATAAACCCCTCTTTTTTGTCATTACCTTTAAGGGATTTAAAATTATTGCAACATTCTAAATGCAGTTCTCAATTTCAATATGAATCGTGTCATGAACTGATAAGAAAGAGTCGTCAGTAGTCTATGAACACACTTTCAACAGTACTGGGTTAGGATATCTGCAAATTGGTTGAAGTCTGAATTTTCAAAATTCTTTACAGAGCTGTCCTTGAATCTACAATTATGAACCAAAAAGGAGTCCCTGAAAAAAAGTGAATGGAAGAGGATAAAAGGTTCTTTATATTCTACATCAGGTTCTCTAGTGTAGAGAAATATAATGGGGAAATTTTGTCCAATAGCAGTCATTTCAAGATTTATGTAATAGAAATGCTCCAACCAAGGACACCATAAAGCCAATTTGCATAAAGCATGTTTTATGTATATCCATCAGAAAACTCCTCTAAATGCTTCAACTAAAATTGAGATGCAGTTGAAAATTTTGCTTTCTCCTCTATAGAGTGAGAGGTTATATTAATATTCCTTCTAATGTTAATATTTTGTGCTTTTGCATTGGAAGCTAACTCAGTGCCTGGGTATTATTACAAGGCCGCAGAATTTTTCTGGTAGAAACTTTCTGCCCAGAGACCTCTGTTCTATTGCTTTTCCCTTGCTGTTACTCACAACTGCATATAAGAATCTCATATCTTAGTTCTTTTCTTTTTTTCTGATACTTAGAATGTCTAGTAGAGCTGCAAATGGCATGTCATAGTTTGTCAGGAGATGGCATTGACTAATGTGTGCAGAAAACACGCCTGAGTTAGACACTTTGAGTCATGTACAATGAGCAGTTCAGTACTTAACGCTTCACAAAGCTCAAAGCTATTTAAATGAAATGTGTATTTTTGGCTTTTGGTAGTCTATGCTGCTATAGCGGAAGGTTATAGTTAACAGGTTTAAGAAATATGTTTTGGGGGATTTCTAGAGTGAATAATTTGAATGGTACCATCAGCATTTCTTTGTGAGCTGAAGGCTTGATGCAGTCTCTTAGGACCTGTCCTTTTAGAAGTAAGAGCGGGTTCTTAGAGGCCACATCCTGCCTTTCAGATAGAGATATCAGCTTCTACCGGAGAATAGTTCCTTTCATACTACACAGAGGTAGGTAGTGAGAATAATTAGCACGATTGAAGCCGCCTTTGCAAAATTATGACTGAGACAGTGAAAGAGATCTAACTTAACTGACTCCATCTTGCTTCTAACCTCTAAGCTGTCCTTGTTCATGCCTGGATGTAGGACAAACTTTGGGAGAAACTTAGTTTATAGTTTTAAAAAAAGACAGTAACAGTCCTTTCCCAAAGCAGACCTCGTTCTTTCTGGGGACCAGATTGCCTTTGTAGGACTAAGGTTGGCTAAGGTTAGAGACTATGGTTTAGGAGTCACGCAGCCGGAGGCTACAAGATTTTGATCCTCCTTAAACTGCTCCTAACATCAGCTTGAGATATTTTTGCAGACCCTGCCCTTGATGGATCAGCTGGCACCACCCAGATCAGTAAACTGGCTCATATGATCTTGTGTACTACCCATCCCCCACCCCAACCCCAGGAACCAAATCAGCACAAGAAGACAGCTTTGACTCCCTATGATTTCATCCCTGTCAATCAGCACTCCTGGCTCACTGGCTTCCCCAAACCCACCAAGTTATCGTTAAAAACTCTGCTCCCTGTCACACACTGGGGTCTGTTGGGGTCGGGGGACTAGGGGAGCGACAGCGGGGTAGGTAGGGAGGTTGGGGAGGGTTAACATGGAGAGAAATGCTAGATACATGTGACAGGGAGAGGGAGGCAGCAAACTACATTGCCATGCATGTACCTATGCAACAATCCTGCATGATCTGCACATATACCCCAGAACCTAAAGTACAATAAAAACAAAACAAAAAAACAAAAAACTGTGCTCCCTGAATGCTCAAGGAGACCAACTTGAGTAATAATAAAACTCCAGTCTCCCGCACAGCAGAATGACTCTTTCTCTATTGCAATTTCCCTGTCTTGATGAATTCGCTCTGTCTAGGCAGTGGGCAAGGTAAACCCCTTGGGTGGTTATACTAGCATTGGTTTTGTTTGGCACTGTAGCATGATTTATATCTTTTTTATGGCAATAGAAATTTTTTTTACTGCCCTTCCTCAACGTTACATGAAGACATATTTCACAAGTGGGCCAAGTACAAAGTAGGAATAGAAGCTAGAATGGAATCATAGACTAGATTCTTAGTTCACACCAGCACAGGCTCCACCTGTGTGCATGGCACCACACAGCTGAGTGGGTTGTTTATAGCTAGCATCTGTTCTAATTGGTTGGTGCCTGTGTCTTTTAAGTTGCTCAGAGTTTTGAATACCAACCCTGGGTACACAGTTATTGCTGAAAGTTAAACTGGTGAAATATAACACATAATGAATGCAATGAGCTAGCTTTAGCTACAACCAAAAGAATTCCCATAAATGGGAACTTAAGAAAGTATAAAAGCATTAAATTCAAGGTGTAAATGAAAAAAAGCAGGTTTGAAATGCAACCAAAACAAAGCACCTAGACAACTGTATTTATAAATTGTTTCTAAATGGGAATGGAACGGTGTTTGTCTGGGTACCTAGGGAACAGTCTTTCTACAGCCACGTTTTTCATGTGGGAAAACAGGCATTTAGCAGAAGACCAGAAAATGTTGATTTGTTTCTGTGAACTTTTATCCAAGTTTCAATGAGGGACCCTGTGCAGCAGGCCTGGGACACAGATCTATTTCTGCTGCCTTTAAAGAAAATCATTAAAAAACAAACAAACAAAAACATTTTCTCTTTGGACTCAAAGCAAAGCTTCTGACTTTTCTTTTCTTTTTCTTTTTTTTTTTTTTTGAGACAGAGTCTCACTCTGTTGCCCAGGCTGGAGTGGTGCAGGGGCACCATCTCTGCTCACTGCAACCTTCTTCGTCTCCCGGGTTCAAGCGATTCTCCTGTCTCAGCCTCCCGAGCAGCTGGGATTACAGGCGCCCGCCACCACGCCCAGTTAATTTTTGTATTTTTAGTAGAGATGGGGTTTCACCATGTTGGCCAAGATGGTCTTGATCTCTTGACCTCGTGATCCGCCCGCCTCGGCCTCTCAAAGTGCTGGAATTACAGGCGTGAGCCACCGAACTTCTGACTTTTCTATTGTACAACGCTGACAGCAAGGAAGGGCAGTAGGAAAGCCTGCCAAGGAAAGGGAGAACCGGCCTCCACATTCTTATGCGCTGTGGAACACTGTTCTATGGACGGTGCCCACCTCGTGCTCTCCCTCAGGGAGGGATGAGCCATAGCCAGGAGCAGCTCCTGGACATCTACTGCACCACGTGTGCAGAGGGAAGGCATACTCCCAGAGAAGAAAATGCTGGGAGAAAGAGACCACAGCCTTTGTATGGTGGCTCAATGTTAAGTCCTTCTTTACATGTCCAGTTGTACAACTCCTCTTTGGGATTGCGGCGCTTTGCTTTTGTGGGTGTAGATTGGGGTGTGGGTGAAACTGAAGCCTGGAGCGCCCCCTAGAGGCCAAATGTATTTTACCCTGACTCAAGAAAACCTGGAGCTAAGAAGGCTGGCCTGTTGGCTCATCAAAGCTAAAAGAGTAAGAATCAACAGTATGGTTGGGCGCGGTGGCTCATGCCTGTAATCCCAGCCCTTTGTGAAACAGAGGCGGGCGGATCACAAGATCAGAAGATTGAGAATATCCTGGCTAACACGGTGAAACCCCGTCTCTACTAAAAAATACAAAAAAATTAGCTGGGCGTGGTGGCATGCACCTGTAGTCCCAGTTACTGGAGAGGCTGAGGCAGGAGAATCGCTTGAACCCGGGAGGAGGAGGTTGCAGTGAGCCGAGACTGCGCCACTGCACTCGAGCCTGGGCGACAGAGCGAGATTCAGTCTCAAAAGAAAAAAAAAAAAATCAGCACTGCAGAACTACCTTGGAAAGAGAGGTACTAAGCCTAGTGAACAGTGCAGTAGAATCCTTTGGGTGAAGTTTTAAAACTCAAAAAACTCTGAAAATGGAAACTCTTTTGAGACCCATTTGGCAGCAACGTTCACCTGAAATATGGAGACATTTATAGTCTTTATTATCTTAATATCAGTATTTTTATCTTTATGAGAGATATATTAATGTGTTTAATCATAAGAGGCTGCCGGTATTCCTCCTGGGAGTGTTAAAAGGTACAGTTCCCACTGGGGGTGTTTTAATGTACAGTATATGAACTGTTTACTTCTCTGAAATCTTAAAAATTAAGAAATCTGAACTACATCTGGCCCCAATCATCCAAAAAACTGTGGGCCTGTGAATTAAAATGCTCACTACTGTGTGGGCCTCAATCACAGCTCAGCCTGTGCCATGTGACTTTGAACAAGTGACTCACTGGCTCTGAGGCTCAGCTTCTTCTTTAGAAAGATGAAGATAACACTAGTTTATATATTAAATGAGATTATGCACTGTGTTCAGCCCAGGGCCTGGCAAATAGTAAACATCTAATAATGTTAGTGATTATTATCATACTTTGTTATTATTACTTGATCTGAGAGAGTACATACCTCACTTTACTCTGATTCACAGTCGCCAAAGGGTCATTTGACTACCAGCCACCAGGCCTGCTGTTACCAGGAACGTGGAATCTTGAATGATGAACATGAGCTTTTGGGCCACTGATGATCCATTATAAATCAATAAGTTGATATTTTAGATCCTGTCTCAATCTCTTGAGTATCTAGAAAAAAATCAAATCAAACAAAAATCAGAAATACCCTGAGACACACCCATACACCTACAACCTACTGGTTGCAAGCAGGCTTTAGTTAAAGACAGCCAAGAGCATTTTGAAGTTGGGAAAACTAAGGCAAGGAAATCGATATTTTTTTTTGACATGAGCACTGTAATTTTATGTGGGTCTTGGCTAATGGTTTGTCACTAGTTTACAATGATCGAAGAACCTCGAATAAAATTCTCTTTTCTTTTTATTTTGAGACAGTCTCACTCTGTTGCCTAGGCTGAAGTGCAGTGGCACGATCTTGGTTCACTGCAACCTCTGCCTTCTCGGTTCAAGTGATGTTCCTGCCTCAGCATCCACAAGTAGCTGGGACTACAGGTGCACACCACCACACCCAGCTAATTTTCATATTTTTATTAGAGAAGGGGTTTTACAATGTTGGCCAGGCTGGTCTAGAACTCCTGACCTCAGGTGATCTGCCTGCCTCGGCCTCCCAAAGTGCTAAGATTACAGGACTGAGCCACCGCACTTGGCCTACAATAAAATTTTCTAAAATGTTGTACATGAAATACTAGTGCTGCAAGAGGTCCTTTGAATAAAAAAATTCCCCAAATTATTTAAAAATGAAACCCTTCCCTCAGGGAATATTTATTAACATCCATAGAATTTCTGTTAGATAGAGTGTATCTGGTGAAATCCTATTTTAGAGAGTATCAGCTTCTGTATATTATTCAAGCAGATAATTCTTGGCTATTGGGTAATTTCAAGTGTATCAAAATTTAATTTAAAAAAATAAAATAATCACTCTCATCTGAATGTAAATTGAATACATGTCAAAGATTTTATTTAATACATTAGTTAATGGAGGAATCAGTAACATGTTGAAACTGATTCAAAGAGAAACTAAAGAATAGACACATACAGGTAATCAGCAATGCAGAAATAAATTTACTAGTTGATGCAGAACTATTTAATATCTATAGAACAATAAAATGTAATGTTTGAAATTATCTTTCCGGCCGGGCATGGTGGCTCACGCCTGTAATCCCAGCACTTTGGGAGGCAGAGGTGGGCAGATCACTTGAGGTCAGGAGTTCGAGACCAGCCTGGCCAATATGGTGAAACTCCCTGTCAGTTAAAAATACAAAAATTAGCCAGGTGTAGTGGTGCATGCCTGTAGTCTCAGCAACTGGGGAGGCTGAGGCATGAGAATCGCTTGAGCCCAGGAGGTAAGGGTTTTAGTAAGCTAAGATTGTGCCACTGCACTCCATGCTGGGTGACAAAGCAAGACTCTGTCTCAAAAATAAATGTATACAACTTCTTTAAATACTTACAATTTATAATGCAAAATAGTGCACTATAATGTAGATAAAAGTACTTAAATTATTTATCAAATAGAAAAGTTACAAACACAGCAAAAAGAAGTAATTAAACATATCTGGCTAAGATTATAAAACAATCTAGAAGTCTCTTCAGACTTTTAACAGAGATGAGGTATTATTGGCTTCTTATAGAATTAGTAAACACTGTGATTATACTACAAATGTCTGCTAAACAGCCTCCCCTAGAGGCGGAGCCAGATCCTGTATTTGAGGCCTTTTGCCTAGATTAGGCATTCATGTAGGTACTGCTCTAAATTCAATATTGTCTGCCTACAATTAGGTGGGGATTTTATTGTTTTGCAAATCATCATATTTTAGGAACAAGTGATTTTTTTTTTTAACCCAAGGGGATTAAACTAACTGTGAACTCTTCAAGGGCTCACTTTGCAAATAGTTGTGCCATCCATTGCTTGAGAAAGGTTATTCTGCCAGCTGGCTTAATGTAAAGAAAGGCTTCTATAAATGATTCTGTACCAGAGTGGTATGTAAAGTACAGCTGATTCTTGAATAACACAGGTTTGAACTGTGTGGGCCCTCTTACATGCAATTTTTTTCAACAAATACTTTGGAAATTTTTTTGGAGATTTGCAAAAAAAAATCAATTTCCTCACCCACTGTAAGACTCAAAGATGGAGAAAATAATCCACAGGAGAAATTGGGAGGAACAATATCCCAAAAGATCAATGGAATTGAAACCATTGTCTGGAAGTTAATGGGTAAAGAAAGTAACTCAGAGGAAGGGTGATTCAATCTTCTGAAAAGTAGCAGCCCCATCTCTCCTGAAACCCACTAACTGCTGGCTGTTTTGCTAATATCTTTGGGAATTAATAATGTAGCAGCCAAAGGGATCTGGAATGTATTGTTGGTGACTTTGAAGTACAGACTACAAATCAAAGCATTCGGAGCATTTGGAAGAGGAAAAGACATCGGAGAAGTGAATCGTTGGCCACAGAAATTGTTTTAAAGTCTTGTAGGCCATGATTTTTCATGCCAGAACATCTGAGCCATGGCAAGGGACGATGTGCAGCCATGGGAAGAGGAAAACTGTTTGATAGGAGAACTTCTAACCTGTTCAGAAGGGATTTAACCTGAAATATGAAAGAGAACGAGGTGAAAATAAACCATAGATAAAGATCTAAAATAAGTCTGGTGGTTAGCTGATACAACATTGGAAGAACCATTGCCAAGAAAGTGCTCAGTTATTCTAACAAGAAAATATCAAGGAAGAGAATCAACAAGTAAATTTATGACCCTGTCTTACTATATATTCCAATGCATAGAGAATTGCTACAAACTAATAGAATTTGCATTTAACACAGGTGAAGAACCTCTTCAAGGAGAACTACAAACCACTGCTCAAGGAAATAAGAGAGGACACAAACAGATGGAAAAACATTCCATGCTCATGGTTAGGGAAAATCAATATCGTGAAAATGGCCATACTGCCCAAAGTAATTTATAGATTCAATGCTGTCTCCATCAAGCTACCAGTGACCTTCTTCACGGAACTGGAAAAAACCACCTTAAACTTCATATGGAACCAAAAAAGAGCCCACATAGCCAAGATAATCCTAAGAAAAACAAACAAACAAACAAAAAAAAAAAAGCTGGAAGCATCACGCTACCTGACTTCAAACTATACTATAAGGCTACTGTAGTCAACATAGCATGGTACTGGTACCAAAACAGAGATACAGACCAATGGAACAGAACAGAGGCCTCAAAAGTAATGCCACACATCTACAACCATCTGATCTTTGACAAACCTGACATAAACAAGCAATGGGGAAAGGATTCCCTATATAATAAATGGTGTTGGGAAAACTGGCTAGCCATATGCAGAAAGCTGAAACTGGACCCCTTCCTTACACCTTATACAAAAATTAACTCCAGATTTAAACATAATACCATAAAAACCCTAGAAGAAAACCTGGTCAATACCATTCAGGACATAGGAATAAGCAAAGACTTCATGACTAAAACACCAAAAGCAATGGCAACAAAAGCCAAAATAGACAAATGGAATCTAATTAAACTTAAGAGCTTCTGCACAGCAAAAGAAATTATCATTAGAGTGAACCAGCAACCAACAGAATGGGAAAAAATTTTTGCAATCTACCCATCTGACAAAGGGCTAATATCCAGAATCTACAAAGAACTAAAACAGATTTACAAGAAAAAAGCAACCCATGAAAAAGTGGGCAAAGGATATGAACAGACACTTTTCAAAAGAAGACATTTATACAGCCAACAAACATATGAAAAAAAACTCATCATCACTGGTCATTAGAGAAATGCAAATCAAAACCACATTGAGATACCATCTCACGCCAGTTAGATGGCAATCATTAAAACCTCTGGAGACATGCACCTGGAAAAGCTGCAAATAAAATAAGAAAAAAATATCTGGAGACAACAGATGCTGGAGAGGATGTGGAGAAATAGGAATGCTTTTACACTGTTGGTGGGAGTGTAAATTAGTTTGACCATGTGGAAGACAGTGTGGCAAGTCCCCAAAGATCTAGAAATAGAAATACCATTTGACCTAGCAATCCCATTACTGGGTATATATCCAAAGGATTATAAATTGTTCTACTATAAAGACACATGTACACATATGTTCCTTGTGGCACTGTTTACAATAGCAAAGACTTGGAACCAACCCAAATGCCCATCAATGATAGATTGGATAAAGAAAATGTGGCACATATACACCATGGAATACCATGCAGCCATACAAAAGGATGAGTTTATGTCCTTTGCAGGGACATGGATGAATTTGGAAACCATCATTCTCACCAAATTGACACAAGAATGGAAAGTCAAACACTGCATGTTCTCACTCATAAGTAGGTGTTAACAATGAGAACACATGGACACAGGGAGGGGAACATCACACACCAGGGCCTGTTGTGGGGGTGGCTAGGGGAGCGATAGCAATGGGTGGGGCATTGGGGAGGGATAACATTAGGAGAAATACCTAATGTAATGATGGAGGAATGGATGCAGCAAACCACCATGGCATGTGTACCTGTGCAACAATCCTGCATGATCTGCACATGTACCCCAGAACTCAAAATAAAAAAAGAAAAACATGAAGAATTAATATTATATCACTATTCCCTGGTTGTTAAAAGTAATGTTATTAATAACCAGCATTTACTAAACTCATATTGTGACCCTAGTAAGATTATAAATTCTTTAATGGAGAATTTCTTTTAATCACTTTATAATGACTCTGTAAGTATTACTACTATTATCCCACATTTACAGGTTAGGAAGGAAACTGCAGAAAAGTTAAGAAACATATCCAAGGTCACACAACAATAGGTAGTAGAACCAAAATTCAGACCCAAACTAACTGACTCCAAAATCTATTTCTTTAACCATCACACTGTAGCTCTCCAAGAGTTGAGCCGCATATTGCATCAAGGAAAGAGAACATGTAATATTGCCAAATTCACTACTAAAAGGCCCATTTAGCTTGAAAGGTGCCTGCTTGCTTTTTAGTTTTTTGGGTTTTTTGTTTGTTTTTGTTTGTTTTTACAATCGGCAGATGATTATTTTCTCTGTTATGCACTAGGTTTGCAAGTTTGCACAGTAGGCTTTATTCTTTACTCTCTCAGGCCAAGCCTGCACAGCTTAACGATAATGGAAGATGACCCTTTTATCAGAAGCCTGAGAACAGGCACTTGGCTAAAGCAATCCATTTCTCCAATTCATTCTGTTTTCTTCAGTTCTGGCTTGCTTTTTGTATGTCTAAAAGAAGAAAGAGAAACCTGCTCATAATATTCCGAATTTGGCAGAAGAGTAGTGATAGGATGACGCTGTGACACACAAGGAACAGCCTCTTGCTGACAGCCTCAGGTCGCTCAGGGAGCAATGCCAGACCTGGGGCCCAGAACCTTTGGAGAAATGAAGAATCCCATTTTCAGGCAGAGGACAGACAGTCATGTGAGTAATTGCTGGGGATGGCTTGGCACTACATTTGATGGATAATAAAGGGCATGTAAACCCTTATGGTTTCTCTTAGTGCCCTGACACTTCCATTTCATCATAATCCAGAGAACCAAGTATGATCTTGCCCAGAAAGGAGAGAGATTCTTCATGTTGGCAGCCTCACTATGCTTCTTCAGATCTCTTGTTTTTAAATCTGTACCCCATTTCTTTCCTCAGCCAGGAAATTTCAATCCTTCAGTCTCCTCCATGCCTCCCCTCCCTTTCCCGTCTCCACTCCATGTCTCTCCCCTCCCTTCTCTGTTCTTTCTGTATTTTGTTTACTTGTATGTGACAAGTATTTTGTGTACTTGTATTTCGTTGACCTAGCTGACATCTGTACTACATTTCAAATTTGTTGAGGAAACATACTACATTTTTCTCACCTTTTCCATCCCTCATCTGCCAATTTAGGAGAGTGTTTCGTATATAGCATTTCTCAATAACTTTGGTGAATTAATGTACATATGCACGCTTCTGTTAGTTGTGGTTACGAATTTGTTCCTTAGTAGAAACATCTAAAGAAAAGTCATTGTCTCTCGTTAACAGTTAATGTCATTTCATGACTCTGACTTTTTCTTCCACTCTCTGGAAAATGTAACTAATGAGGTCTACAGATGCTCTTTATGATGGGTTTACATCTCCATACACTTATTGTAAGCTGAAAATATCATAAGTTGAAATCCATCAGGTTATGTCTTGATAAGCCTATCATAAAGCTGAAAATGTTAAATCACTGTAAGTTGGGGACCATTTATATTGTATAAGACTGGAAATAATTTCTCTTCCAAGACTTATCCACAGCTCAGAATATCTAACTCTCCTCCTTTCTTCTTTTTCTCCATCCTTTTTCCCTTTTCTTCATGTCTTCATTAGCTTTTATAGTTATTTTCAAAAAATGAAATTATTGATTAGTGAGACTTAGGCTATCAATAACTTTAATTTATTGGAAGACTACTTTTTTAACCCATTGACCTAAGCTGAATTAGACTGTTTTATTGGCACAAAGATGTAGTATTGTTGTCTTTTACTTAGGGCAGGGGTTGGGTGGGATGGAGCTAAGAGTGGCTGGAGAAGCCAGCCTTGGCTTCTAGAATTTGATTTGGTGCCTGTTGGTAGAAACTTGAGAGTTTCTAGTTCTTTTCAATATGATTACATAGTAAAGAGAAAATGTCCAAACTAGGCAGCTGAGAAATAATTTTCCTCAAACCATATAATAAAAAGCTCAAGAAACATTTTGACTTTAATTTCGTTGCCATAAAGCAGGGAAAATTAAGGGATATTTAAAGGGGGGTGTGTGTGTGATAAAGTCAGTCTATCACCTAGGCTGGAGTGGAGTGGCTCAATCTCAGCTCGCTGCAACCTCCATCTCCTGGGTTCAAGCGATTCTCGTGCCTCAGCCTCCCGAGTAGCTAGGACAACAGGCATGTGCCACCATGTCTGCTGATTTTTGTCTTTTTAGTAAGATGGTGTTTCACCTTGCTGGCCAGGCTGCTCTTAAACTCCTGGCCTCAGGTGATCTGCCTACTTCAGCCTCCCAAAGTGCTAGCAATACAGGCATGAGCTACTGTGCTCAGCCTATTTAAAGTTGTTTTTAATGCACCAACAGGAGCCAACTATAATTTAGATGATCCTTACAAAAGACATAGGTTTTTTTCTGTACAGTAAAAATGACCTAATCTGCTTTGAAATACAAAAATACCAGTGCTTCAAGTAGGATTTTAGAAAACATCACTTATTAATCAACTATACAACATGGCTTTACAGTAGGCCAAAATATTCACTTGAAACTGTTGATAGTAAATGAATGGCAACTTTAGTCTTGCTTCTACCTCTCCTTGTTTTTGACTCTTCATTATTTGTGACATGTATGCAAAGATTCTCCACTTTTTCCTCTCCCAAAAATGCAGTTCTAGCTCTCTTGCATTCCTGGCCTACATATTGCAGATGCCCATCTTTCTGGAATGTGATTGGGACTAGATAGCCTCATGAAAATATTCCTATCATCCCAGCTTTAGTCCCATGTTCAGCTTTTCCACAGATCATTGCAAAATGTTGATTGCTTTTTGGTGTTATCTGACAAATATATATAGCCAGGAAACATGGCATCTAGTGCTTTATTGTAGTAACTTTGTATTCTGGCAGAACTATATAGGTTGATGATATCAACCATAAAAAAAAAATCTTGATAGTCATATGTTTTTGGTCGAGCATGGTGGCTCACACCTGTAATCCCAGCACTTTGGAAGGCCAAGGCAGGTAGATCACCTGAGGTCAGGAGTTCAAGACCAGCCTGGCCAACATGGTAAAATCTTGCCTCTAGTAAAAATACAAGAATGCATATAGGTATGTACCTATAATCCCAGCTACTCGGGAGGCTGAGGTAGGAGAATTGCTTGAATCTGAAAGGAGGAGGTTATAGTAAGCCAAGATCACGCCAATGCACTCCAGCCTAGGAGACAGAGCGAGACTCCTTCTCAAAAAAAAAAAAAAAAAAGTGTTGTTTTGTCTGCAATACTGTTTAGAATATCCTGCATATCTTTGCTAGTTTCTCTCAAGAGTTTAGCATGTTTTTGGAGGTCTATATCTCTCAAGTGAATCCAACATTGCTCATCTAATGTTTCCAGACCTCCTCTTCTTCCTGGACACATTCCTGGATTACATTTTCCAACTCTCAAGAACTTACATGTGGCTATTTGAGTTCTAGGCAATAAAATTTGGGTAAAAGAAGTATGACCACTTTCTAGCTTAACCTCGAAAACCTTGGAGTGATTCTTTAAGCCATTATTCTCAACTGGGGGGCATAAACTGGTGTATACACACATATACCCGCCAAGCCCTCGTCACAACTGGCAGGTGGCCACTGGCAGCCAGAGATACTGCCAAACATCTCATAATGCACAGAACAGCAAATGAGAAATAATCTAGTCCAAAATATCAATAATACCATATTAAGGTTCTTCAGAGAAACAGAACCAATAGGATATACACAGATACATATAACAGGAGATTTATTATGAGAATTGGCTCACACAATTATGGAGTTTTAGAAAGTATTAAATTTGCCAGCTGGAGACCCAGAAAAACCAGTGATATGATCAGTCTGGGTCTAAAGCCCTGACTGAGGCAGAAAGCCAAAGAACTGAGAGGCACCTGGTGAAAGTCCCAGAGTTGGAAGGCCCAAGAACCAGAAGCACAGATGCCCAAGGGCAGGAGAAGATGGATGTTCCCACTCAAGGAGACAGAGAATTTGTCCTTTCTCTATTGTAGTATTTAAGCCCTCAATGAGTTAGATGTCGCCACCCACATTGCTGAGGGCAGATCTTCCTTACTCAGTCTGTTGATTCAAATACCAATCTCTTCCAGAAATACTGTCATACACATAACAGAAATTATACGTTACCAGTTATTTGGGCATCCCTTAACCCACCCAAATTGACACATAAAATTAACCATACAAATACTGAGGATGAGAAAGACTGCTTTAAGCTCTTTCTTCTTCTTTCCCCAGCCCGGATACAGAGTCCACGAGAGGATTCTGAGAACCTAAAAGCTGATATTTCTCACCTTTGGTGGGAACTCTGAATCCTTGCACAATGGCCTTCACTGAATGTCTAACTGTCCTGTGACATGAGCAAGGAAGAAAACTTGGACTGTGTGAAGTCACTGAGATTTCAGGGTGGTTTATGAAGCTGTAGAAGAATTAAAAATAAGCTTTGATTAATACAAGCTCAAATATTGGTCAAATTAATCTGTCTTTATCTTAATTTCCCTGTCTATTAAATAGACATAATAATAGCACCTATTTCACAGGTTTTTGTGAGGACTGAATGAGCCTGCGTTTTTTGTGGTTTTTTAGAGACAAGGCATCGCCCTGTCACTCAGGCTGGAGTGTAGTGGCACAATCTGAGCTGCAGCCTCAACCTCCTAGGTTCAAGTGATCCTATTGTGTTGGCCTCCCAAAGTGCTGGGATTACAGGCATGAGCCACTGCACCTGGCCTCTGACTCTGCATTTGTAAAACTCTTAGAACAGTGCCTAGCCAATTGGCTAGTTATTACATTCATGAAAACCTATTTGTCCTGTGACCCATTTCATAATAGGTTACTCCATGACAGATACTTACTTAGTACCTCTATGTGTTCAGGCCCTGGAGTTAGCCACATTGTATACTATCACCTCATTTAATTACTATGAAGTATGATATTATTGTTGTTTTCATAAAATGATTGATTCCTGGCTGAATTTTCTCAGCTGGTATAGCGCAAGACAGAGATTTGAATTCATCTTTGACTCCAGAAGCAATGCTTTTTCTACTATTCCATTAAGACCTGATAATGGTTTGTGTGACACTGCCCCTCTCAAAAAACCATTTATATAATGGGTGTATAAGTCCGTTCTCACATTGCTATAAAGACATACCTGAGAGTGGGTAATTTATGAAGAAAAGAGGTTTAATTGATTCACAGTTCCACAGGCTGTACAGAAAGCATGGGTGGGAAGGTCTCAGGAAATGTGCAATCATGGTGGAAGGGGAAGGGGAAGCAAGACAGGTTTTCACATGGCCAGAGCAGGAGGAAGAGGGAGTGAAGGGGGAAGTGCCACACACTTGTGAACAACCAGATCTCATCAGAACTCACTCACTACCATGAGGACAGCAATGGGGAAACCCGCTCCCATGATCCAAACACTTCCTACCAGGTCCCTACCCCAACACTGGGGATTATAATTCACATGAAATTTGTGGCGTCGGGAGGACAAAGAGCCAAATAATATCAATAAGATCATTTAGATTTTTAACCAAAGTGGGACACTAAAGGTAGATACCTCTCTAGTTTGAAAGCTGTATTAATCTATTATTGTATTGCTATAAAGAAATACCCAAGACTGGGCGATTTATAAAGAAAAGAGTTTTAATTGGCGTACAGTGCTGCATGCTGTACAGGAAGCATGGTGGCTTCTGCTCAACTTCTCAGGAGACCTCAGGAAACTTTAACTCGTGGCAGAAGGCAAAGCAGGAGCAGGCACATCACATGTTCAGAGCAGGTTGAGGAGAGCAAAGGGAGAGGTGCCACACACTTTTAAACAACCAGATCTTGTGAGAACTCTATCATGCTAACAGCATTTGGGGAATGGTGTTAAACCATGAGAAAACACCCCTGTGATCCAATCACCTCCACCAGCCTCCATGTCCAGCTTTGGGGATTATATTTTGACATGAAATTTGGGTGGGGACACAGATCCATACTATATCAAAAGCCATCTCTTGACAGTGCTGTTTAATATTACTTTCTGCAATGATAGAAATTATCTACATCTATAGTGGCCAGTACAGTAACAAGTAGCCACATATTGAGGACTTCTGAGGATTTAAAATATGGCTACTGCAACCGAGGAAATGAAGTTTAGATTTTGTTCCTTTTTTTTTTTTTTTTTTTTTTTTT
>NW_022436980.1:8205631-8290971 GCF_009761245.1 Sapajus apella
TTTTTGAGACAGAGTCTCACTCTGCCACCCAGGCTGGAGTGCATTGGCATGATCTCGGCTCACTGCAACCTCTGCCTCTGAGGTTCAAGTGATTCTCCTGCCTCAGCCTCCCAAGCAACTGGGATTACAGGCACTCACCACCATGCCCAGCTAATGTTTGCATTTTTAATAGAGACAGGGTTTCACCATGTTGGCCAGGCTGGTCTTGAACTCTTGACTTCAAGTGATCTACCCACCTCGGCCTCCTAAAGTGCTGGGATTACAGGCATGAGCCACCGCGCCTGGCCTGGTTTGATTTTAATTAATTTAAATTTAAATAGCTACATGCTGGTCGATGAGACTATATTGGACAGTGAGGCTCTATAATACAGGGAATTGTTCTGATTTGTTCATTGTCGTATCCTCAGTGCTCAAAACTCTTCCTAGCTGTTCAATTAATATATGGTGAATAAATTTCAGCCCATGGGAAAGATTTCGTGGGACCCATATGTCTATATAATGTAATAAAAGCAAAATTAGTATGTAAGTTCTGGGCTGAACTGTAATCTGTTACTCTTCATCCTATTAAAAAACTCCTTATTTCAGATGTGTGTTAGTTCATTGCCATTCTGAGTTCCTAGAATCTCTCACCCAAGTATCTGTGTAGCTAAAGAAGATTGTACTCTCTCGACTTTGTTGCTTCCTCATGCCTGAGCCCTTTTTTTCCACACTGACCAATCCTGAGGAGGAAACACTGATCTATATCTTTTCCCTGATGCACCTTGACGTTGCTGAGAGGTTGGAGAAGGCCTCTCTTAACATGTACACAAAAGAAACTCTGCAGACATGGTGATCACACCCCAGCTATACGCCTTCCTGATACTGTCTGAGCAGGGTCTCTGAAGCTAGCTAGTCTCATCCAACACCAATAGAAATCAGGACTGTGGTTACTTGTCTGCACTTACCTATAGGAGGACGGGGATGAAACAGAGGAGGGAGGATCTTTGCAACCTAGGGGCGCTGTGTGGTCATGTAGAAACCTCAGAGACTTAAAGTAATGTGAAAAAGTAATGGAGACCTTGGAGGACCTTGATATAACCAATTCACATTATAGGCCAACTCACCAGTACTATAGGATAGGACACTTATATTTCCTTGTCCATGTTTGTAACTTTACTGACCTTCCAGCTTTTGGTTGAATATGCTGTGTAAGACTGTGGCTATGTGCCTTAATAATAACAGGCAGTGTACATTGATTTCCAAATATAGATAGAGACTATAAATTGACATTTTTAGGGAGAAACGCAACACGCCCCACTCAAAAAAGGAAATACAGAGCTAAGTTGGCAGGGCTTAGCAACTTGGTTCTACAGAAAGCAGGTGCAGAAGGTAGTGGCCCTTGAGAAGAGAAAGTGAACTGATAAAGCTGGATCTGCTCTATATCAGGCTTTTGGTCCAAAATTTCTATTATTCTTATGCTTCTTCCTACCATCCTGAGGCTTAGCATCCATTCCATGAGCCTCTGTGGGTCTTTCTGCTGCACCCACCCAGGGCACCAATAGTTTCTTTTACTCTTTGAAGACTAAGTTCTTCATGGCAGCAGCTTTTATCTCAATCCCATCCTTTTCTTCCTTGACAACTCTTCTCAAGGGTTCCAAAATCAAAATCTATATTTGCCTAAGGAAGTGTGGTGGGGCAGAGAGCTTCATTTGTACCAAAGAAAACCATTTACGCTTCTGGTACTTGTTCATGGTAACACTAACTGTGTCTCCAAATCACCTGGGAACTTTAGAAAACTATGGATGCTTATGCCCTATTCCTAGAGTTTGGGATTCACTGGTCTAACGTGCAGTCAGAGATGAGAACACTGTGTAGATCCTCATCTATAAACATAAACAGACAAATAAGAATACCCTGAAAAAAAACAAATAATTTTAGAAACAGAAAAGGTGTGTGTGCATGTACACACACACATACACATATATAAAAATACAGTATCAAATAATAGTATACAATAATAGTATAGTATACAACAATATTTATTACTTTATGTATTACAAATAAGTATTCGTTACCAAAATTATTTGATAATATATATATAGTATCAAATAATTACGTATATATTCATATATATGTGAATATCTGTATGTGTGTATATATATAAAGAATTTTGAGAAACCATCATATCTGTGAAATAAGCAAGAATGCTATAAAGAAGAGAAAACATTTGCATATAGAATTTAGGATTCTTTTAAACTTTTTCTTTCCTTGCTTATACACCCCATTTCTTTGACCCCAGGCTTTTCGACCTCAGTACTGACATTTTGGGTCAGATAATTCTGTGCATTGCAAGATATTTAGAAGTATCTCTGGCCTCTACCTACTAGGTGCCAGTAGCATAGCCCCTCTTCCACCTGTGACTGCACTAGTTCTTCAGGAAAATTCTTAACTGGGCTGAGAAGACTGAAATGACAGAAATAAAATTCAGAATGTGGATAATAATGATCATTGAGATTCAGGAGAACACTGAACCCAATTTAAGAAAGCTAAGAATCACAGTAAAATGATACAGGGACTGAAAGACAAAATAGCCAGTATAGAAAAGAACATAACCAACCTGACAGAACTCCAAAATACTCTACAAGAATTTCATAATACAATTGCAAATATTAACAGCAGAACAGACCAAGCTAAGGAAAGAATCTCAGAGCTTGAAGAATGGCTTTTTGAAATAAGATAGTCATACAAGAAATTTTAAAAAAAGAGAGAAAAAAAGGAACAAACAAAACTTCTGAGAAATATATGATTATGTAAAGAGACCAAATCTATGACTCATTGGCATACCTGAAAGAGATGGGGAGGATGGAAGCAACTTGGAAAGCATATTTCAGGACATCACTCTTGATAACTTACCCAACCCAGCTAGAGAGGCAAACATTCAAATTCCAGAAGTACAGAGAACCCCCACAAAATACTTGACAAGGTGATTAATGCCCAAGACACATAATCATCAGATTTTCCAAGGTCAAAATGAAAGAAAAAATGTTAAAGGCAGCTAGAGAGAAAAGACAGGTCACCTACAAAGGGAAGCCCATCAGACTATCAGTGGTCCTCTCAGCAGAAACCCTACAAGCCAGAATACATTGGGGTGCTATATTCAATATTCTTAAAGAAAAGAAATTCCAACCAAGACTGTCATATCCAGCCAAACTAAGCTTTCCAAATGAAGGAGAAATAAGCTCCTTTTAGACAAGCAAGTGTTGAGATAATTTGTTACCACCAGACCTGCCTTATAAGAGCACCTGAAAGAAGCACTAAATTTAGAAAGAAAAGACTAATACTAGCCACTACAAAACACACGCCTAAATGCACAGGGTGGTGACACTATAAAGAAACCACACAAACAAGTTGGCATAAAAACAACTAACAACATGGTGATAGGATCAAATCTATACATATTAATACTAATCATGCATGTAAATGGGCTAAATGCCCCAATGAAAAGGCTCAGACTTGCAAACTGGATAAAGAAGCAAGATGCAATGGTATGGTGTCTTCAGAGGCCCATTTCACATGCAATGACACCCACAGGCTCAAAATAAAGGGATGGAGAAAAATCTACCAGGCAAATAGAAAACAGAAAAAAAGCAGGGGTTGTAATTCTACTTTCAAACCAAACAGACTTTAAACCAACAGAGATTTAAAAAAAAAAAAAAAAAAAAAGACAAAGAAGGGCATTGCATAATGGTAAAGGATTCAGTTCAACAAGAAGACTTAACTATCCTAAATATATGCGCACCCAACACAGGAGCACTCAGATTCATAAAACAACTTCTTAGAGACCTATAAAGAGACTTAAACTTTCAAACTATAATAGTGGGAGACTTTACAACACCACTGACAATATTAGATCATTGAGGCAGAAAATTAACAAAGATATTCAGGACCTGAACTCAACACTGGACCAAATCGATCTGATATACCTCTGCAGAACACTCCACCTCAAAACAACAGGTTATACATTCTTCTTATCTGCACCTGGTACATACTCTAAAATTGACCACACAGTTGGACGTAAAACTATCCTCAGAAAATGCAAAGGAACTAAAATCATACTAACCACTCTCTCAGACCACAGTGCAAAATAATAAAATTTAAGACTAAGAAAATTGCCGAAAACTATATGACTACATGAAAATTAAACAACCTGCTCCAGGCCCTAGAACTCCCAAGAGTATATACCCTTTGTCTTTAGCTATTAGGGTGGATAGGGAAGGCCCATCATGTGGGGGCAGAGCTAGGCGTGTCTGAGCTCAGACTGCAGTCACAAGGCTCACCCAGCTCTCAAGCAATCTGAAAGACTGGTCTCATTCCCGCTGTGCCCCACTAACAGCTCTGACTCTGTTTCCAGGCTGTGGGCAAGCAGGGCTTAGGAACTTGCCCCAGGCTACCCACCTCCCAGCTGCAAAAGAAAAGGGATTGGTTCTTCCTCAGCCTGTGGTGTCTGCATACCAGAGTTGCATCCTCCTTCGAGGTCTGGCCAGGATGCTTCTCACTCAGTTCAAATTGTTACAAAGTTCAGCTAGGGATTTGCTTGTCCCTATGTAGTTTTACCTCTTCTCCTCTGGTCGCCCTCCCAAGGGATGCCTGTGGTACCAGGAATGGCTTGCTTGGGGACCCAGCAAGCTACCAGGGCCTTTTTTGCTGCTTCTTGTACTCCTGTATTTTGCTCAGCCTTCTAAATTGACTCAGCTCCAGCTAAGGTCAGAAACTTCTCCCGAAAACTAGACCTTCAGTTTCCCCAGTAGGGGATGTGTTTGGGATTGGATGATCTCCCTTACCCACTTCCGCAGTTTGAGTACTCACAGTATTTGAGGTGTCTCCTGGGTTCTGCAGGAGCAGTCTGCTTCCTTCAGAGGGTCTGTGGGTCCTCTCAGGATTCCTGGTTTGTTCTTCAGTCTTTCTGGAACTAAAATTCATGATACAATCCCCCACACGCTTCTCTGCCCATCTGAGTTAGAGCTACAATCTAGTCCTGCCTCCTGTCATGATGATCCCTCAATTGCTTTCCCAAAGCAATTGAGCTTTCCCAAAGCTTTTTCGGCAGATAAATAACTTCAGCAAAATCTCAGGATACAAAATCAATGTGCAAAAATCACCAGCATTTGTAGACACCAACAACACTTAAGATGAGAGCCAAATTGGGAATGAATTCCCATTCACAATTGACACAAAAGAATGAAATATCTAGAAATATAGCTAACTAGGGAGGTGAAATATCTCTACAAGGATAACTACAAACCACTGCTCAAATAAATCAGAGACAACACAAACATATGGAAAACATTCCACACTCACGGATTGGAAGAATCAATATCATTAAAGTGGCCATACTGCCCAAAGCAATTTATAGATTCAATGCTATGCCTATTAAACTACCATTGACATTCTTCACAAATGAGAGAAAACTATTCTAAAATTCATATGAAATCAAAAACGAGCCTGAACAGTCAAGGCAATCCTACGCAAAAGAACAAAGCTGGAGGCATCACACAACATGACTTTAAACTATATTACAGGGCTACAGTAACCAAAGCAGCATGGTACTGGTACAAAAACAGACACATAGACCAATGCAACAGAATAGAGAACCAGAAATAAGACTGCACACCTACAACTATCTGATCTTCAACAAACCTGACAAAAACAAACAATAGGGAAAGCAATAGGTGCTGGTATAACTGGTTGGCCACATATGAAAGATTAAAAGTGGATCCCTTCCCTACACCATATTCAAAAATTAACTCAAGATCAATTAAAGACTTAAATGTAAAACCTAAAACTATAAAAACCCTGGCAGACAACCAAGGCAATACCATTCAGGACAAAAGAACTGGCAAAGACTTCATGATAAAGATGCCAAAAGCAATTGCAACAAAAGCAAAAATGACCAACGGGATCTAATTAAACTAAAGAGCTTCTGCACAGCAAAAAAAAAAACTGTCAACAGGGTAAACAGACAACCTACATTATAGGAGAAAATTTTTGCAAACTATGCATCTGACAAAGGTCTAATATTTAGCATCTATAAGGAACTTAAAGACATTTATAAGAAAGAAAAAACCAACCCCATTAGAAAGTAGGCAAAGGACATGAACAGACACTTTTCAAAAGAAGACATACATGCAGCAAACAAGCATATGAAAAAAAGCTCAATATCACCAATCATTAGAGAAATGCCAATCAAAACCTCAATGAGATACCAGCTAACACCAGTCAGAATAGCTATTATTTAAAAATTTAAAAATAGCAGATGCTGGTGAGTTCGTGGAGAAAAAAGGACACTATACACTATTAGTGGGAGTGTAAATTAGTTCAGCCATTGTGGAAAACAGTGTGGCGGATCCTCAAAGACATAAAAACAGAAATACCATTTGACTCAGCAATGCCATTACTGGGTATGCACCCAAAGGAATATACATTACTCTGTTATAAAGACAGATGCACACGTATGTTCATTGCAGCACTATTCACAATAGCAAAGACATGGAATCAATCCAAATGTCCATCAATGATAGACTGAATAAAGAAAATGTGGCACGTATACACCATAGAATACTATGCAGCCATAAAAAAGAATATGACCAGGTCCTTTGCAGGGGCATGGATGGAGCTGAAGTCCATTATCCTTAACAAACTAACATAGGAACAGAAAACTAAATATAGCATGTTCTCACTTTTAAGTGGAAGCTAAATGATGAAGCACATGGACACAAAGAGGGGACACAAAACGGGGGCCTACCAGAGGGTGGAGGGTGAGAGGTAGAGAGGAGCAGAAATAATACCTATGGGTATTAGGCTTAGTACCTGGGTGACAAAATAATCTGTACATCAAACCCTGTGACACGAGTTTATCTATATAACAAACCTGCACATGTATCCCTGAATCTAAAATAAAAGGTTTTTTGTTGTTGTTGTTTTAAAAAAAGAAGAGGTAACCAGACATAGAATGCCAAAAGCTTATTCAGTGGCAGTGAGACTCATGGGAAGAGGATGGCTTATAGTCATACATGCCTAGGTCTAAAGTGTGGTGTGGCCAAGGAACTTCCAGTTCTGGGCCTCAGTTTCTTCATCTGCACATGAGGGATTATGGAGACTAACCCATGCAAAGTTTGGATATGTGTAAGGCATCACGCAGAGTTTCTGGTCCATGGTCAGTATTCAATTAATGGTAGTTCTTCCAGTGGGTAAAAGGCCATTCCTTGTTAACTTACCTCTGAAACTGGACCCATGGTTCTCAGTGCTCCTGGTTTGAATTCTGGCTTTAGTTTTTACTTTTTATGCTACTTGCCCCTGCCATCAGCACCTAGTCTATATTTTGTGTTTAACTTAGCCACTTGTCTCTCCTGTGCAACCTGCACTGGGGCTTTTGTGTCCTAGGATTTTCCTGTGCCCCTGTGACCTCTGGATTCAGCTTGCTCCACATTCCTAGCTTTGGTGCCTGGTCCACTGGGCCTGTGTCTGGCAAGGCTGCTACTGAGCTGAGACAATTAGGATTTTTAAAAAGTAGGAAAGGGAAGTATGAATAATGTTTATTAAAAGAACTAAAGAAAGGATAGCTACAGAAGTAGAGAGCCACATAATGAAAGCAGAAAAGTCACTAACGTAGTAACAACAAAGGCTGAACAATAGGGTGTTAAAAATAAGCCAAGGGTCTTTTTCTTTTGATGTCTACATTGCTGTCTACTCTCAATGCTGATGTAGCAGTAAAACTGCTATAGGTCAGAGAGCTTGAGCCAAATGGGGAATCAACATTGAAGGAGTATTTGGAAGCATGGTGAGTACCGTAGACAAAGAATAAACTGTTTGCCTACTGTGGGCAGGAGTCCACAAAGCGTAGGAGACATGTGCTTGCAAAGCAAATGCTGGCTTTTCGTGTATTTAAAAACTGCCAGGGACAAATTCTTCCCTTCTTTTCTACTAAACCTCCTGCCAATGCCAGCAAGCAATTTTAGCTGAAAACAAAACAAAAAACCACACCTATTTCAGGTTTGCCTTGCAATCTCCAACCACTGTCTGCAATACTGAAAACATACTTCCATATGATACTTTCTCTTCTTCCATGAGGTGGTGAGCTGGTGAGCTGAGGGCTTTAAAACCCGAGGCTAGAAATGTTCCCCTTGATGGAACATTCCTGGTAAGAAGAGGTTAGGACACAGCACATCAAAAAGGTTGGCCAGAGTGAGGGAAACTTTAGATCTATGACTAACAACTGATAAGTTTGTGATCAACAATCTTCCTGCATTCAACCATCTGAGTACAGACCACTTACTTTATTTAACTGAAACAAAAACTGAATCTAATTTTCACAGAAATGAGAGGACAACACTGGTTTTACTGATGCGTATAAAAGCAGATTGCTGCCTCAAGTTTAAAAATGTAAAGAAGCAGACCTTCCCAACTCTTGCCATTCCCATCAAGCCTGCAAATAGAAGGAAATCCTGGAGGGAGAGGGAGAAGGGAATCAGGGAGAAAAAGGGTGGAGCACAATAAATACATATGTGTCTGGTTATTGAACATGGTCTTTTACATCCTACCTGGAATGAGTAACACACAGACAGTTTCTGGCAAAACTTGAAAGAAGCTTTTATGTTTCAACTTTGGTGGATTCAGCTTGCTGCAATTCCCAGCACAGCCAGTCCTTGGAAAAAGCAGCACACAGAATCTGCGTGCCCTGGACCTGCCCTTTTATTCAGTCTCTCCCACTTCCTGGTTCCTAATTGTGACCTTCCAGACGTCTGGTTCCTCTTGGCTGCAGTCTTCTCATTAGGCTCTTGCTGTTTTTAAGTTTTGACCAGTCCTGTTAGCATAACCAACTTCACCTACTCATGGTACTCTTTCCTCTGGCTCTATCAAAGTTCCTTTGTGATAGAGGAAGCAAGAGATGAAGGTTATGGGCTGGTGACTAAATGAAGCAGGGAAAAACTTGTAACTTTATTCACTTAACAAGTACTTGTTGAGTATTCAACCTGTGCCAGGTGCTAGGACTTCAGTGGTCAAGGTAGTCATCAGCTGAGCTTTAAAGAACCTACTCTTGTATGTGCTTGGGTTCTACTAAATACTGCACACAAGTAACATCTACTGAGCCCTTACTATATGTCAGGCATTGTGCAAAGACCTTCATCTTACCAAATCCCCCACCACAGCCTTATAAGGAGGTTAGTTTACCAGTTCTGTTTTGCAAACTAAAAGTCAAGAGGTTGAAATTCATAAAGGCTGTAAAAGGTGAAGCTAGGATTTTATCCAATGTCTAACTGCTGCCCCAGGTCCCTAAACTTCTGTGCTGCATTCCATTGGTTTGGAATCATAAATCCTTGCACATTATCACCCTTAAATGTTTATAGAATTGAACTATTTGTTCAGGAAAGTGCTTCAGGATTAGCCTTGTGAGTGAGAAGAAGGTGGTGCCATAGGTGATGATAATATGATGGATTACACACGTCCTGGAATTCTACCTTTGGAATTTACGCTGGGAGGTGACTAATCACTTGCTTTTTCAGTTCTCTTTCAAAAACTAAATAACTCTAGAATATGGATGAAGAGTCACATTGAGACCTAAACATCTTAATAAGAATTGGTTTTATTAGTCTTTTTCCCCTCTGGACATAATGAGCATCCCAGAAGAAGGGGATTTTGAAGAGTGTTCAGAATGCCAGTGAGTCTCCCTTTGCGATTTGGAACCTAGAGCTGGTCCTGGGCTGTTGGACCTATTTCACTTGAAACCAGCTAGCCTCCTGTGGGACGTTATCTTTGGCTAAGCATCTATCTCAGACCATGGCATAACCTCTGGCCATTACTAAGTGTTTCTGAGAAACCCTCCACCCATCTGAATTTGCAATAATCTCCCTGTTTGGCTAAGTTGCCAATCAAAACAACATCCTCCTCTCTGGGCCAATATGTTTTTTCCCAGCATGAAGAAGTCATTACTTGCTGGTGTCCTGCAGATTTGAAAGATTGCAAATTATAGTCAATCAAGCTATCCTGAAGATTATGATAGGGAACCTGCTTTCTCCCCATGTTGGAAATTCTCTGTTGTCAGGGGAAAGGCACATCTCAGTAAAGCACAGTACTGGGAAATTATTTTGAAAGACACAGCCATTTCATTGTCCAGGTCTGCAAAAAATAAGCATGGTCCCTTCTGGGACAGTACCCTTGTAACTCGGCTATTGTCTAAACTCCAAAGCCCTAAAGTTTTGTTTGGTTTATGGCTCAGCAGCGACATAGTTGCTGTCAATCCTAGTCAGACATAGCGTGCAAGCCTCTCTGGCTTGTAGGACAAAGCCCATCTTCACTGGGAAACATGAGTTCTAACATTGTTTTAGCCAGCGAAGCCCAGTAAGAGAAGGAAAATGTTAATTTCAGACCTACAAATTGCTTTCTTTCCTGAGCAGACCCAAGGGTGGAAAGAGGAGGAACCTTAGCAACGGTAATAATTTGTTTCAAGTCTGAGAACCTTCTGCCTTTTCTTTTTCCCCCCATAAAGAAGCAGGTGGCAGAAAGAGTCAGATGAAGTCCAGGTGGTGAAAGGATTAAGAATGCTCCAAGGAAATAAATTCTAAATCTGACCATCTTTCAAGCTCTCTATCAAAAACTTTTTAAATTTTATCCACTGATTTCCCCATTTGAAGATTAGCACAGTAACAAATTCTTACACAGTGCTTACTCTGTGTTGGGCACTAATCTTTTTAAAAATTAATATATATTAAGTCCTTAAATTCTCAAATCAACTCTATGAGATAGAAAGCATTTTTATTTCCACTTAACAAAAGAGGCAATCAAGGCACAGGGAAGATCAATAATCCACCCAAGTGCTCTTAATAACTAAGTGGTTGAGTCTGGAGCTGAACGGCTCCAGTCTTAGCTCCAGGGCTTAAGATACTCCAAACACTTTTCCCAGAATAAAAGGGAGAATGTAAAGACAGATGAAACAGCATCAGTCGTTTATTTCCTTTGATGCAGTTGACCGTGCTTTATAGTTGAATGACAAAAACTAATCCACAAGGCTCAATCAGCACTAATGCTCTCTGTCTCTGGAATTCCTCTATCCTTTTGTTTTTACCACTTCCTCCCTGACCTGGCTGCCTATTCCATGTGCCAGCTGGTATCTGCAGACTGGTTATGTTAGAAATGGTGCTGGAGAATGTGTCCCCTCAGAAAAGTCCCCTCAGAGTGCAGCCCCCAGTCAGTGTTTCTGGGCAAATTAGACTAAACTACTTTCTTTTCAGATCTGTTACAGGATCCCACACATGGATTCTGGTTAGACAGTATGTCATTTTCCAGAACTCAGCACATGACTGCCAAGGATGTCGGCTGTCCAAGGTTGTAGGCTGTCTACCTCCAGGCATTTTCTTCTAAATCCAAGTATCCCTGGGAGGGGCAACCTATTAAACAATAGTGTATCAGAAGGAGTTATTTATTTCTTATATGATGACTCAGGACACATGGACAGAATTTGATAGGAGAGTGGAACTTTATACACTGAGAATTTTAAACACTGAGAAAAAATTTGGCGGACAACTGGAGGGGGGTAGATACACCTCTCTAGACTTGTTCAAACACTCAAAATGTTAAAATACATTGAAAACAGGATGGTGTGGTGCTTTTTCTAGAAATAAAAGGTGCATAGAAAGAGACAAAGTTGTGTCTTCTCTCTCAAGGACAAATGGATTGGAAAGTAGGATTTGTTCTCAGGTAAGACACAAAATCAGAGGTAAATCCACGGGACTATGGAGGATCGCCCTTATAATAGTGTCTGAGAAATATTCATGGAGAATCTAGGATAAGGACTACACCCATTACTGGTTAAATGAAAAGGAGGAGAGTGAATAGTTGACTAATAATTTAAAAATTCTCAATTTTATGAGTCAGAGGACTCATTGGAACGTTGCTGAGAATGAATCACAAAAGAGTTAATAAAATATTTTCAGTTGTATTCAGAATGTGTTATATTTTCTTAAGCAATGTGTTTACCTTCCTCGGAATACGTTAAGAAAAAGCAGGCTATGAAGGGTTGGGGGTCGGAGGCATCTAACCTGGTAGCAAACATTTGTTTTAAAAAAGCTACACGGCAGACACCCCACAAACGTGTATATGAGAAAACTACTACAGGAATACAACTTTGCTTAACATTGTTCTATTAAGTTCAAATATGTTTTTAAATAATCTGAAAAAAAAGGCCTGGTCCTGGTAGAATCAAACTGCTAAGACAGCTTTAATAAAAATAGCTAGAGCCTATATATTGGTAAAGGAAAAGAGAAAACAGATGTTTTCATAATTATAAACATAATTTGAGTCCGTATTATTTTGGTCTTCTTAGCCAATCAAGGAAGAAAACTATTATTAAAAGGTATTATTTAGGGCTATTTAGAGTCACTAAGGAATCAAGAGGCTTCAGCCTTCTAGCTCAGGTAGAAAAAAACTTCTTGAGTCTAGGAAAGAAGTCAGGGTGAATTTTGTTCTTATGTCTTAGAGTTTGAACTAGAGTTAAATTGAATTAAACAGTGATTGCAACAGCTGAATTTAGTAATAAACAGTAGTCCATATGTAGGTTTAGAGATTTGTATTTTTATAAGTTTTGTTCCAGGTTATATTACTCTTTCTTGCAACTAGATGTTAATTCCCTTACCTTGATATTTAATATGAAGTTAAACTTTTTTTTTTTTTTTAGATAGTCTCACCCAGTCATCCAGGCTGAAGTGCAATAGCACAGTCTCGGCTCACTGCAACCTCCACCTCTTGGGTTCAAGCGATTCTCTTACCTCAGCCTTCTGAGTAGTTGGGATTACAGGCGCCCTCTACCATGCCCAGCTAAATTTTTGTATTTTTATTAGAGACGGGGTTTCACCTTGTTGGTCAGCCTGGTCTAGAACTCTTGACCTCAGGTGATCCATCTGACTCAGCCTCCCAAAGTGCTGTTGTTGCCCAGGCTGGAGTGCAATGGTGCAATCTCAGCTCACTGCAACCTCTGCCTCCCAGGTTCAAGCAATTCTCCTGTCTCAGCCTCCCAAGTAGCTAGGAGTATAGGCTCCTGTCACTATGCCCTGCTAATTTTTGTATTTTTGGTAGCGACAGGGTTTCACCACGTTGGCTAGGCTTGTCTCGAACTCCTGACCTCAGGTGATGACCTGCCTCAGCCTCTCAAAGTACTGGGATTACAGGTGTGAGCCACTGCGCCTGGCCTGAAGTTAAACTTTTTAAAGAAACTACTTCATTAGTATTTTCAGTTCATTGAGTCAGGGATAACCTGTGTGTCAAACAAAATCATAACTAAGACATCACCGTTTGCCTGGTGGCAGCTCCCAAAGAGAAGGAATGAAAGAAAAGTGGGACATTTGTATTTGTGGCGACTATCACAGTATACTTAGAAGCTCTGTGTAATGTTTCTGTTTTTAAGCGGTGAAAAAAGAGCCTCTAAGAGTTTCTTTTACCTGACCATTATCGTGCAGCCATGTCACAAAAGGAACCTGCAAACTATTCTATGTACCCACGTGTCTATTTACCTATTCTGCTTCCCTTCTCTTTAAAGAATCTAAACTTAGGTCTCAACTCATTGGCTTAGATATTTCCTCAGATAAATAACTCCAAAGCGAGCTCTGAATCATACTTGCCTGAGGATATTTCAATGTACTCTTTTACAAATCCTTGTATCTAAGGTCTTCAGAGACTAAGGGAAAAAGATCCTGAAACATCCTAAAGAATTGGCAGAGGCCACGAAATATGAGATTGTTATGAGGGGAGATTTTGTTGAGACTTCTGAGGAAGGGGATGGTTTATTGTTCTGATTTCAGCAGTTGGTGAAAGGGATGTTGAGTGGATGCCAGGTAGGGAAATGAAACCTGTAATGAAAAAAAAACCCTGCCATCAGAAATCTCACCACATCTTCCTAGCACTCACTGGAATTTAGTAAAACAGCTTTTGCAAAGTCACCTCACAAGTATAAACATTACATTTATGTCAGCCTACTGAACTAATCTGCCTGGGATTGGGATAACTTTCGGCTCCACCCACCAGAGAAAGAGGGGCATTCCTGAAATTATACCAGGGAGATGATTTGTGGTCTTAGGTAGGAAGCAACCCAGATAGGAAGGTTGAGCCCAGCCCTCACTGGTGACAGGCAGGCTGTACAAGATTACATGGCTTCAGAAGAAACTCCATCTCATCAGGAATGGATCTAGCTTGACAGATGCTGAGGCGATCTTAATATAGGTTTGGTTTAAAGAGTGTATCCAGATCAGTAAATTTTAAATGATTGAAATCATAGAAAATACGTTCTTTGGTGACAATGGAATAAAATTAGAAATCAACAACAGATAAGAATTTAGGAAATTCACAAATAGATGGAAATGAAACAACACACTCTTGAATAACCAGTGGATCAAAAACTATCAAAACAGACTAAAAAAAAAAAGAAAAAAAGAAATAGAAAGTTTGAACATACCTATAACAAGTGAAAAGATTAAATCAGTAATTAAAAACCTCCCAAAGAAAAGTGCAAGACCATATGGCTTCACTGGAGAATTCTACCAAATACTTAAAGAAGAATTATCACCAATCCTTCTCAAACTCTTCCAAGAATTAAAAGAGTAGTTCCAATTCATTCTATGAGGCTATTAACCTGCCAGGCGTGGTCACTGACGCCTGTAATCCCAGCACTTTTGAAGGCCAAGGCGGGTGGATAATGAGGCTAGGAGTTTGAGACCAGCCAACCTAACATGATGAAACCCCATCTCTACTAAAAATACAAAAATTAGCTGGGAGTGGTGGTACATGCCTGTAATCCCAGCTACTCAGGAGGCTAAGGCCGGAGAATCGCTAGAACCCAGGAGTTAGAGGTTGCAGTGAGCCGAGGTTGTGCCACTGCACTCCAGCCTGAGCAACAGAGCAAGACTCTGTCTCAAAAAAAAAAAAAAAAAAAAAGAGAAACTATAGTGTAATATCCCTTGTGAATATAGACGCAAAAATGTTAAACTAGAGAGAAAACCATAGTATAATATCCCTTGTGAATATAGATGCAAAAATGTTAAACTAGATTTTAGCAATATGAATCCAATAATATGTAAAAGGGGTAATATATTATGACCAAGTTGTGTTTATTCCAGCAGTGTAGTGCTGACATAATATTTTAAGAAAATGAAATAATTAACTAAATTAAAAAACTAAAAAAAGATTCTGCTGAAATAAGTGAATATATTTATGCCAAACAAAACCAAAAGAAAGAACTTTGGTCTATGTCTCACACCATATTAAAAATACATAAAGATGGTTTATAGACCTAAGTGTAAAAGCAAAACTGTAACACTTCTGGATGAGACATATGAGAAAATCTTTGGTACCTGTTAGGCAAAAATTTCTTTCACCCAACATCAAAAGCACTGTCCATTAAAAAGAGAAAAAGATAAATTGGACTTTATAAAAATTACAATTTTCTGCTCATCAGAAACACTGTTAAGAGATGAAAAGACAAGCCACAGGCTGGGATGAAATATTTGCAAAGTGTATATTTGAGAAAGAACTTGTATCCAGAATATTAAAGAATTTACAAAAGTCAGTAGTAGAAAACTGTTAAAACTAGGCAAGATATTTGAACAGATACTCCTCTTCATTAAAGAAGATATTCAGATGACGAGTAAGCAAATGCCAAGATGCTCAATATACTTAGTCATTAGAGAAATGCAAATTAAAATCCCAATGAGATAACACTACACACCTATTAGAATGGCTAAATTTGTTGTGACGATGTGGATGAAAATGTGGAATAACTACTTATGGAGATGTAAAACTGAAACAACTACTTTGGAAAAGAGTTTGGCAGCTTCTCACAAAATTAAAAATATATCTACTCTATTGTCAGCCACTTCTCTTTGGTATTCACATGAGATAAATAAAAACCTATGTCCACATGAAGACTTGCACACAAATACTCATAACAGCTCTATTTGTAGTAGCCCGCTTCTGGAAACAACTCAAATATCTATCTACAGGTGAATAGATAAATTGTATCATATCTATTCAATGGAATACTACTTACTCAGCAATAAAAGGAATGATTGATACATGGAGCAACATGGATGGATATTAAAAGTTATCCTGGGTGAAAGAAGACAGAGTGTGATTCTATTTATGTAAAATTTTAGGAAATGCAAATGAATCAAGTGACAAAAGGCAAATCGATAGTTTGCTGGAAGAGCAAGGGGGTAAAGGGGAATGTGGAAAACTGGGAGGGAGGGACTCCCAAGAAGATAGTTGTGGTCTGAATGTTTGTGTTCCCCCCAAATTTATATGCTGAAACCCAAACCCCCCAAGGTGATGGTATTAGGAGGTGAGCCCTTTTGGGAGGTGATTAGGTCATGAGGGAAGAGCCCTCATGAATAAGATTGTTACCCTTATAAGATAGGCCCACGGGAGCTCCTTTGCCCTTCTACCTTGTGGGGACACAAGGAGAAGGCTCCGCCTATGAAGCAGAGAGAGAGCTGTCACCAGACACTGAATCTGCCAGTGCCTTGATCTTGTACAGCCTCAAGAACTGTGAGGAATAAATTCTGTTGTTTATAAGCTACCCAGTTTATAATAGTTCGTTATAGCAACCCTGAAAGACCAAGATAGGGTCCAAGGAAATTTTGGGGGATGATGTATGCGTTCATTCTCTTGACTGTGGTGATGGTTTCATAGATAGACATAGATACAGCCTCAAAATTCATCAAACTGACACTTTAAGTATGTATAGTTTATTGTATGTCAATTATACTTAAATAACAAAACATTTAAAAAATAAAACTATGACTATAGATTGAAGTTTTAAAAATATATTCAATGAACAAAAACGGAAGTTTTGATATTGTGGCTAAACTCCCTTTTTTACTACCAGAATGAAGTAATAAGAAGTAGGTATATTTGCTAAGATATTGCCATGCACTAGTCATAATTTTAAATACTTTACATATGTTAGTTATTTAACATTCACAACATCCCTGTGAGATAGATAGCCCTGTTAGACCATTTCATAATTGGAAAACAGATGGACTGAACCAAGTACTCAGTGCTAAAACTGGCAAAGTCAGGATTTAAATCATTCTTTTTTTGTTGTTGTTGCTTTTTTTTAATTGCATTTTAGGTTTGGGGGTACATGTGAAGAACATGCAAGATTGCTGCATAGGTACACACATGGCAGTGTGATTTGCTGCCTTCCTCCCCTTCACCTATATCTGGCATTTCTTGACAACTACACTCACTACCTCATGTGAGACAAAGCACTCATCTAATTGTTAAACTGTGCTTGCTGTCTTGAATGAGAAATACTAGTCTAGGAGAGGGACCTCCAGAGAGCCAGGGAGGAGGGCTGAATGAAGACCAGAAAGAATCACCCAGAACTGAGTCTGGAGTGATAAATAGCCCAGACCTTGCTCCGCACCTGTCCTGCAACTGCGTTCTGACTGTGTATACCACTTTGCTGTCTGTCGAGTAATTCAGCCTAGACCTGACTCTTTGTCTTATTTGTGCAGGTGACTCTGTTTCTGCTCCAGGCCAACCTTAATTAATGCTCAAGGTTCTTCACCAGTTTTTACAGCAAATTCAACCACACTAAGCATCTCCAAAAACTTTTTTTTTTTTTGGCAATTTTAGTGGAGATCTGGAGAGTGATAGGAAAGTCACATCTCCCAATGCACTGCTCCATCTCCCACCTCCTGCAGCTACCTGTTTCTCTAGGCCTCCCCTCCCTTCTCCAGCCAGACTCACTCTTCACATTTCCTCTGCAGTGCTTGGTCCCAATCTTCCATCTACTTTCCTTCTTCACTGAAAACCAAGGTTGTGTCTTTTACCGTCCTCATTGCTATCAAAGCCATTTCTCCCTTAGGAAATTCTCTTGCCAGCTGCTAAGAAGATACATTTGCTTCTATATGCTGACAGAAGTTCTTGCCGCCTTCCCAAGGCTGGCCTAACAAGTGTGTTGCTGTTGTAACCACATCTAAAAAATGTGTGGTCAATAAAAAAGATATAGACTCAAGCGTCCCATCAATGGGTAACTGGATAAAGAAAATGTGGTATGTATACACAATGGAATACTATTCAGCCATAAAAAAAGAATGAAATAATGTATTTTGCAGTGACATGGATGGAACTGGAGGCCATTGCCAGAAGTGAAACAACCCAGAAACAGAAAGCCAAATACTGCATGTTTTCACTTAGAAGTGGGAGCTAAATAATGTGTACACATGGGCAGAGTGTGGAATGATAGACACTAGAGATTTGGAAGGGTGGGGGCACAGAAGGTGGGGAGATTATGCGAAATTACTTAATGAGTACAAAGTACATTTTTCAGGTAACAAATCCAGTAAAAGCCAAGACTTCACCACTGTGCAATATACGCATGTAGCAAAATTTCACTTGTACCCATTAAATTTATACAAACAAAAAATGCATAAAGAATGGGAGAGGACCTTCCTCTCAAAGAAAATCTCAGCCTTTGGTTATTAAAACAAAGGCCAAAGCTCATGCACACCTCAGAAATCTGGTCTAGAATTTTCAGACTGATGTCAGATATCCACTGGTGGCTAGTGGGCTCATCTGCATCAATTTGTATGGTTTTATTAAGGAGCGAATTAAAAAAAAAAGCTTGCACACTTCTGTTCTCCCTGTTAGCTTTGCACAGTTGCCCTTCTAGGGCTTGCAAAATATAGTTTCAAATGTGAAGGGGGCATTTATAACTCAAGATCGCACGCCTCCAGAGGCAAGAAAAACGATACTAAGATAATGTCTGCCACCAACCAGGATTGTCTCTCTTACCTCCTCTGTGACTGCATTTGAGAGAATAAGGGCTACAAAGGCAGGGAGAGAGAGTGGATGGGGCCTCTCCAACAGTTTGGACAGAATGAGGTGGAGAGCGGAATAAATACTGCTCAAGGAAGTGAAAGGTGCTATGGGGTTTGTAATGCCTCTTTGTTGTTCTGCTAACTCCCGCACTCTTGAGATGACTAAGCAGCTGATTCATTGTGGCACATTCAGAAAAACAGCTAAGCCTTGAGAGAGGCTCATGCAGGAGCAGAGGGTATGCATGTGTAGGTGTGTGCTGGGGGAAGGGGGTGGTGTTTGTCAACATGTCTTTTGATGAGCAGTCACAATGTTTTAGAAAGGCTTGAGTTAGCTGCCAATATGTTTAAAGAAACACAAAAATGGGATTTTTTGAAGAATGAAAAATCAGAATTCATGAATATCAGCTGATCTGACACCCTGTGTTACTTTAATGGCTTCCTAACTGGTCTTCCTGCTTCCATCATTTCCTCTCTTACATGGACGCTTCACCTCTCTGAGAATCACACTGCTTCTATTTCCACCCGGCAGCCAGAGGGATCCTTTTCCAGTGTAAATGAAATTATGTCACTTCCTTGATTAAAATCTTCCCATGATGTCCTATCTCACTCAGAGTAAAAGTCGGAGTCCCAGGAATGCTCTGCAAGACCCTAGCTGCTGGGGCACCCTGTTACCTTTCACCTGTCCTATTCTTCCCCCACCTCTTCCTCTCTCTCCCCTTCTACTTTCCTCTCCTCCTCCTCCTCTTTCTTCTCCTCCTCCTCCTAGTATAGAAAGTACAGCCAGATTATTCTCTGGCTCTATTTTCTGTGTGTTTTTGAGTAAATTACTTAACTGGTCTGTGCCTCACTTCCTCATTGGTCAAATGAGGCTAAAAATCGTATGTTGCTTGTAGTGCTATTAGGAGGACAAAATGAGTTAATATTTTTAAAGCCCTTAAAACAGTGCCTGGCACATAGTAAGAACAATCCCATTGCTCCTCTAATCCAGCCATGTGGGTTTTCTTAATTTTGCTCAAATAAGATAGGTTTCCTTCTGCCCCAGTGCCTTTGCAGATGCTCTTTTCTCTGCCTGGCCATGGCTTCCACAAATACCCATCTCTTTCCAGCCTTGCTTACTTGTATTTGAGGTGAATCAAAAATTGAACCAAAACCCAAGTGGACTAAAAAATAAACAAACAAAGGCCAGCCAGGAAGAAATAAAGAGTATTAACTGAATTCAGGAAATAAATAGAAGAAAAAAAAAATCTCAAAACAAAGACTCATTTATAAGGTGGCTTTAGGAACATTTAACATTTAACATTTAACAAGAAGCATTGAAGAAAACTGGAAAACAACCAAGAGAATTAAAATATATAATAATTTTTTTTTAGAAAATCATGAGGACACCTAAATTAGATATGGATCAGCACTGTCTAGTTTACAATTTACCATATAAAGCCAACTTATTGCTCTAAGTATTTTGGCCCAAGCATCTGGGACCAGCTTGTCACCATCTCTGACTATTGGAAAACCTTTTTGCCAATTGCTTCCCTTCTGCTTCCTTTTCTAGTCCCGTCTGAACTGTCTTGTCTGGCCCTGTTGCCTCCCAGGAAGCCGCAGATCCTGACTCCTTGTGTTTGTTTCTCAGCCAGGATGAGAAACACTCATCACCTTCTTGTTTCCAAACAGCAAATCACACTCCATGCCCGGCTCCCCCAGCGGCACCACTCCCTCTTCACAGGTGCCTTCCCTTGCGAGACCCAGGTCCTCCATTGACACTACACTTCTGAGAATCACACTGCTTCTGTTTCCACTCTGCGTGCCGGTTATTGCTTTCATCCGTTCAATAAAGATTTATTTTAAGTAATTAAGTCCTGATATGTTTTGTTTTTCCACCAGGGAACTTTGTACAATTTTATGTTTTTAAAAATTATTTCCAGAAGATCTGAACAATTATAAATGGAGACTTCAGTATGCGTACTTTAAGTAAGTATCACCTGTTATTCAGAGACAAGGAGAGGATGGGAAAGGTGCCTTCTCCACATTCCCTCTCTGGTCCTGGGAAGTTGAGGCCACATAGAAGGGTCTCCTCTAAGCAGTCTGAAACATTGTTTATAACTCCTGGTTGGCCCTGTCCTTGATCATGCCTTTCCTGGACTCCACAGAACTATGGGGCTATGTAGAAAGGCTCTGTCCAGCCAGTAAGAAAAAAAGAGACATTTTATCTCATGCCTGACACGAACCTGCCTCCTCTTTTATCCTGAAGTGAGGCCTGTCTGGGAAACCTGGGCTCACTAAAAGGACTCAGAAACATATCAGCTGTTGAAGGTGTGAAAATGAATGTCATGTGACTGAAAAGTTTCCAAAATTTTAAAAACTTCAGGAGGGGGAAGAGGAACAAAACTATAGAAACAAACAAGATCTCAAAATAAGAGTGTGGATTTTGGGTGATGTTTGAGCTAGAACTCTAGGAAGAGTAGAGAGGAGAGAGTTATTGGCTTTTCCCTCAGCAACTTTTTTAAAGGCACTTATGAAACTCAGATGTTGATTTTTTTTTTCCTTTTCAGGTAACCTTGTCTAATCTAACTGTTCTCTGCCCCTTTAAATGAGATCATGTTTTGGGGTATAGGAAAGAGTTCTGTGAATTTGTTCCAGAATAGATGATGTCAATTCAACTGAGGTCTATTTGATTACAGAAGATTTCCCTTCCTAAAATGCCAACGATGTCACCATTCTGCCACAGGCCTCTACTCTTCTCGTCTCTCCTTAAACCAGAGCAGTCTCCTTTGACCAGAGTTGGGAGGAGGTGAGCTGACTCCACATTTCCACCCTGACGAGCATTGGAATGACCTGTTCAGGATGTCACTGCTCACTGTCTCTGGCTTTTGGCAGAAAGAAGACGGAGCAAGAAACAATCCCAGAGAAAGGGATAAATTAAGAGTCCAAACAATATTCATGAGTTTTTTTTTAATTAAAATTGATGTTCACACAAATGTTAGTCAGTTCTATAAGTACTGATTCTAGAGAAGTACTAATTAGTACATTTTAACAATTGAAGGCCATGTTAATATTCATTTCTGTAGATGCACAAAATACCACTTGCCCCAGTTTCCCATTGAATCCAAATACTACTGCAGTCTGTGATTCTGGAAGATTGCACCACTTGAGTTCTGACTTTTGAAATTGCCTTTGTTTTAAAATATAAAATGAGCTGATTCTTAAAATTCAGAAGTGAATTTTAAGAATTCACTTTCAGGCTGTTACATACCTTGAGAGTGTCAGGGTTTGGGGGGCAATTCTGTGAGTGTCCCCGTTCCCTTCAGATTTTGCCATCTGCCCCACACACACCATTCCCCACCCCTACTCTCTCCTACTGCCCCTGGCTGAAGCCTGCCTGTTGTTTACACGTTCTATGCTGTGTTATATAGAAGAGTGGTTAACAGCCTCTTAGCTCCATGACCTTGGGCGAATCACTAAATCTCTGTGCTGTATTCGCCCCATCTTTAATATAAGAGATAATTTAGAACTTATAAGGCTATAAGGAATAAAATAAATTAAGATGTATACAGTGCCTAGAACAGTTTAGCAATGTAGTGTGAATGTTAAATATTATTTTCCAATCCTTGTGTTCACACTATTCCTCTGTGAGCCCCTCCAGGATTATTCTCTCTGATAATTTAGTACCTCCCTGTCTGTCAGTTCAGATAAATTTCTTCTTCGTGTGAAATCATTACCTGTACCTTGTACTTAGTACATAGCATAATCCATGTATTATTTATTTTTTCTTATGAACCTTTTTTTCTGCCTCAATTAGACTGATCTCAAGGACAGTAATACTCCTCATACTTTTTTTTTCTGTGTCCTGTTGAGTGCTTTGCGCACAATAGATCTTCAAATAAATTTTTGTTATTGAGACTAGTGAAGACAGCAACAATGTAGAATCTGGAAAGAAAAGCATGGCAAAAAATAAAGTATGTTGGTATGGTGTGTTGGTTCCTGTTCTTACACTGAAGGATCCAGATGATCTATGCAAGCAAGAAGGCAAAAAATTTTCATCTTTTCTGGATTGGTGAGCCTGAAATGAATCATTTCCTTTGTGAATATGATGTGGGTTTTATTTGAAATGTCTCTAAAAACCACACAGAAATTTTCATCTTTCCACAGATTGGTCTGCTAAGGAAAGATACTGGCATCTTGCAGTCAGTGCAGCTCTGATTCCTGTTTAGCACTTATCCCACAATAGTCTGCCGTCCCTCTGCAGAAATCTCTGCAGAGCTTTGGCCTAAGGGTGGCTCAGCACTCTGTCACCACATGTGATTATCTAGAAGGGAGGGACCCGTATGACTAGTGTTCCTGGTGGGATTCTGGTAGTAAGATATATGCACAAACGTAACTGCTAGAGAGTGGAGGGCAGAGAGAGACGTGTATAATGGTAACTTTACACCTCTACTGCATAGCGGGAAGAGCCTGTTCAGTCTGTCTTAGTTTAGAGGATGTGGATTTGTCTTGGGAAAAACTGAATTTAAGAGTTTGCTCTAAGTCTGAGCTTAGCACTTGGAAAACAACTGTCAAATTCATGTCTATTGAATTAAGAAATTAGTGAATGAGTGAGTGGCCTTAGGAGATATGGGTGGTTCTAGGCCCTCAACTCTGAAAGGTGTGAAAAAGACTAGGTTGGTCTGCGTATCTGTCTCTGTGGTTTAAGCCACACCTGGGATGGCTACTGAGTTATGAAATAAAAGGGTGTCAGGAACTATTGCAATTTTTCTACCCAAGGCTCTAAGCCTTATAAAATCCTCTAATCTATTCTTAAAGTCATCTAAGACACAAATGTGGTCATGTTACAGACACTCCTTCAATGACCTTTTTTTTTTTTTTTTTTTTTTGGCTGCGCTTGGAAAAAGTCCAAAGCCCTTGCATAGCATGCAAAGTTCTCTACGTTCTGCCTTCTCCCTTTTCTCTCCATCTCTTATCGCTCTTCTATTTCATATTCAAAATCCCATGTCTTATGCTCTGACTATGGAAAGAATTTACTGTTCTGCAATGTGTCAGATTCTCTTAAGCCTTCCTGCCTTTGCATTCCTCTATCAGGAATGACCACTAGCCTTTTCTGCCTGGCTAATGTCTACTAATTTCCCAAAGATTAGCTCACGAGTTTCCTCCTATGTGGCACTTCCTCTGATTCCCAACCAGGAAGAGTTAGGTGTTCTCTTTCTCTATTCTCCCAGCAATCTTTGCCAATCTCTTTTGTTACACATTTGTCTTTGCCTCCCCAGACTGTGACCTAATTGAGGGCAAATATTCCATTGTACTACAGAGCATAATTTTGGTAGATAACTATTGTTGTCTATAAATATAATTATGAATTATAATACAGCATAATGCTTATATGTGTTTGAGTTGAGCTTGTGTTTGTATCATAGAACCTCCATTTTCTGAACTGCGCCAGTTTTGTAACCTCTCTAAGGCTCAATTTGTTCATCTATAAAATGGAGATAATAATCATATCTACCTCATAGCCTTGTGTGAATATTAAATGAGAGAGTAACTGTGAATGTTTTAGCACATTGCCTTGAACACAGTATGTATTCAATTTTGTAGCAGCAGGCCCAGCTGGAGATAGAATTTGTTTTTGTTTGCTTTACTTCAAAAAGAAAGGAGTGGCCAGGTGCAGTGGCTCACACCTGTAATCCTGGCACTTTGGGAGGCCGAGGTTTGGTGTATCACTTGAAGTCAAGAGTTCAAAACCAGCCTGACCAACATGATGAAACCCCGTGTCTAGTAAAAATACAAAATTCGCCGAGCATGGTGGCACATGCCTATACTATAATCCCAGTTACTTGGGAGGCTGAGGCAGGAGAATCTCTTGAACCTGGGAGGCAGAGGTTGCAGTGAGCCAAAATCATGCCATTGCACTCCAGCCTGAGCAACAAGAGTGAAACTCTCTAAAAACAAACAAACAGAAAGAAAGGAGCTAGAAAACCACTTTGAACTCATTAAGATCAATGTTCCTTAGGTTCTTGAGGTTGAGATAAAGGATATTGTTTGGAATCACTATAGGTGGCTACCATTAGAAGGTAACTGACGCATTGTCTGGGGAACAAAAAGGACGGAAGAACATGTTATGCTTTGAAGTCTAAACTCAGCACTAGAAAGGAGAAGATGAGGATGGGGTCTACATATCTACATTGGCAAACTACTGAGCCAAATCTGTCTCTGTACTATGGATCTGACTTGCAGCTAAAGTGGAGTGAGCCTGTAAAAGGAAGAAACACTGATATACAAGGACTGGAATAAAGAACTGGCCCTGCAACTGAGTGCTGGGCCCACGTCTCTTGGCCAATTTCGCCTTAGCCCTCAATGCCTTACTTCCCACAGTCAGTGGTGCTGGAATGAAATCTACTTCCCAGCCCCAAATACACTTACACTGAGCAGAATAGAGTCCAAGGTCTGGGATTGGTTCCCATTACTGGAAGGTAGAAGGATAGGCTTGTTCATCAATTTTCTGGATTGAACTAGGTCATGTTTGTACACAAGAACATTTTGGAAGGAGTGAGGTAGTGACCTCATTATGATATTGTCATTAATTGTAAAATGAATGGATATCGTAAAGTGCAGTTGATTTCAAATTGCTTAGTAATTTCCAATTGGACTGAATCACCACAGAGTTGCACAAAATATTCTATTGAAGTATGTGAAGAAAACATCAGAACTCCTATTTCTATTTGTTTGTGTGTGTGTGTTTAATATTATTTTTTTTTATTGTACTTTAAGTTCTGGGGTACATGTGCAGATCATGCAGGATTGTTGCATAGGTACACACATGGCAATGTGGTTTGCTGCCTCCATCCCTCTGTCACCTACATCTGGCGTTTCTCCCCATGTTTTCCCTCCCTGGCCCTGTTTTAAAAAATACATAAAACAATAAAAATAGCTCTTTTCTCCTATTTATGTTACAGATTGACATGGGCTCCCTCACTGGATCTGAATATCAGATGGTCATATATCATAGACACATGTGAGATCCCACGGGAAGGATAGAACCTCCCACCGTGGAGGTTTGACAGGCATCTTCTCTGGCTGGCTTGCTCGTAATGTATTGTGATTTATGTGTGCTTGGCTAAGTGTATTTACAGTTACAGTGTTCGGTTTAACCTAATCTCATAAAATGGAAAAGTGGCATAAAAAAGATTTCTACAAAACACAAAAATCCATATCTTGAAGATAATACTAACAATTAAAATTTAAAGAAAGAATAAAAAATATCAAAACTGTCACTTTTCTATATTTTTCTGTATAGAATGTCAGCCACAAAATGAGGTAAAATTATGCCTTAAACAAACCTGATGGTATACCACATACAAGATATTTTTAAAGTAAATTTCGTATCTTCTTTCAAGGTAAAGAGAGTATTTTAAAAATTAGTGAGAAGATAACTGCTTTTCAAAAGAAACCCACACTCTAAAAATGGCTTTATAAAAATAATGCTTCCATTAATAAGTGATTTTGTTGCTGAAAATAATTTAATGTTATTAGATATTACTCTTTCTCTATATACTTTAAAAAAAAAACAAAAAAAAAAACAAAAACCCTTGAAAATAGAATTTCCTGAGCAATTTTAAAAATCTTCCAAAAATATTCAGTGTGGTGTTGATCCATTTGCTTAAAATACATAAAAGTACAATGCCTTGCAATTCACTTGCAAGAATAACTGACATCAGTATAGTATATGTGAAAAAGACTAGGTAGGTCTGTGTATCTGTTTCAGTGGCTCAAGCAACACCTAGAATATCTACTGAGTTATGGAATAAAACAGTGTCGTAAAGTATTATAATACAATTTTTGTGTATATATACATACATATATATATATATATACACATACATATATATATATACACACATACATATATATATACATACATATATATATACATACATACATATATATATATATACACATATATATATATATATATATTTTTTTTTTTGAGACAGAGTCTTGCTCTATCACCCAGGCCAGAGTGCAGTGGCGCAATCTGGGCTCACTGCAACCTCCACCTCCTAGGTTTCAAGGGATTCTCCTGCCTCAGCCACCTGAGTAGCTGGGATTACAGGTGCATGCCACCATGCCCAGCTAATTTTTAAATTTTTAGTAAAGACAGGGTTTCACCATGTTGGCCAGGCTGATCCTGAACTCCTGACCTCAAGTGATCTGCCCGCCTTGGCCTCCCAAAGTGCTGGGATTACAGGCATGAGCCACCACGCCCTGCCTGTATAGATTTTAATTTACTAGTTAATTTCATTAGAAGCCTTTGCAGAGTTTGTGATAATGTTTACTCAAATTCAGGTTTAACAGAAATGACCTTCCACCTCACTGTCCTTTTATTATTAGACTCCTTTCTACAGGCAAAAAAGAGTCCATTTCTCAGCTGCATAATAATTTTGCCTTTACATCTAATAATTTTTCTTTCTCTTCTCCAAACCATGCGTTTTTCTTATTGTTCTCTAATACCAGACAGATAAAAGCCATGTAGGAATAATGACCACAAATGGTCATACTGTTTATTCTCATACAAGAAGTTTTGGCTACAACTGTGTGAATACTTTTCTTTCTGGGACTTCAAGTTGCTAGGGAATTTGCCTTCAGAACTTAAAAATTGGCAAGCATTCTGATAAAACCAAACATAGACCCAGTGACTTCAATTTTAGGATTTCCTGTGGGCTAATCACTTAAATTAAAAATATTGACTAAAATTCCATTTAATCTTAATAAAATCAGAATTATAAAATACTCAAAATTGCTCTCTTAGAATTAAGAAAGAAAAAATTACATTTACATTTATATACTATCTTTTATTTAATAGAGTAACAGGAGCTAGACCATTGGGTAATCCAGAAACTGCTACCATTTCCAAATAAAAGTGTTCCCATCTACCTTGTCTCTGGAGAATCATGCCGACAGGTTGCAGTGATAATGGAAGAAATAAAAGGCATCCAACTAAGAAAAGAAGTCAAACTGTCTATCTTCACTGATGCTATGATTTCATACCTAGAAAACCCTAAAGACTCTGCCAGCTCCTGGAACTGACAAATGACTTCAGTAGAGTTTTAGGACACAAACGTCAATATGCAAAAATCAGTAGCATTTCTATTCAAAAATGACATTCAAACTAAGAGCCAAATCAAGAATTGAAACCCATTCACAATAGCCACAAAAAGAATAAAATACTTAGGAATACATCTAGCCAAGGAGGTGAAAAATCTTTAAAAGGAGAACTCCAAAACACTGCTCAAAGTAATCATAAACGGCACAAACAAATGAAAAAATGTTCCATGTTCATGGATTAGAAGAATCAATACCATTAAAATGGCCATACTGTCAAAGCTATCTACAGATTCAATGCTATTCCTATCAAACTACCAAAAAACTACCAGAACTAGTTTTTTCTAGTTCTGCCACTTTTCACAAAACTAGAAAAAAACTATTCTAAAATTTGTATGGAACCAAAAAAGAGCCTGAATAGCCAAAGAAATCATAAGCAAAAAGAACAAAGCTGAAAGTATCATATTACCTGATTTCAAATACACGTAACCAAACATCATGGTACTGGTACAAAAACAGACACATACACCTATGGTGCAGAATAGATAATTCAGGAATTAAGCTACACACCTACAGCCATCTAATTTTTGACAAAGTCAACAAAAATAAGCAATGGGGAAGAGACTCCCTATTCAATAAATGGCACTGGGATAGCTGGCTAGCCATATGAAGAATGAAGCTGGACCACTACTTTTCACCATACACAAAATTAACTTAAGATTAAGTGAAGACTCAAATGTAACACCTCAAACCCTAAGAATTCTAGAAGAAAACCTAGGAAACATCATTCTGGATATTAACCTTAAGAAAAGAGTAATGACTAAGTCTCCAAAAGCAATTGCAACAAAACCAAACATTGGTAAGTGAGACATAATTAAAGAGCTGCTGCACAGCAAAAGAAACTATCAACAGAATAAACAGACTGGTAGAAAATATTTGCAAACTATGCATCTGACAAAGGTCTAATATCCAGAATCTGTAAGGAACTTAAATAATTCAACAAGCAAATAACAAATAACACTATTAAAAAATAGACAAAAGACACGGATGCTTCTCAAATGAAGACATACAAGCAGCCAACAAACATATGAAAAATTATAACATCACTAACCATCAGAGAAATGCAAATTAAAACCACAATGAGATACCATCTCACATCAATCAGAATGGCTATTATTAAAAAGTCAAAAAACAACAGATGCCGGCGGGGCTGCAGAAAAAAGGGAACATTATATGTTGTTGGAGGGAATGTAAATTAGTTTAATCACTGTGGAAAGCCATTTGGAGATTTCTCAAAGAATTTAAAATAGAACTACCATTTGACCCAGCAATCCCATTACTGAGTAAATAAGTCATTCTACCAAAAAGACACAGGTACTTGTATACTTGTATATTTATTATGGCACTATTCACAATAGCAAAGACATAGACGCAACGTAGGTGCCCATCAACGGTGGGTTGGATAAAGAAAATGTGCAATATATACAGTACGGAACACTACACAGCCATAAAAAAGAACAAAATCTTGTCCTGCAGCAAGATAGATACAGCTGGAGATCATTATCCTAAGTGGATTAACGTGGGAACAGAAAACCAAGCACTGCATGTTCTCACTTATAAATGGGAGCTAAGCATTGAGTATACATAGACATAAAGATGGGAACAATAGACACTGGGGACTACTAGAGTGGAGAGGGAGTGGGGGGGAATCTTGAAAAAACATTAGGTATTATGCTCACTAGCTGAGTGACAGGATCAATGGTAGCCCAAATATATGAGCACCATGCAATATATCCATGTAACAAATTTTCACATGTACTCTCTGAATCTAAAAGTTGGAATAAAAAATACATAAATAAAATGACATATCAGTGATGATAATATTTACTTCATCAGGTTATTCACCTAAAAAGTTCTAGCATTGGGCCAAGTGTAGTGGCTCATGCCTGTAATCTCAGCACTTTGGGAGGCAGAGGTGGGTGGATCATTTGAGGTCAGGAGTTCGAGACCAGCCTGGCCAACATGGTGAAATCCCATCTTTACTAAAAATACAAAAATTAGCCAGGTATGGTGGCAGCTGCCTGTAATCTTAGCTACGCAGAAGGCTAAGGCAGGAGAATCACTTGAACCCAGGAGGCGGAGGTTGCAGTGAGCTGAGATAGCACCATTGCACTCCAGCCTGGGTCACAGAGCAAGTCTTCATCTCAAAAATAAAATAAAATAAATAAAATAAAGTTCTGGCCTGACAAAGAGGTCACTCAGCACATATTCATTTCCTCTCCTCAAAGAGAATCATCAAAATGTAACTATGAATATTCCTCTGGATTACATATCACAAAAAGAGATGAGAATTTAATTATTATTTACTTTTAGATAAAAAGCAGTTCTGGCCAGGTGCGGTGGCTCACGCTTGTAATCCAAGCACTTTGGAAGCCAAGGTGGGCAGATCACCTGAGGTCAGGAGTTCAAGACCAGCCTGACCAACATAGTGAAATCCTGTCTTTAAAAAAAAAAAAAAAGTTCTTTTAGAGGAAAGCAGGGAACTACAGTAGAGGTAGAGAAATCTTTACAAAATTATCCCCTCCCTTCCAAGAATGCATTCCCAATTACCCTTACACGATCATGCTATTGGACTTGGCAATAGTGACTAACACTTTATCCACTATTTTTAACTCTGGTGTCTGTAATTAACAAAGACAAATATTTAAGTCAAGTTAAACAATCCTGAACAATCTTTTTTAAAAATGGAATTAGAAAGCAATTGGGGTAAACAACGACAATAATATCAACAAAAGAAAAACAACTTAAAGGCACCTACCTCATGGGAGGCGGATTGTGTGATGGAAAACTACATGCTATCTACAATTGTATAATATAATCATATAAACCGGAGTTTATAAAGGTTTCAATAAAATAATAACAGTTGAAAGGTATTATCAGGGTTTCAATTCCAGCTACAAACATAAGCACTGTGTGTTCCGGAGACTACATTTCCTTGGCTGTGAAATGAAGATAATACCTTCTGTGAAAGTAAAATCGTAAATATAGTACACTCAACCCACTGCTTGGCTCACATTATTCACTCATTTATTCATTCTACAATGTTTGTCTTTTTAACACCATGCCAGGAAATGGAAATATAACAGTGAAAAAATAGGCACAGTTCTTGTTTTCATGGAGTTTAACAATATAGCAGAAGAGGCAGACATTAATAATGTTATAAATAAGAGTTTGATACATAAGTAAAAGTTAATTCTGATTAAAGGTTGGTTCCCTTCCTCTTTTTCTTATTTATAACTGAAAAATCCTGTTCTTTCTGCTTTCACTTTTGAAAATTAAGTGAAGTAATGAATGCGAATTTACTTTGTAAATTCTGAAGTTCTCTACAAATATTAATTGCTGCATTTGTAACAAAAATATATCAAGCACATGCTATTTGTAAGGCTGTAGGAAAAGTAGAAAGGTGAACTAGACATAGGTTCTGCCTGCTTCTGCTGCAGGAAAGTAGGACAACTGGCACTATGAGCTATTAATTCAACTCCAGGCAGAAAGTACTAATAGGTGCTTTGAGAGAGGAATGGGGAAAAGGGTTTGATATTTGGAGGAGACAGAGATTGGTACAGCTGGAGAGGGCTCAGGGAAGACTGTATGGAGCAGATGCATTTGAATTGGGTCTAGACAATTAGGGGGCATTTGGACTAGAGGAAATCAGAGAACAGAACATGCAATGGTGCAGAAGTGGGAGAACCAGGGGCAACCACAGCAACAAAACAGTATATAATGCATTTAGTTAGATTGAAAGAGGCATTAACAGCAGTAGTCAGCAACGACTCTGGAGAAGTAGTTTGGGATCAGAACATAGAGGAGTTTGAATGCTGAGCTAAAGGGTGTGGCCTGTACTTTTTAAAAAAAATCTGTTATTAGATTTTTTTTCTTTTATTATCTTTAATTTCTGGGGTATATGTGTAGAACATGCAGGTTTGTTACATAGGTATACACGTGCCAAGGTGGTTTGCTGCATCCATCATCCCGTCATCTACATTAGGTATTTCTCCTAATGCTATCCCTCCCCTAATCTCCATCCTCTGCTATCCCTCCCCTATCCCCCCACCCCCAACAGGCTTCTATGTGTGATGTTCCCCTCCCTGTGTCCATGTGCTCTCATTGTTCAACACCCACTTATGAGTGAGAACATGCAGTGTTTGGTTTTCTGCTCTTGCGTCAGTTTGCTGAGAATGATGGTTTCCAGCTTTATTCATGTCCCTGAAAAAGACATGAACTCATCCTTTTTTGTGGCTGCGTAGTATTACTTTTGACAGCTGTGAGCCATTAGAGGAAACTGAGCAAGACAATAAGTTGGCTGGAGCTGTGAATCAGGAATAGTGTGCCTTGAGTCAGGAAGAGTATCTACAGCTGCAAATAGGATGTATTGTTGTGACTATTAATATGATTTTGCTGAAGAATTTGGAAAGAGTGCGTTTAACCTTGTATTTTGGCCCTCTTGAAATCCAGGGTCTAGAAGCTCACAGTCTATGGATCCTGAAGTATTTTTGTATTCAGGAGTACTGAGGCATATTGAAGACAAACTTCCTTCTTGAAATAATATGGAACTCATAAAATGGACCCAAAGATCATATTTCTTTGGAAAAAAATTAAGCACTCTTCTTTTTAGTACATTTACCCTAGCACAGGTCACATTCTCTATTATTTAATATCATAGAAATACGGAAGAGAGACAACAGGAGGTAAAAATGATTGCTCGAAAAACTAAGGCGCCATGATTCAACATCTTAAAAAGCACATACCAAACCCTCTCCCTCCCTCACACCCACTCAGGGCTATGACTTTAGTATTCAGTAATGGCTGATCAAATCATCTATCCCTGCTCCTGGAGCTCCCACGGGCTGTGTGCACAGAACAACCTGACCCTGACCCTCTCCTCTCCCATGAGCCTCTCAGAGCCAAACCAGCTGTGAGAGATGAGTGGTAGCTGGTCAGCCAATCAACAAAAAGCTGCCGACAACACTCTCCATTTGTGACTTTACAGAGATGGTGGATAAAGCCAAGTTGCCGTGCTCAGCTGTGTCCAGAACCTCTCCACTGAAAGAGAATAACAGATGTTCATTTTTTTAAAAATTCCAAACTGAAACATAATTTTACTACACAAATACATGCCAGTGAATATTTGGAGAATAAGAACAGTTTTTGCCAGCATTCACAGGGTGTCTGGATTACAAACACAAAGAGAAGGATCTACATATTTGTAACCTTCATCACATTTCTATGATGATCTCCAGAGAGCATGAGACACTGTTTTGGTATGTCCCACAGAGCAGTTCTCAGTGCTTTGCTGGGTGTGTTTGGAGCCAGGGGCAAAGATGAGAGTAGGCTGCCCATTCCCAAGGCAAGGAACACTAACAAAGTAGGAACAAGACGGGTAGCTGAAGACTTTGTCCTATTACCTCACATAAAACTCATTGTATTAAATAAATACATCTGGCATGAATTTACCACCATAGGAGAAAATGATGCCAAGCCAACCAGATAAGCTTTTAACAAATTCAAAGTCCAGAATTTAAAATGCTCTTCATTCAAATAAGCAACCAGTGCCTTAGGGTTGAGCCCTCAAGGATGAAAAGATTATGTAACTAAGAAAGGCAGCCAGAGGCTAAGCCCTTTCTCCTAATAATGAGCAAGTAACTGAAGATCTCCCAGAGAGAATGGTACCTCAGGGCCTCTTCTTCAAACGCTTCACCTTGCCCTGCCTTGTCCCAAAGATTGTACATTTATAAACACCTGAGTTCATAAATTTTCTAAAAGGCACCTAAAGCTTAAGTTATCTGTTAAGGATCCCTCCTCCCACTTCACCTTCTCCAACAGGGTGCTTTCTGCCTCCCCAAGCATCTCTCCCCATCTCCAAACAGCTCTGATGAAACATTTTCCTTACAGTAAGTTGAAATATTCTCTAATATTTGGGCATGCGAAAGTTACAGCTGAAAGGATGCTAGCAAGCACAGCAGAGAAAAAGGAGAACGAAAAGCAACTGTGTTATTCTTTTTATAGAAGTAAGTTGATTTTGAATAGTTGAGTGAACATTTAACTAGCTGTATTGTAATTGAAAAACAGGAGAGAAATTGGTTCTTTAAATCATCAATTTGTCAAGTTCTGAATATGTATAGAATAGTTTTAAATATTTCCTCAAGTACCTGTGTCACATCAATAAATTGGGTGGATATTATTCACTTGTACATAATAAAATATTGGCTTAAAAAAAAACTAAAAAATAACCTCTGGATTTAAGACATTGTTTTATGCTATATTTCTACCATAATCACTCATACAAAAATCTTGATAATTCAGATATACCTGCTCATCATGAACAGGTGTAAATGTGTCATGTTTTAATGGCCATCTATTTTGAGACACTATTACATTACAAATAAAGCCACAATTTTTAAAAAATAAAATAAGCACCAGGTGCAGAGGCTCATGCCTATAATCCCAGCACTTTGGGAAGCCAAGATGGGTGGAACACCTGAGGTCAGGAGTTCAAGACCAGCCTAGCCAAAATGGTGAAACCCCATGTCTACTAAAAATACAAAAAAAATTAGCAGGGCATGGTGGCCTGTAATCCCAGCTACTTGGAAGGCTGAGGCAGGAGAATTGCTTGAACCTAGGAGGCAGAGGTTGCAATGAGCCAAGATCATGCCACTGCACTGTAGCCTAGGCAACAAGAATGAAACTCCGTCTTAAAAAAAAAAAGTATATATACACATATATACACAGATATACATATATACAATAAGCTATTTTGTTCTTAAAAATAAAATTTAAATCACATCTTCTTTCTGCCTTTCTTTTCCTTAAAAAAAAGCAACTTTTTGTATAGCCAGGTTAATTTAGGCCCCACATGATAAAAACAGATTCTTTCCATCTTATTCCAAGTTTAGACCTAGGCAAACTTTTAAATAACCAAGTTGCTAAAACCCTTGATTAACAGCATCACTGCTCCTCAATTTCCAATCATGCTAGTAAGCTGCTGTTTAACTGGAAACAAAGGCTTTGTGGCTCTGCTCTCCATTCATATATGGAAATGTTCACTATTCAATATGCCCTGTGAGGTGTGTCTAGCATGCTTTGTTATTCCAGTAAATCTTGCTCAGCCCACACTCAAACCACCAAGTGGTTTTCTCCTGATGATCACAGCCCTGAAGCCATGCATTCCTCTTGGACTTCTCCAGGGTGTCTTCTATGTCATACTCCTCTGGTAGTTAGAACTCTAAAACTTCTTTGCAGGAGGAAGTCTCAGGGTAGCAAGCTCCACTCAGATATTACATTGCAGGCATCTCATTATTCCTTTCAGCTGAATTCAACTTCAGATCATCTTTAGGTTTCCACTATTACTGTCAGGATCATGACCTATTTCCCAGCTCAGGGAACTTCTAGGTCCAGGGAGCCTTGAGTTATCTCTCTGAAGTTCTCTGCTCACTTGAGAAGCAACACCTTTTTTTACTCAATTCTCCAGGTTTTATTTTTAATTTCATGCTGTACATTAGTCCAAAAAGCTCCCGAGCTTCTCTGGTGTCCTGGGCTGCTTCTCACAGCCCAAACTGGTTATAACATTCTTTGCTGGTTACACCCAGTGACAATTTTTTTCCGGCTGATCTCTTTTCAGGTCAGGTGACATATAGGGTGACTGCCTGTCCTGGTTTTCCTGTAACCATACCAGTTTATACCGGGTGTTCTCTTATAATTATTACAAGTGTTCTTCTTTCACTCTCAGAATCCTGGTTTGGATAATAATGAAAAGGTTATTCTAGTTGATGTCTTCTTTGCAACCCAGCAATGGAGTCAATTCTATTAATTTTTTTTATTGCTTTCAGTTGCTTTTAAACATTCTTTATGTTTTTAAAAATGTGTGAACCTCCTCATCCTATATGTCAAGGATATTAGTTATCTATTTCTACATAATAAATAAGGCCCAAACTTAAAGAAACAATAGACATGTATTATTTCACGCAGTTTCTGTAAGTCAAGAATTTGGGAGCAGCATAACTGAGTGTGGTTCTGTCTTGGGGTCTCCCATGAGGTTGCAGTTGAGAAGTTCATTAGGGCTGTAGTCACCCAGAGCCTGGAATGGAGTTGGAGAATATGTGCCGAGACGGCCCACTCATGAGGAAGACAAGTCAGTGCAGGCTGCTCCCAGGAATCCTCATTTTCTTTGCATATGGAGCTCTCCAAGGAGCTACTTGAGCATTTTCACAGGATGGCAGTTGGCTTCCCTCAGAGCAAGTCATCCAAGAAGGAAAAAGCAGAAGTTATAATGTCTTTTATGACCTAGACTCAGAAATCACACTGTGTCATTTCACAGTATCTGATTGGTTACCTGGCACATATTTGAAAGGGCCACAGAGTAAAAAATATCTCACTGTATTCATTGACAAGAAAAACTATTCCTTGCAAGAATGAGATAATATCAAAAGTGTGAACATTATAGGGACATCAATTTACAGATATGTATGTATGTATAATATATCTGCACACACAAATATATACATATTTGCTTGTGTGTATAGATTATATGTATATACACATATACATATTTAAAGATGTCTGTGTATATCTGTAAACATATATATTTGATGTAGGTGATGGGGAGGAAAGCAGCAAATCACACTGCCACGAGTGTACCTATGCAACAATTTTGCATGTTCTTCACATGTACCCCAAAACCTAAAATGCAATAAAATAAATAAATGGGGGGAAAAATAAATAAAATAAATAAAAATAAAAAAAAAACACAACAAAACATATATATTTGCCTGTGTGTGTAGACAGACATAAATATAAATATAAATATATTTAAGTAATGCTAAACTTTGGGTGAGTTTAAACAAATAAAACACAAATACCTAGGTATAGTCAGAGATTCTCACATTTACATTTAAGGGTTATCAATGTTTGCTTAAACACTGAGTTTCCTTTTCTGATTAAACTAGAAAACAGTTCTCTGCTTATACTGAAATGCTGCCTTAATAAAAAGCTTATGAGTTTGCATTTATTTGTTAGATCATTCACTCATTCAACAAATTGTAATTGGAGTTTACCATCTGCTAATCAAACTGTGCTAGATCTTGAGGACACAGTCCTTGCCTTCAAATTGCTTAATGCTTAGGGTAAAGGAACAGACTAGAAATGATATATGTTAAAAAGTGAAACCCATGGGTTTTCACAGAAATATAGAGAGGGGCACCGAATTCAGTCTGATTGAGAAGAAGTCAGAAAATTATTCTAAGTATTATGACATGACATTTGAGTAGAGTCTTGAAGGATGAATAAAAATTAACAGGAAGATGCAAGGTGAAGAGGGAGGAGCTTTCCAGATGGAAGGAATATGATAACCATGAATGCCAACATACGAGAGAGGAGAAGGTGTCCTAGGAATGATGAGAGAGCTGGTCTGAAGAGTAGGCATGCAAGAGTGTAGGGAAGCCAAGAAGATACAAGTGGGATAGACCATGGGAGGGCTTGTGACAGCCTCATTGAGAAGCTGAAATGTAACTTGAGGGGAATGAGAAAAATGTCAAGGAATTTGCAGCAGGAATGAAACATTGATATTTTTAGGAAAATTATAGTGATGGCCACTGGAGGATGAATTAAAGAGGATAAGTCTGCTGGCTGGAGGACCAACTGGAAGACTACTGCAGCCACAGAGTTGAAAGCAAACAGGAGACACAAAGTGCACTATGTCCTGGCTTCTGATTTAATGACAAATTGGCACGGCGATATTTAACAGGTAAATTTTCTATTTTTCAATAATTTCTGTTTGTCTTTGGTGTTTAGCACCTTTGTCTGCCCTTGAGTTCCTTCTGATCCTGGAGTGCAGTGGTGTGATCCTAACTCACTGCAGCCTCAAACTCTTAGGCTCAAGCCATCCTTCCACCTCAGCCTCCCTTGTGGCTGGGTCTACAGATGCATGCTATCTACGCTGTTTTGATAGCCTTTTGCCTTAGGCTTGATGTTACGAGTTTATGGCTGCTTTTGCATAGGTATGATTTCTCCCACCATTAGCTGAGTATTAGTATTGTGGTAGGCACATTTCATTCATTAAGAATAACTATTCACAGTCAAATTCAAAGAAACGGAAAGTAGAATAGTGGTTACCGAAGACTAAGGAAAAGGGAAAGGAGAGTGTTATTGTTTACTGGGTACCAAGTTTCAGTTTGGGATAATGGAAAAGTTCTAGAGATGGATAGTGGTGATGGTTGCACAACAGTGTGAATGTAGGCTGGGCACGGTAGCCCAAGCCTGTTATCCCAGCACTTTTGAGAGGCCGAGGCATGTGGATTACCTGAGGTCAGAAGTTCGAGATCAGCCTGGCCAACATGGTAAAACTCCATCTCTACTAAAACCACAAAAAAAAATTTAGCCAGGCATGGTGGCACACACCTGTAATCCCAGCTACTTGGGAGACTGAGGCAGGAGAATCACTTGAACCCAGGAGGCAGAGGTTTCAGTGAGCTCAAATAGCACCACTGCACTCTGGCCTGGGTTACAGAGTGAGACTCTGTCTCAAAAAAAAAAGAAGTTTACTTTTGATGATTTACAGTGCTATGTCTTCTGTTTCCACTCTTATTATTTAGTGCATAGAGCTAAAGAGACTCCCTGGTTCAATAACAGTGTCAAGTTTTTCTCTTCATTTCTTTCCTTCTTAATATGATAATTCATAGTTGGATTGCCTTCTAGGGTTTTCCATCTTTGTTTTTAAATTTATTTGATTAAAATACACTTATAATTTTTGCACCTTTACTATATATCAGAATGATAAGAAGGATGCAACATGCTGTAATACTACTCCATGTTCTTAGAAGCTAAAGATCTGCTTAGAAGAACAAAAACCTATGTGTGAAGTACAAAAAGATCATCAGATGAGTAATGCTCTACAGAATTGATCTCAGAGAATAGAAAGCCGTCTGGGTTGGCGCATCTGGAGAAATCCTGTGGAGGAGGTGATGCAGGACCTGGACACTAAGGAACAAGCTGAATGTGGACACATGTAGCAAGGACCTGTGGAGAAACGGCCAAAGGCGGCACAGGGTCCCAGCTGCAGGCTACTGAAAAACACCTCGTGCTCCTGCCTTTCTCCCATGACACTAGCTGTTCCTCTTCCAGGTTCTTCACTCCTTTTCTTCCTCTACCAGTCCCTAAGTAATTTCTTCTAGCCTTAGGCTTTAAATCAAGGGTGTTCAATGTTTGGGTTCTCTGGGCCACATTGGAGAAAGATGAATTGTCTTGGGCTACATATAAAAAATACACTAACGATAGCTAATGAACTAAAGTAAATAAATAAATAAAAAATAAAATCTCATAATGTTTTAAGAAAGTTTACAAATTGTGTTGGGCTTCATTGAAGGCCATCCTGGGCTGCATGCTGCCATGGGCCACGGGTTGGACAAGCTTGCTTTAAATCGTCCTTCAAATTTATAATTCCAGCCTCAGCCCTCCTGGAAGTCCAGACTCATGTACCTAACTGCCTGCTTGGCATCTGTATCAGAGTGCCCTACAGAAATTTCAAACAAAATGTTTGATTCGCTCTGCCCCAAACTGTTCCTGTTAGCTCTGTCTTCAAAATATATACCAAATTGAGTGAATTTTCTACACTTACCCTACTACTAGCACCCTGGTTCAATAGACTGCCCCTTTCACTTGTCCAGCTACATTATCTTCCTCACCGGTGAACTGTCGTCATTCTTGCCGCCATACTCTATGCTCCAGGCAGCATTCCTAGCATTCCTTTTAAATCACATATCAGGTTTTGCCACATTCTTGCTTAAATTCGGCCAACATTGCTCTTCTGAGACATGCTTCTGAAACAGCCCCTGCGTCAGTGCCTGTGCACTCACAGCTCCCTCTACTCTGAATGTTCTTCCCTCCCCCAGTACTTGAGTGACTTGCTTTCCATTCTCGCTTCAAATCCTTTTCTTTGGATAAGGGTATCTAAAATGGTCTCTTCCCCTTCATCACCTTTTACTCCCTTCCTTTATAAAAAATATCTTTCAAGTATGTATGTAGGCTTAGGCATATCTGTTTTTCTTTCTATTGTCTGTTTCCCACCATTGTAATGTAAGCTGTCTGGGGTCAGGGAATGTTCATTGGTGTATCTCTAGTAACTAGAATAGTGCCTTGCATTGAGTAAATATCTGTGGAATGAATGAGCTGCCATCCTGTTGGTTTGCACTTTGTGATGTAAGGTGATATTCTGAGTGATGTGATCAAAACCTGGCATACAAGGGCAGTACAGTGAATTGACCATTGAAGAATAGGGCAATCCTGGCAGGACAGGTGCAGGGCCAAGAAAATGAGACACAACACTTTCTGCCAGACAGAGTGTCTGGGACTCTTGGGGACTCTAGAGCCAAAAGGACATACCAAGTGAGATGTTCCAGGTGACACACAGTTGCTGCCATGGCAAGCCTCTTTCTGTGGAAAGCCTGCTGAAGGAATTGAAGAGGCAAATTCTCCAACAGAAATGAACTCTGTGCATCCTGGCTGCAGCCGTAGTCAGCACTGAACTTCTACATGCAGAGAAGGTTGGCAGCACTGCTGTGGAGAGTATAATATTTGTTTATCTTTTCCAATGGGCTGTGAATTTCTAGCAGGGAGAGGCTGCTTGGTTATCTATCATTCCGGTGCAAAGTCTGCACTTTTGCCAAGCATTTGAAAGAAAGGTTGAAAGAAAGGAGAAAAAAATTGTATCATCTCTCTATTCTTGGCCATACCTAAGGGCATTGAGAGAGGCAAAATCAGAATGTTCTCCTTCAAAACCAATTGATATTAATCTTTTGTATGCATTAAATAGCCAATGTTAAAGACTTTGAATCCACCCCTTCCAAACCCAAGCATTAATCTCCCAAGCAGCAAATTCGTATGCCCACAAGTTCACGTCTTTTACATAAAATAGCAACCAATAAATATTTGAACTTTAAATCACTCACTCTAGAGATTTAAAATGAATCTTTAGGTCATTCACACAGCTCCTTAATTTCTGCTAGGGCAAGATCTTTAATGTGCTCTAACTAGGAGATGGACATTTTCTTAATTAAGCAACCTTCTATAGGGAAAAAAAGTGCCTACAAGTTTTCTTCAGCAAACCTAAGTAATTAAAAATAAATGCATAAAGAAAGAATATTAACAACTGTTCTCAAGAGCTTTGACCATTATCCCATTAGGTAACTTTTATTTTTAAGCACACATTTCTGCCAATTTTGGATTAAACGTGTGACTTTGTTGACATTTCATGGACAATACTGAGTGTTTCTTTTTGGGGGTTACCCTTTCTCAGAACCTCCCTGTAAGAAAGGAATAATACAGGGTAGCTGGGGGAAATTAGAAAATTCCAGGCAGCAGTTTCACATGTCTAGCAAAAGGAAATAGCTTCAGAAGATATGGGCTAATAACATCCTGAAAAACTTGGGACCAAGAATCCTGAAAAACCAATGGACCAAGTTGGCTAAAACCGACTGGCCCCAAAATGGAGCTGGATTCGACCTAGGTTTTAGCTAGGACCTCATTAAACACTCATGACCACGCTGAATCACACACCTACGAGTGCCATGACGGTTCCGGGAACACCCATACTTGGTATAAAAATTGGTGGCAGAACAGTTCCAAAAAAATCTCCACCTTTTTTTAGGACTCTTCATGAATATTACCCCCTTTGGTTAAAGAAAGCGGTAAAGATAGAAACCCCAAACCCCACTGTGTGACTCTCTTGAGTACACCCATATCTTCTTTTCTTGCGTGTGTACTTTTTCCTTTGCAGGCAATCTCCTACTTTTACTATTTTCCAACTCATCCTTGAACTCATTCTCACAATGGTGTCAAGAGCATAGACACGGGCTGGAGTTGAGGTCTCACCAGCATTTAGGGAGCTCCCCAAGCCCTCGGGTGTCATCCTCATGGCAATCTGGCCTGGAGCATTGTCATCTTCATTTTAGAAGCACCAGCAGTTGGTAAGTCCCACTCTGACCTTAGAGTCTTCTTGTTCTTGGGAGTTACTACTATGTTCTCTCATGTTCCTTGAAACTAACCACAGCCTAACTCCCCTCACCTGTAGCGCATCTGCTACTTACTGCCGGAAAACCTGGTTTACCCTGAGTGACCACAAGTGGAGGAGGGAAGGTTTTGATCAACATTGAATTGTTCTGAGGCACCAGGGTCCTCCCTGCCAGGAGGCTAACAAGGATGGTAGAGTAAAATCCATATTGTGCAGTGGCTAGACAGCTTCCAAGGAGCACTATGACTTTTTCCTGGGAAGAGTCTTTTGTTTTCTCAGGAGACCAGCTGCACCAAGACACTGACCCTGGTTAAAGATAAGGAGGATAAGATCCTGAAACACCAGGGACCAAGAGTCCTGAAAAACCAATTGACCAAGCTGGCTGAGACCTCCTGGCCCCAAGGTGGAGCTGGATTCGACCTAGGTTTCACCTAGGACCTGATTATACACTCATGAACACATTAAACCATATACCCGTGAGTGCCATGACAGTGGGTGTCTGGTTGTATATGGTTGGGAACCGGTTTCTCTTTCCTGTTTTTCTTTAAACTCTGCTTTTGTGATTTTCTCTTCTCACGTTACTTCCTCATACTTCACATAAAAGCTTAGTGAACTCTTTGGACACAGAAAGATAGGCCTCTAGAATGCCAAATGCAGGCCTATGGTTCTTAAGGGGTTCCTTCAAGGTCCTTGTTTACTGGCCATCCTGAATCATGTCTACTCCCAAGTTTTACTTGGTGATAAACATTCACATGAATATTGACAGGCTTTGTGCTTTCAAATTAGGCCCACAATTCATCTTACTTGACCTCAAAAGGCTTCCTGTTTTCAAAGCCCCAGGGGGCCAGATACCTGGGTAACAATAGGGGTCCAGGGATGCCTGGATGCCAAGGTAGCCAGTCATGGGGACAAGGATGCCTGTCTCCCTGGCCTGGCCTTGGAGCTGGCTAGTCATAAGGGCTACACTCCTACACCTGGCGTTTCATAAGTGCCAGGAATGGTCCCCCCATGAAGGAACCAACCTGCTATTTCCGCCGCCTTCTCTCTTTCACGTCATGCCCAAGACAAGTCAGAACCATGAGTAACTCTCTTTTAGAAAATGAATTGCAATGGCCAGAGAACAGGACCCTGAATTTTAACACCGTCTTATAATTAGATCTTTTTTGTGAACATCAGGAGAAATGGACTGAAATACCATATGTATAGGCCTTCATGGCTCTTATCAGAACTCTAGCTTCATGGGAATTGCTGCCTTTGTTACACCCATATTCCTTTAGAGGAACCAAATGAGGAGCCAGATATCCTGGGTGATCCCCTTTAGGGAAATATACCTCCTCAGAGCCTCCACCAGCCTCTTAACCTGGACCCAGTTCCAGCACCCTCAGCTCCTCCATCTCACCCAAATCCACCTTCGACTCCCCAGTCTTCTGCTAGTTCTACCATCTCCAGCCCCCAAACTCCTACTACTCCGCCTCCTTACCATCCTAAATGCCCTTCCCTGCCAAAGGAACAGAGCCCTGCTGGGTTGCCTGCCACGGCACCTCTTATCTTTCTGACTGTTCTAAGCTATGCCCACTTAGGGACGTGGCCAAAGGGGATGCTGGGATCATCTGGGTACATGTACCTTTTTCAGTGTGTGAACTAGCACAATGCAGGCAGAGGCTGGGCTAGTTTTCAGAGGATCTACTAAATTCATGGAGGAGTTTGGGGCTCATTTGAATTAACTTGGGGAGATATTCATATTATCTTGTCCACGTGTTGCACCCCTGAGGAATAGCAGCGTATTTGGGCACAGGCCCAGGCTGATGCTGACAACTTGTCTGCTGGGGACCCTGAACAATACACTGTGAGGGCCACACCTGTGCCTAACAATGACCCTTACTGGAACTATCAACAGGGCCAGGCTGATCTAAGAAAAATCATATGGTGACGTGTTTGGTGGAGGGAATGAAACCATATACCACTAGGCCTGTGAACTATGATAAAATAAGAGAAATAAGAAAAGGATGAAAACGGAGCTTTGTTCCAGGGGTGCCTTTATGAAGGACCTAAGAACATATACTAGCATGGATGCCGTGCTGATGCTGGCCAAATTTTACTAGAGACACACTTTATTAGCCAGTCAGCACATGACATAAGACAAACATTACAGAAATCGGCTTTGGGACCCTACACACCTATTAATGAAATGTTTGATGTAGCTTTTGGGGTATTCATTAACAGGGACAGGGCTGAAAAGGCTGAAATGACCCAGAATGGCAAGCAGTGGGATAGACAACCGGCCCAAACAATAGCAGTCACTGTAAGCAGCACCCTGCCACCTCAGGGTCACCCAGGAAGACGCTTTGCCATGGACCAAAAAGCCCCAACGGCAAACCTGCAGGCAATGGTTGCTGCTTCAAGTGTGGGAAGCCAGGACACTGAAGCAAGGGCTGTCCTATCCAGATAAGCCTACCCAGATCCTGTCCTCACTGCAAGCAGGAAGACCATTAGAAAAGGGATTGCCCTCAGCTCTGAAGGGAGAGGAGGACACCAGATGCCATAATGGCCATAACTGAGGACTGAAGGGGCTTGAGGTCCCCGGCAGCTCCCATAAAAGGCATGGTCATCACAATTGAGGAGACTCTTGACGTGGCAGGTTAGAACATCCTTGAATTCTTTCTTTTGATAGTGTCAAGAGCCTGTACACTGGCTAGGGTCAAGGTCCCACGGGCACCCGGGAGCCCTCCAGCTCACTCTATCACCTGGGCTGCAGCAGCACCCTGCATTCATAGTCACCCTCAGCTTTCCGCTGACCTTGCAACTTATTCCTTTAGTCTGTCCAACATTGTGGATACTGAGAAAGAGAATTCTGTTTTCATTCTGAAGGACATAAACGTAGCCTGAGATGGAATATTTGAGGGAGTTCTGCAGATTGAAAGAAAAAAACATATAGCAGCATCCTCGGTGTGAGTATTGCATGCCTCTGCCACAAAGGGTGTGGTAAAATGGCTCTGCTACTTCTCTTGCTGGGGATACTGATGATCACAGAGCAGGAGAGGTGGTTTCCCACCAAAATCACATCTGAAGAGCCTGTCATTTTCCTCTCCTTTTCTTTTTATTCTTGTTTCCTCTTAAACAAATGCTTTTTTTTGAACTATAGGACAATGTTTGAATTCAGTTCAGTAACATCTCTGAGTGTTACTTTGTGCAAGAGAACCAACGGCACGTGGCAGAAACCCTGGGTTTCTCTAGTGTGCCTGGCACGGCGTGTTCCCCTAAGCCCGGGTCCCAGGTTGCTGAAGTCTTGGATCAGTATGAGCCTGACCAGTTAGCACACTCCTTTCTGGACGCCTTCTTACATTCACTCCAGCTGTCATCGAATAACTACCCCCACCCTAGTTTCTCCAAAGCAGTTCTGGTTTGTACATTCTTTTCCTCCCCACAAATTACTATAAAACCAATGTCAGCTAGTTTCCTGTCAATTAATCCCCAAATTAGCATTTCTAAAGTCTACTTTAAATTTTTCTTCCTTTTACCTTTTTCTTACTCAACATCAATGTCCTTCCATAAATCACCAACCTCACTGCCCTCTAACCCCCTTGCACTAATTGGTTAATTATTTCTTTCTTATGTTGCAGAAAAATAAAAAGATCTAAGTGGGGGACTTAAAAAAATACAGAGCTCTTAAATAACAGGCTTGGAATTGAGAATCATTACAAGCCGTAAATCATTATAGGCTTCCCCGGAAATGAATGAATGAGAATTTATCACTGCTTTTATTAGTTACGTGCCTCCCAGACTTCTTCAAGGGGATTTTCCGAAGTCCCAGGTAAGGGTTTAGGCACTGAGATGAGAACAAGCATGAGAAGCCCCACTTGCCAGTGTTTGTTTATGTATCTGTGTGTGAAAAGAGACTGGAGGAAGGTGTTTGGTGTGGGGCGGGGAGTAACGGAGGTAGTAGAGTATTAGGTCCTGTCTGCTGTATGTGTTTAGTGCGCCATCTGGTGATTGAAGCTCATAGAGGGAAGACAGCCTGAGGTCCTAGGAAGACAGGCACAACTCGGGGTTGGGGTGGCTCCTCAGGGTCAACTCTAGGTTGCTAAAGTGGCTGTATTTCAGCTTTACCAGCACACCGGTGACAAATGTTGTGCACGTCATGCAGAGGTTTGTGTAAGTCATGACTTATACAAGGTAAATAATAAAGGGGTCTAAGGACCTATTGAGAAAAGCAAAAAGTACAGTTACACAATTATTCCAGACAGTAGGGCTCTACAAGTATAAGTACTCTGGTTGAACAAGTAAATGAAACTCTTCTATGAATGTGGGAAGTGCAAAAAGGAATTGAAGGAAGACAAAACTGAAGGTATGGGTAGAAAATGAAAGAGAGAGGCAGGATAGCATCGTGCTTTGTAGACTGTTCTAAACCTGGGTTCAAATTTCAGAGCTACTACTTACCGTTTGCGGACGATAGGCAGTTTATTTAAACTCACCAAGCCTCGGTTTGCCCATCTATAAAATAAGGATCATTCTATTTACTTCCTAAGGATGCTGTGAAGGTTAAATAAAAGAATACATGAAAATAGTAAGCCCAAAGCTTCATATGAAAATGCTCACTAAATGGTAGTTGTTACAAGCAGAGAGAAGAGAAAAGGAAATGAAAAGATGGAAGGGAGAAAGCCCAATAAGAATAGTGTGGAATGCATTAGGAAATTATGAGGAAGGAAGTAACATATAGGACCCTCCAACTTAGCACAAGGATAGGGTGATCAACCCAACAGGTGAATCCTATGAAGCCTGCAATCTATGACTCCAGTGGACTGAGGGTCTCTGCCTGAAGCCCTCTTTTGTTAGTGTCTTCACAAGGTTCTGAGGGAATGGCACAGCAGGGCCGGCCGTCCTTCTTGGTACCCCTTGGACTTCAAGGTGTAGCCTGGCAGCTCTACAGTTAACCTCTATAAAGGACTTTCTCAGTTCCATGCTTGTAGCTTATGTGAAAAAAGCCAAATGTGACCAGGGCAAGATGGGGCTGATCAGGGCGTAACAACTAGGGATGAAGTCTGATCCAGTGAGGGATGCTATTTGCATGACTGAGCTTGCAAGGAGGTTTCTGAGGACCCTGGCTTGCCACTGTTGGTGGCAGTTAATAGTGACTTGGAAAGTCAGCTGCCCAGCACGGCCAGAAGAAATATCTGTGTAACCTGAGGCCCCTTCCTTCTTCACTGAATCCTCATGGGAGACTCAGGAGGTGGAAGCCCAAAGCTGCCTCACTCTCTCTTTAGGAACCTGGTAAGACTATGTCTATGGATTGCCTAAAGCCCTTCAGACATCCAAAGCCTCTGCAGAGGAAAATGTTGCACTACACACACACATGCACTCACGCACGCGTGCACACACACACATACACACACACAGCATCAATGACTCGAGACCTCCAAGGAAGCCCTTAGTCTACCATCTGCAGCCAGAGCTTTGAAGCTAGAGATGATAATGCCCATTCCCTGATGTAATAGTCAACTGCAATCTTCACTTGCAGCCATTGCCTGCATTTCTAATCTTTTACCAGCTTCTTTACATGCCAAGGAGAAACGAGGACCAAGAACACAGTAATATGATCCCCAATTAGCATAAAATAAAAACAAGCTAGTCATGTTTTCCATGGGCTTTTCCAACCTCAAACTAAAAGCACAAAGCAGGGAGAAAGATATAAAAATATACACATGGGACTATAAACACATATATACTGTCTGTGTCTGCACAGCCAAGCACCCTGACCCAAATAAATATCTGTCTCTAAAAAAAGCCTGCAGCCTGATGCAGAAATCTGAGAATTTCCTCCTTCCAAAGTGCAGTGTAAGAACAGACTGGAAGAGAGGGTACCCCGATGACTTGGTTTGGAAGGGGTTAAGTCCCCAGTCATCTTATTCTAAAGTGATTTATGATGATGTCTGGAGTTTCAAAACGTTCCCCCACCCCAAAGAACAGCCCTACTCCCTCCTCACTGAGTCCACTCTGAACGTGCTGAAATGGGAAGGAGGCGGTGTTTTGCTGATCTGTTAAATTCTTAGTGAAGTTTCCTTGATTTCCAGTGGCTGCTGTTGTTTGAGTTTGGTTTGGAGCAAAACTGATGTAGTCCTAACATTTCTGGGACTGAATCCAGGAAGAGAAAGAAGAAAAAGCAGAAGAAAAAGAGGAGGAAAAAGGTAGGGAGAAATAAAGGGAGGAGAGAAGCATAGGAAAAGAGAAAAAAAAGTCCTTTTTCAACATCACATTCCTGTGTTTTCCCTCAGCCTGGAAAACATATTAATCCCAGTGCTTTTACGCCCGGAAACAAAGAGCCTAAGCCAGACTGTGGGGGAAAGGGAGATAAGAAGAGGGAAAGAGTGAGATTCAGAAATCGCCAGGACTGGACTTTAAGGGGCGTCCTGTGTCGGCACAAGGGACTGGCACACACAGACACACGAGACCAAGGAGAAACTGCAGACAAATGGAGATACAAAGACTTAGAAGGACAGCTCCTTTCACCTCATCCTACTTGTCCAGAAGGTAAAAAGACACAGCCAGAAAGAAAAGGAATCGGCTCAGCTCTCAGATCAGGACAAGCTGTGGATCTGTGGCGGTGCTCTGAAAGCTGGAGCTGCAGCACACCCCTTTTGTATTGCTCACCCTCGGAAAAGAGAGAGAGGGCTGGGAGGAAAAGTAGTTCATCTAGGAAACTGTCCTGGGAACCAAACTTCTGATTTCTTTTGCAACTCTCTGCATTCCATCTCTATGAGCCACCATGTAAGTGTGTAATCCTTTCTGTCTTTGGTCTGTTTATTTGTTTCTTTGTTGCTTATTTGAAGAGATGAAATGTGAATGTTGTCATAATTAATATGCTAGTTTGCATTTTCTTTGGAGCATCCGCAGCATTTAGTTGAAACAGCGCAAGCCTGCTGCCTGGGGAACTGAATTGGATTTCTTGTGTAATGTAACTGTCTCTGTTAAACACTGACAAATTATAGGGGCTTGAAAGTAACAGGATCTCATCCCATTTTCCATCTCCTGACCTCCCTCCTTCTTCTCTAACCACCCTTTTCCCCTCCCCTTGGCTGGGATAGAGAAAAAGAAAATGACCAGTTAAATGATTTTCTGTTTCCAGTTAAATGATTTTCTTTCTTTATTTCCCCTTCCCCTTTGTCTTATGACCTCAGTGCATCGCAAAGTGGATTACACAATGACGTGGAGAATGGGACCCCATTTCACCATGCTGTTGGCTATGTGGCTAGTGTGTGGCTCAGAATCCCACCCCCGTGCCATGATTAGAGACAGCCATGGAGGGCGGAAAGTGCCTTTGGTTTCCCGGGACAGCAGTAGGCCAGCTCGGTTTCTGAGGCACACTGGGAGGTCTCATGGAATTGAGAGATCCACTATGGAAGAACCAAACCTTCAGCCTCTCCAGAGAAGGAGGAGTGTTCCAGTGTTGAGACTGGCTCGCCCAACAGAGCTGCCAACCCGCTTGGAAATCAATGGGGCCCCCATGAGACCTGAACAAAGACCAGCAGCCAGGAGCTCTCCTCGTGAGATGATCAGGGATGAGGGGTCTTCAGCTCGGTCAAGAATGTTGCGTTTCCCTTCAGGGTCCAGCTCTCCCAACATCCTTGCCAGCTTTGCAGGGAAGAACAGAGTATGGGTCATCTCAGCCCCTCATGCCTCAGAAGGCTACTACCGCCTCATGATGAGCCTGCTGAAGGATGATGTGTACTGCGAGCTGGCAGAGAGGCACATCCAGCAGATTGTGCTCTTCCACCAGGCAGGTGAGGAAGGAGGCAAGGTGAGGAGGATCACCAGCGAGGGCCAGATCCTGGAGCAGCCCCTGGACCCTAGCCTCATCCCTAAGCTGATGAGCTTTCTGAAGCTGGAGAAGGGCAAGTTTGGCATGGTGCTGCTGAAAAAGACACTACAGGTGGAGGAGCGCTACCCTTACCCCGTCAGGCTGGAAGCCATGTATGAGGTCATTGACCAGGGTCCCATCCGCAGGATCGAGAAGATCAGGCAGAAGGGCTTTGTCCAGAAATGTAAGGCAGCTGGTGTAGAGGGCCAGGTGGTGGAGGAGGGGAATAACGGTGGAGCAGGAAGGCAGAGCCTGGGCAGTGAGAAGAGGAAAGAGGACCCAAGGAGAGCACAGTTCTCACCAACCAAAGAGAGTCGGGTGAAGGTCCTGAGAAAACTGGCCACCACTACAGTGGCTTTGCACTCCCCTCCCTCAACCCCCAGGGCTACCACCCTTCCTCCTGCTCCAGCCACAACAGCAACTCGGTCCACGTCCCGGGTCGTAACAGTTGCTGCAAGACCTGTGACCACCACTGCCTTTCCCACCACACAGAGACCCTGGACCCCCTCACCCTCCCACAGGCCCCCCACAACCATTGAGGTGATCACTGCCAGGGGACCCTCAGTCTCAGAGCATCTTTACCCTCCACCCCGGAAGGATCAGCACAGGGAGAGGCCACAGACCACCAGGAGGCCCAGCAAGGCCACCAGCTTGGAGAGCTTCACAGATGCCCCTCCCACCACCGTCTCAGAGCCCAGCGTAAGGGCTGCTGGCCCAGGCCGTTTCCGAGACAACCGCATGGACAGGCGGGAACATGGCCACCGAGACCCAAATGTGGTGCCAGGTCCTCCCAAGCCAGCAAAGGAAAAACCTCCCAAAAAGAAGGCCCAGGAAAAAATTCTTAGTAATGAGTACGAGGATAAGTACGATCTCAGCCGGCCTACTGCCTCTCAGCTGGAGGAGGAGCTGCAGGTGGGGAACGTTCCCCTTAAAAAAGCAAAGGAGTCTAAAAAGCACGAAAAGCTTGAGAAACCCGAGAAGGAGAAGAAAAAAAAGATGAAGAATGAGAACCCAGACAAGTTACTGAAGAGTGAAAAGCAAATGAAGAAGTCTGAGAAAAAGAGCAAGCAAGAGAAAGAGAAGAGCAAGAAGAAAAAAGGAGGTAAAATAGAACAGGATGGCTATCAGAAACCCACCACCAAACACTTCACACAGAGTCCCAGGAAGTCAGTGGCCGACCTGCTGGGGTCCTTTGAAGGCAAGCGAAGGCTCCTTGTAAGTAGCTTTCTCCTTGGCATTGTTCTATGGGCTGAGGCAGAGCATGTTAATGTCTGTCCTGCTGGTTTTGTAAAAATCATGTTGCCAGATGCCAGACTGTGGCTGAACCTGTACTGTGTTAAGAAGATCAGAAGTCTGGCAAAAGAGGGCAGCAGGCCAATAGATCCTTCTGGTTTAGTGCCCTACAAAGTTCTGCTCATACAACTCATGGCCCTGTGGTACAAAGTCAGTGGTTGGGGAACCCTAGACATGAGCCCAGGGGAGCACCTATAGTCAACTTCTTCCTTCATTTCTACCACTCTTTTCTAAGGGATATTTCTAGACACAGGTCCCTTTTACCAAGTCCAAAGGATGAAAGGAATGATGAAATTCCTAAAAGAGAGTGTGCTGACTTCAGTCACATCTTAGTAAAAGCATTTCTCTCTGTCTGACTTAGGAACTAGGATCATGTCTATCAGACAATAGCAGAGGTCCCCTCTTTGTCTAATTAGGTCTGTATCAACATCGGAGCGCTCAATGAGGAAAGTAAGACAGCCTGGGTCGGTAGTGGGTATGACTGACAATAGGGAAGAGTCCTTGCTGGTGTGACCCTCATGGGTCCTTTTAAAATTAGCTGGCAGAAATCTTCTCCCCTTAAAAGCTACCTCTTGCCTCCCTATCCAACTGCTAGGAAGAGCCAGAGTGGAATGTGGGGAACTGGGTTGATTGCTTCAATTTCCAGTACTCTAGAAATATACCTGAATTTGAAATCTAGACGTCAGTTTCTCCAGGTCACTGTGAAATAAGTATGTGCATGTGCCTGTGCACCTGTGTGTCAAAAAGGAGACAAGCCATCCATCCCTACTTGCCCTTGGTCTGCGGTTCTGAGTGCCACTCGTGTTGAATAAGTCACAGATTTATCTTAGCAACCCTCTCTTTTGACCATCACGTGCCACCACTAAATGAGGGCTTTGGGCAGGAATGAGCCCATCCTACATATAAGGGCAGTTTTTATCGGTGATGTGCAAATGACTCCTTCTCCTCTTCATGTCTTCTCTTTCCCTCTTTTAGTGTCCCTCCAAAATTTCTATCCCTGGCTTCTCAAGGCTAGCTTTTCAATCCAGGCTGTCAAGGAGGAAAAGGATATTGTTACCATTAATTTTAAGTAAAAGATCAGTAAATTGATGTTGGGTAATGTGAGTCAGAATGATTTTCTCAGAATCCTGGGTGAGAGAATCAACTCATGCCATTGAGGGCAGCACCCATCCTCCTGAATGAACCCACCCCCACAAGGTGACTGCACAGCCTACATTCCGCCCACCAAAAGAGACAGACACTCTTTTCTCCAGGCATTTTTTAGAAGATCTTGTAGGTTTTCCACGCTAGCCTAAATTTGGGTTAATGATCTGGGCAGAGTGACTCTGGTGCCCATTTATCGTAAGTGGTTTCAGAAAGTTTAAATGTGCATTTGAAATATTACTCAGAGCAAAGTTCCTTGTGATGTTTATCATGAGTGATGCATATCTCAAATTCTCTTAGCTGTTAACATAGACAGTGGGTTTATGTATTAGAGCAAAACCTAGCTCTGGTTGATTCTAAGGATTTGTGTGTGTGCCTGTGTGTGTTTTGTTATGTATTTTATGTATATTGGTGCAATATCTAACCAAAGCCTTAAAGTGTCTATATAAACTTAGGTTATTAGGTGACAGGCTGTTAGAGTAGTTTAACAGCTGCTGGGATATTCTCAGAGTACATAAATTTAAATGGGAATGTTCCCATTAGAACAAAAAAGAAATCATATTTCAGAGTAAAACTCTACCTGATACTTCAATGTCTGTTAGGGAGCCTGTGGGGGGGGGGCAAACTGCTCTTTTTGGGACATGGGAAAGCGTTAGTGGTTTGCTCCAATGCTGAGTACCTACAACTTTGTCCAGCCCACCAAAGTACGTCACTAAACTCTGTTCATTCAGCCAACAGGGCAGGCAAAGTGTTCCTCATGATCAGGTTTAAAAAAAAATCTTGGGTAAAATGTCAGGATTGTAATTGTGCACCCGTCTGGCAAATATTTCCCATTGCTGCTAGCTTGTGAATCAAAAGAAAGGGGTTTTCATAGTGTATCCCTGATATGAGTCATGCTTTTCATTTCTCCCTGCTTCTCACCACTCCCTTAGTCGGGGATCTGAAAGCCCAGCTGGGCCCTTTCTGCTTTTAACAGTATGCCTGGTTATAAATTTCTAGCAAATGAAACTCAAATGACAGTTTCTACTGATGTCATGTGAGGCAAAACAGAAACCAGCTGGAATTGCTCCTGGCAGTGTTGGTTCTTTGGGCTAGTGAGAGAACCAGGTTTGTTATTAGAAAGAAAACACTAACACAAGGCTTTTCAGGCTTTGATCCTATGTGCGGCCAGCTGATGATCATATCAGAAATGTGTCTTCTGAAGAGCTAATGATGTCTAAAGTAAGAATGGATTAGAAAAGATCAGATGAAATAAACAAGATACAAAAGCAAAAGATAGAGAAAAAAGATTTTTTCACCAGAGAGGAGACCAATGGGTGAAAAACATTGTTGATGCCATTTCTCCTTTTCCACTCAGTTTTCCCATCAAACTTGGCTGATGTTACTCAGGAAGCTCAGTGATTCAACTACTATTCATTAAAGTTTAGCACTCTCAAGCTATTTAAATATGGCTGAGAACAACTACCTCCAATTGGCCTTAACCAGTATACTCTAACTGAAAGAAGGTTTACATTCCAAGAAATTGTGCAGGACTTTCAGCTCCTCTTTTCAGCTTTTCAGTAACCTAGTACCTAACTACCATTTATTGTAAATCCTTAGTGCTTTGTCTTTATTTATACCATTCTTTAGATGTGGACATATCGCATAACTGCTACTTAACAATTACTTAGAGAAACACTGGCAGCAATGGTGTAGGTCACAGTTGGATGGATGGCTTCCTAGAGGCCTTCACAGGAGCTGCAGGTGGAGCAAAGTGTCCTATTTTTAGACTAGTGTTCACTCTTTCAAACCTCCTGCCTCTAAACCTATCAACAAAAAGAGCACGGCCTGCAAGGTACCTTGCCGAGAGTGTGTGGTTTAATTCTCACAACAATCCCTCAAGGAATGATTTATTAACTCCTTTCTACGCATGAGAAAACAGAAGCTGAAGTTACCCAAATTATATAGCTAATATGTGGTGAAGTCAGATTTAGAACTCAGGTTCTGTTTGAGTTGAAAGCTCAAATTCAGGCCAATCTCCCTTTCTGAATTCTTGTGGGTATGAGCTTCCTGTGGAATATGCCATAAAGTAAAGGGGAAACTGAGGAATGATCTTGCTAGTTAATAAATATGAATTTTCAAAATTAATAAATATGAATACAAAGAAATTAAAAAATTTATTTTCAACTTTGAGTCACCCAGATAAGTAGCAAGAGTTTGCTAAGCACAAATGCGGAGTTTCTGCCTTTAACACATGGTGAGTTCTCTGCACTTAGTTCTCTGGCTTTCCAGGCGTTCAGTCAAAAACAATAGATTGGATTCCAGTTAACCTAATCCTTCAACCTGCTTGGTGTCAGTTTGGGGCTGATGATAGTGAGAGTATAGGTAAGCTGTTTATCACCAAAACATTGGACTATGAGGAAGAGCTGACAAGCCATCATTCTGCGCTCTGAGATCTATTCACTTGTCAGTTAACAAGGGACCTCAAATGCTGAATTGCATGAATTCAAGTGCAAGTTTAAGCATTCTTTGGTGACTGAATCTCCTGTAATTCAAGTGGGTTAATGTATTCAACCTTACTTCAGACATCTGTGTACTGGGGCAACAATCTACTTATTTGGTTTAATTTTAGGAAAGGATTTGAGGTTTCCTGTTGCATTAAGGCAGACTACTAGCTTGAAAGTTATTTTTCAGAATCCTGTAAAAAAAAATCTAGTGTTTTGAGCCTAACACAGTATTTTGAATAATCTGAGACTTAAAATATCTTCCCTCTAGCTTTTTTCCATTGCTGTTTGCTCTCTTTACTTATGCAAACAGGCTTCCTTATCCTCTGAGGCTCATTGAGCCAACACACCAGTTGGAACAGAAGCATGAAAAAGAAATACAACAGTTTTAAATTCATGATACATGCCCTGATTTATTGCCATCAAACTGGAAAGAGGCCAAGTGACATAAAATAATGTTTACTGAGGAGTTCTAAGATGCTCTTTTTAGGAGGAGGGGACTGGAAATCGTTTCCATTTTAAATAGTGTCTGAAATACTGCCAAACTAGAAAGTGAATAGGATGGAGATGTCAAAACACAGGGAAAGAGTCCCTGAAATGGGTTCAGATGGTCAGCCTTCTCTATTTTCTCTGTTGCAAACTTGAGGAGCAGATTAAATGCAAGGGAAAGTGTCTTTGCCAACTGGTAAAGTTGTAGCCTGCATCTAGACATTCATAACCACGGGAACCTTTTGTTCCTGAGTCCCTCTCCTCTCCTCTGACTGGGGTGATCTATGTAACCTGAGGAGTGTTGGCCAGCATTTATGCCTCTTCCAACTGCAGGACAGTAATAAGGTCTGCAGAGCTTACATTCTGCCTGGGGAGATGTGACAGTTATATGGTAAATGAAGGAAATATTTAAATTCCAAGTTGTGGGGCAGACAATAAGAACAATCATTAAAAGGAGGAAGTGATCCCTGCATGCTAGAAAAGACTTTAAGGAAGATGATGCATTGAAAGTAAGATTCAGATTTAGGGAAGGAAGGGGGCAGGCTTCCAAGGTAGCGGGGTGACAAGGGCAAAGAGAGAGGAAGGATTGTGGGTGAATTGTTCAGAGGCGACATACCTGCAGGTGCTTGGGGGACACATTTTTTATTTATTAGGAATAAATAAATCTGTAATAAGTGTATTTTATGTACCTACAAAGATATACAGATATATTTACTTTTGCTCAGTTCTCACAACATGATGAGGTTGGCAGGAAAGTTGTTTCATTTTAACAATGACAAAGCTGAGGTTCAGAAGATTAAGTGGTTTATTCAGGCTACAAGCATGCCCGGGGTTGAACTAGGACTGAAATGACAGCGCCTTGACTTTGACTGGAATTATTCTTTCTCTGTGTCTCCCTGTCCAAGATTCCTTTCATTTCCTAATTTAGGCTGGTCTGGCTCTAGGGGGTAAAGAGGTCAGGTAAGGGAGGTAAAAGAGGACATTACCAAAAGAGAGCCCAGGGCCAGAACGTGGAGGGCCGGGAGTTAGAAAGTGAGTCCTGCAAAATGAACATCACCTTACTGGTGGTTAAAGGCATTCTTGGGCAAAAGGTCTGAAATGAAAATAAACATCAGAGGCTCTTATTTATTTAAGTGAGATTCCCACTGGGTATCCATGGCCTCACGCCACTATGTATAGACCTATGTGGGAGAACCTACCACACAGGGGAGGATAAGGTTCTATGTGATTACATACTATCTGAAATTCCTAATATACACAGGGGGAGAAGACTAGAGGAGAGTTGAGGACTCTTAAAATCCTATCATACCATGCTCTGTCCGTGGATTGTAAGGCAAAGTATGAGATGAATGAAATGGAATCTATGCATGAATCTGAAGCTACAGAAACAGGCAATTTTCTGTCATCTGACATCTCAGCAGCTTTGCCTTAGAAACTCCTCTAAATATATTCTAAATATGGGGTTATCCTTAATTTAGAACAGGGAATCCAAAACCATTAACATTAAGCCCCTTTCTGTTACCTTTGTTTTTACCATTTTGTGTTTTTACTTAAACATTCATTTTATTTATTGCAGAATAGTGTGTTTTTGAGCACAGAACAGTCAGAAAAAAATACCTAAAATATACCGACTTAAAATAAAACTTAGGAATCTGGACTCCCATCAAAATCTGAAAAAATATTTTCAGATACCATAAAACTAATTAAAGACAAACCAAGCAACTAAAAATATCATCACCACATCTTTTTATAGCTGCCTTAAATCTTGTTTTAAGGCCAAATGTGAATCAATGAATAAATTTGGAGAAATTTTATTTTTCCCCATGGGAAATTATGTTCCTAAAACAAACATTTCCTACCCAGAATGTCCATATGAACAGGCATAGAAACACATGAAAAATAAACTAGAGCATGTCTATTTAAAATTAATTATGATCTGAAAAACAAAACAAAACAAAAACTTCATCCCAGAAAAACCTTTGTTAATGTTCCATTCAAAGGCAATTGAACACGTTTAATTTCCTTGAGGAAGAGTATTTTGTCATGTGGAGAGAATTCTTAGAAGGGAAAGCCTGCAGGCAGTGATACAGACATTTCTGATGGAGAAAAATAAACAGCAGGATCAAGCTGAGACCAGATTTATTAACCATTTTTGATAAAATATTTGGAAGAGGTACACAGCCTGGTGACTTGCCCTCTGAAAAATGCCAAGCTAATAGTCATAAACTTCAGAAACAGGTTAAAAGGTTAGGTGGATAAATAGAAAATGGGTTGATAAATTTGAATTTAGTCAAATGCAAGAAAATTGACTGATAAATTTGCATTTAGTCAAATGCAAGAAGTTGTTTACAGAGAAATAATTTATGGAGTTTTGCCTCTGAGCTTAGTGGTGATGCAACAAAGGCCAAATAGTGTTCATTGCAGATATCAGCCTGGTGAACTATGTGGGATCAAGGATCTCAACAAAGACCTGGTCATCATCAGAATAAAATTTCACATCGTCTCACCTCTAAGGTGAGCAGCCCTATACCCTCTAGCTTGTGGAGTGTGGAACAACACAGTTCTAGGTTCAGCTCAAGAAGTCCTGGTAAAATTGGAGAAGGCTCAGCGAAGGGTAACTAAAATAATCAAGAGAGTAGAGAAGCTTTTGCATGAGGTTAGATAAAAACAGTGAGACATTCTCAGAGAAAAGATTCAAGAGAACCTCTTAAAAATAGGGTTATCCTCACTGTATCCAAAATAAATTGCATTTTCTCAGATCGCTGATGACTAAAGCATTTCTTTTGATTGCTTTGTCTTTCTTCTTTTTTTCACAGAAGACAGGGGTCACAGAATGAGGATGAAAGACAGAGGGCTAGGTGAAAAATACCAGGTCTGAACTACAGAGACGGCTAAACTTAAAGTAAAAAACATCCTGTTGGAAAACTGCAATATCAAAAGACAAACACCACTAGCTCTGTGCAGGCCTAGTGTGACAATGAATATATTCTATGTGACAAAACATAGGACTAAAAGTCATCATAAAACCTTTCTGTAAAGTTTTCTAAAAGTTCTAAATCTCAGAATGTTTCATAGTGCCCAGGGCCTGACTATGAAACTCTCTTAGCTCTGTGAAATGTGAATAATAGTGGCAACCACTGAATTAACGAATATCTAATCAGCCAATGAGAATAATGAAGATCAAAATTGAGGAAGAAAGATAACATTTATTGAACAATTATTGCATGCCAAGTAATGTTCACAACAGCCTTGCAAAATAAGTACTCCTGTGCAGAGTTCATAAATGAGAAAACCGAGACACATGGAGACTAGTAATGAAGGTAAATAATGGAAGTGGGTAGAAAACTCTAAGCTGTCTTGGAGACAAAAGGAGGCCTTTCCGAATGGCCCTTTTTGGCCTTAATTATGCTAACTGTTCAGCAGAGTATCTGTAGCTTAGATGCAGTCACTACCAGCCCACTCTTCCAAATCATCTCTTTGGGTTTTGCCCCAGTGTGAAACTATCACTATAAATTAGTATTTGTTTGTCTTCACCCACCTCCAGCTGATCACTGCTCCCAAGGCTGAGAACAATATGTATGTGCAACAACGTGATGAATATCTGGAAAGTTTCTGCAAGATGGCCACCAGGAAAGTCTCTGTGATCACCATCTTCGGCCCTGTCAACAACAGCACCATGAAAATCGACCACTTTCAGCTAGGTTCTCTTAAACATTTTCATTATATTATTGTTTTTCTCATATCTAAGGTGGGACAAGCTTTATAGGAGAGGTACATGGGGGACCCAAGGACCCAAAAGAAAATGCGATGTTCAGAGGGCTCTTTGGCTGTGGTAACACAGGTCAGTTTGCCGGCTTATTTAAATAGCCATTCCAGGATGGTTCCGGTTTAAGTTTTCAACATTTCAAAAAGAAAAATATGCAAACACTATAGTCTGAAATGGTGGAAGAAAACGGGGAAAATAATACAGTGTGGGAGAGAATCAGAGGCAGTCAGACATTTTCTTCTGGCTACTGAGTCTTCTTGCCTGTGAGCAGCCCCATCTGATCTTCCTGCAGGCTCTGTGCTGCAGGTGGCTCATCACAGATGGGACTTACCAGACTCTTGGAAGTACTTGATTTTGGCAAGCTTGAGGAAGGAATTAACCAGAGCTGAGAGAAACTCTTAAGATAAATTAAAAGTCACTGAAAATATGGACTGAACTGCACTCAAGTCCTTTCGGAGAGCAGAAAAATTTGGCTGAATTTAGGGTTTTCACAATTTTACATATTAATAGTGCATCTGAGACCCATGAGGCATACAGCCCAGTGTTGGGCAGCTGAGATCTAACTCATTGCAGTTCTCATGGGAACATTGCAAGATTTACTGTGATTAGTTAAGCCTCATAGTCAGAAGCCCAAAATCTGACCCGCCTGGTTCTTTTACAATTATTGCATCTCTAGGGCTTTAATTTTAAAAAGATTTTTTTTCTTATATGCATTTTCTACTGTTTTGTTGTTGTTCATGTTTTATCCAGAAAAAAAAAATCCCTTAGAGTAATTCTTTATATTCCATTGTTTTCATATTCTTTATAGTTTCCATAAAACATATTTCATCTAAAGGCACCTGAAAGATTATAAAAATATATTTAATAATATATAACTAATTATATGTTAACATTTAACTTCAATATATGTAATATATTATCTCACAGATTTTTCTGACATAAGATCATGGTATAATTGAACACAAATTTTAGTTATATTGTCATGATAATGTCAACTTGATTTGAATATCATCTAGCTTTCTAAATCATATTTTTTTTATTGTGGTAAGTATAGCTAATGTGAAATCTTATCTCTTAATATATTTTAAGTGCACAATACAGTATTGATAACTATAGGTACAATGTTATACAGCAGGTATCTAGAGCCGATTCAGGGTAAAGTATCAGTTATGCATTCTCTACTTTAAATAGCCCATCTTCCTCTGAGATAGCATCCTTTCCGATGTCGCATCCTTTCCGATATCCCATCCTTTCCAATATCCCATCATAAATTATTTGGATTGATGATTCATTTTTGGACATTTACCCTGCCCTATATGTATATTTAGGGGGAGAAAAAGCAAAAAAGGAATTTTCTTAACCAAAACAACAACAATAATGATCATACAAACAAAAGACACAAAATAAATTCTGGAGATAGACAGATTTAAATCCAAGGTCACAATTTACTTGTGCGACCTGGGGCAAGCTACTCCTAAGTCTTTGTTTAGAAGACAGTCATATCTGTTTCACAGGATTAAAGAAGATAGTGTACAGAAGTACCGGTCAGGTAATAGGCACTGTTATATAGTCATCCTCTGCATCATCATTTGATCTGGTAGTCATGTGGAGACCAATGATCAAGTCATACTTGTCACTAGATCAAGTCACATTTGTCACTAGAGCACCTATAACCAAAATACTTCTAATTGCTTTGTGCTGATTACGCAATGTCAACACGTGAACCCTCACAACAGCTCATCCACATCAGGCTGCATTACTATTCTTGGTGATAAAACTGAAGCCCAAGAGACTAATACTACAAAGCCACATATTTATTGGTTAACTAGGACTCAATCATTTGTTTCCTGGATTTTTCAAATAATAGCATGAGGGCAGTGAGCTTAATTGCACTCCAGATGTCCAGAAAGGAAGCAAGTATTCAATCCATCACAGAGACTGGTGCTGGCTAGTGATGAAAGCCCTAGCAAACCAGGTGTTCCCAATGTCAAATGTGTTACCTACCAACGCTTTCACAAAGTGTTCTCATTCCTTATTTCAGAGGGGAATGGAAAAATCATTATAGCTTCCACCTCAACTTCTACACGGTCCCATTATAGGCATCTGGTACTGCCTTAGCAAATTTTTAGCAAATAATCCCGCTGTTTTCTAGACATCTGGATTGAATATGAACCGTAGAAGGGCTGAGGGTTTTTTTTTTTTTCTGCCTTATTGGAAATCAGGTATTATGATTTGGGCATTTTCCTCACTGAATGGCAGCCTGGACCTGATTTTGGGGAGGGGGATCTTTTATTTTATTTCTCATCTAATTCCTGGAAGGCCTCTCTCACCCTGTGTCATGTCCCAGGTTACCCTTATGGGAAAGGCTGTAGCACTTTCAGCCAAGAATGGGAGTCAGCCATGGGAAAATAAGAATTGGCATGAGCCATGGGCTTAGTGAACCAAACTCCAGCCTTGACTGATTTTCAGTTGGAAATCTATCACATGGCCTTACTTTTCCTTAAAAATAAATCAAGCCCTGCCTACTATTCCAGACTTTTCTGGCCCTTGAAAGCAGTGGCACGCTTCCAACTACAGTGTGGGCTGTACTCACCAGCTGGTCCATCTTGCTAAACGTCTTTGGACACCACTGATGAACGTACAAACACCAAGAAACTTACCTTAAGTAAGATTTTAGGCTTTCATCTAAGGGAAGTTATTTATGCTTGAGCAAATTCCAATGCCTATCTGGTTTTATCAGCACAGAATATATTGCATGTGGTGTTTAAAATGGCCTAACATATAAAGTCATTCTTTCTTGTTAGTGATATTTAAAATGTCAGTCAAGGACAGGAATGTTGGGTGTGTATGTTAAGTGAATGGATTACAAACAAAGTTTGTCAGATAGGAAGAAGTTGCTGGCTAAAGGCACTTCACCACAGAATGAAAAAAGAAGTCAGGGGAAACATAAAGCCAGCATGTTTCTTTCTTAGCAATATTTAGAGATGAAAAATATTTTAACATTGGCATTTTATCACTAGATTTTAAGAGCTAGAATACACAGGACATTTAATAGGGCAAGGGAAGTTTTTTGATAGCTTCTTTTAAAGAAAGGAGAGTTTGAGGGTAATCAAGAGAGGTGGCAAAGTTCATGGAGGTGGAATATGGCAACAAGGAGAGAGAAAATGTTGATTTCTTACTATCTAAGGACTTCATAAGTGAATTTCTAAAATAAGAATGATAGGCCGGGCACAGTGGCTCACGCCTGTAATCCCAACACTTTGGGAGGCCAAGGTGGGCGGATCATTTGAGGCTAGGGGCTCGAGACCAGCCTGGCCAATGTGATGAAATCCCATCTCTACTAAAAGTACAAAACTTAGCTGGGAGTGGTGGTGCATGCCTGTAATTTCAGCTACTTGAGGGGTTGAGGCAGGAGAATTGCTTGTACCTGGGAGGCGAAGGTTGCAGTGAGCCGAGATCCTGCCAGTGCACTCTAGCCCAGGTGACAGAGTGAGATCCTGTCTCAAAATTAGATAGATAGATAGATAGATATAGGTAAATTTAAATGAGAATGACAGTATACAAATCAGCCTAAAATACCCTTTTTGTCTTTGATCCCACTGAAGAGAATTTTTCCTTCTCGAGAAGCCTTATAGTCATCAGGATCCACAACATTTCAAAGATACTGCTTTGCCTCTGGGGCAGTCCTGAAAAACTGACCCTTTGCCCCTAACTCCTCCTTTCATCAGTAGTGACAGTGCCCGGCAGCTGCCTTCTCTAGACCCTGCAACACTGAGCTAGGGGGAGAGGCTGGATGAGTGCTCAGACTTCCACACACTGGCTGTGTGTCCCCCGCTGCTTATTTAATCTTTACTTATCAATCATTCTGTGCCCTGGAGACTAGAGAGTCTGTCTCCTAACCTGCTTGGTCTTCTCAGTCCACTGACCTTAATGCATCCAACATCAAGCAAGTCAGTGTCAAGACTAATCCCTGACATTCCAAGGGGGGAAAGTGCCTGTTATGTTAAATGTTACACAACAAGTGTTTGAAGAATGTAGTGGAGGGATTTGCTCTTCCAATTGTGGTCATCAGATAAGGTACTGAAAATATCAGAGAATTTTGAAAAGTAGGTTGATTTTATGGAAGGGCCTTGAAAAATGAGTAGCCTTTTTTTTGATAGGGTGATGACTCGATCAAGGCATTTTGTTTTTAATTTTTCAAAGAAACAATTTTTTTTAAGATTTCCAAAGTCAAAACTATATAAAAAGGTGTACACAGACAAGTCTTGTATCCATTCTTGACCCCTTTACGCCGCTATTCTCTGCCCCCACAGGTAATCTCATAATTCCTTATTTATCCATTTAGTGCTTTTTAAGACATATACAAATAAATACCTATACATTTTTTCTTTTTATACAAAATATAGCATATATTTTATGTGTATTGTTCCACACCTTGCTTTTTTCATTTAAAATATTTCTAGATCTTTTTTTATGAGTATATAGCAATCTTCCCCATTTCTTATCAAAAACTTGTGATATTCTATCATAGTTTAAACATTTTGTCTGTGGACACTTGGACTATTTTCAATATTTTGTTCTTATACATATATCACACATATATAGAATGATATCTGAACAAGGTTACTATTAATTGTGAAATTGTGTGTACATCTAAGAAGCAGGACTGTTAGACCAAATAGAAAATGTAGTTTGAGTGGATATTTCCTGATTTCTCTCCATACAAGTTGAATCATTTTGCAAATCCACCAGCAATGTTTAAAAGTGTTTATTTCCCCAAATCTCTCCAATTAATGTATGTGATCAAACTTTTGGATACTTTTGACTAATGTAGCATGCGAAAAATGGTATCAGTATAGGGTAGTGTTGGTTTGTGTTTCTCTTTTTATGCGTATGATTGAACACCTTTTCGTGTTTAGGTGGCATTTTATTTCCTTTTTAGTGTTCTTTGCCCATTTTTCTATTGGGTTTTCATCTTTTTCATTTCAATGAATAGGTATTCTACATAAATTGCAAAAAACTTCAGACGTCCCTTTCTACTCCAAGATAATGACTCATTTGTTTAGGAATGAGTTCCAGGAATCTGTATTTTCAAATGTTGCTCAGGTGATTCTGATTTGCTATTAGGTTTGATCTAGAGCAGAAGGCTCAGTAGAGGATAAGAGGGAAAGAGAGGGCTAGAAATGTAGTTTGGCACCTGAAATTAGATTTCTAATACCAAGATGAATTCAAACTTTATATGTAAACCATGCGTAATGACTAAATATTTCTGAATATATTTTTCAAATATATTTTAAATAAATTTAAGGTTTGATGGAGTCAATCTGTAGGACAGCAAATCACTTGGACAGGACACACTATTAAATGAGACAAGTTGCTCTTTCTAGAGAACAAGTGATCAGGAATGGCCAGGGTCGTCCCACCTATAAATTCAATCAGGTCACTGCTCTCACAGTAGGGTAGTAGATAGGAAAATGACCGACTCATGGAGTAAAAGAAGAGTAAGCAGATCAATTGCAAAGTAATTTAAACTTTTTCTATTTCCAATCAAAAGGAAGTAAGTTGCAAGCTGCAGGTTAAGGTTACCACAACTGAAATTACCTGCCATGGCCTGCTCAGCACTCCTGGGGATGTGCTTGGGGTAAAAGCAATTTAGCTTCTGCTGGCATGTATCTCCAGTTTTGCCTAAAGCACAACCAAGAGATTTTTGGCCCCTACTGACTTCTTGAAAAGAATAGCTATATTTAAAATGCCTTACAAATATGTTTTTTTAAAAAGATCTAATGCATGCAAAACCAAATTTACAAAATAAATATATATGAATATGTTTTCTCAAATTACATTAGACTGTGTTGCGGGTTCACAAGATCAAAGGAAACTGTGAAGGTTTTATGGTGGGTTTTCTACACAGTCCCAGAATCACTCACCTTAGCCATACCTTACTACTGTCTTTTTCATATGATACCCTTCTAAGGGGAGACGTATAATGATTACCAAATCTTTACTGAATGCTGGTTGTATGCTGGGAACTGTGCCAGGCTGAAAGGATATAAAAGATGACCAAAACTCAGTCCCTATTGTAGGATTATTCATATCTAGGGGAAAGATAGTTATGTAAACAATTGGTTGCAATGGAAGGTAATTAGCATTATTACAGAAGAATGCCAAAATGTTGAGTGCACAAGTGAGGTAAAGACAGGCTGCATAGACAATAAGGAGTACTCATGGGGATAGCATTCCAAGGAGAGAGGGCATGTTACTAGAGACTGAAAACAGAGGGCTGGAGTATAATGTATGGAGGAAGAGTTAATAGGTAAGTTAAATAATGCCATAAATGATTTTCTCCTCTGGGACAGTAGCTCTTTGTCCTTAGAGTGCATAACTACCCAGCAAACTTTTTAAATGCAGATTCCCGGGCCTTACCACCAGTGATTCTGAGTCAATTGACCTGGATCCAAGGATTGTAATTTTAACAAGGACTCCTGGTGATTGTGATGAAGGTGGATAATGGATCATACTTTTGAAAGCTGCCAGAAGAGGTTGGGAACTTTTGAAGCAATGCAAGGAGTCCAGGCCTTGGTGGAATTGCCTGAACTTAGGCAAGAGAGGGTTGGAGGAGGAGAATCCATGGATGCCACAAGGAAAGCAGTTACAGATGGAAGCTTTAAGCATAATGCCTAGCATGCAGTTGGTGTTTAATATGTTACAATTGAAGCTGAATTTTCTGCAGTGTCATTGCTGTCTATAATTAATTGTGAAAGGAAAAATACATGAGGAAATTCAGTACTACCTGAATTTGACTAATGTTGGGGTTGGAATTTTTAAAGGATGGCACTCTAGGCACATGTCCCACTTCCAGGGCCAGTCCTTATCGGCACATACAGAGTTCACCTTCCCTGGCTATCCTTCACCTCAGTAATCCCAGCAAATGGGCTTGAATTTATGAAGCATTTTAGCTGGATCAGAAGCATGTAGATAGTTTAGAGACTGTTTCCTAAAGAATTTTTCCTTCTGGCTGAGTGTAGTAACTCATGCCTATAATCCCAGCACTTTGGAAGGCTGAGGTAGGCAAATCACTTGAGGTCAGGAGTATGAGACCAGCCTGGCCAACATGGTGAAACCCTGTCTCTACAGAAAAATACCAAAAAAAAAAAAAAAAATTAGCTGGGCATAGTGGCATATGCCTGTAATCCCAGTTACTCAAGAGGCTGAGGTGGAAGAATCGCTTGAACCACAGAGGCAGAGGTTGCAGTGAGCCAAGATTGTGCCACTGCACTCCAGCCTGGGTGACAGAGCAGGACTCCATCTCAAAAATAATAATAATAATTTTTTTTTAAAAAAGAATGTATCCTTCTAAGCTCTGTAATCCTTACAAGGATTAGTGAGCTTAAATAGAACTTGGATAAATTTAACAAGAACCTGCCAAGTCTGTGTTGCTTTTCCAGACTAAAGAGAACCTCTGGTTTACCAATTCCCGATTTAGACAAAATCAGAGTTCAAGAAAGACCTGTAGCAGGAGCAGGTGCTGAGACAGGATGTGGCTTCACACATACTGGCATAGAGTGGACTCTGTCCTGCTATTGAGTTGCCCCCACCCTAGTCTGATCCAGTGATGATCAGGACTTTGATTATTTTCCTTTGGCAGATTCTCCTACTCAGCAGAAACATGTAAATATTCCTGTAATCTGAGAGTGCAAAATGTTTTATTTTTAATGTTTGGTTGAAATATTTCAGAAAACATTTTGGTTGAAAGAAAACAGGCTATGAAATTGGTTTCTTGCCACGTACTAGTAAAGCAAAGTTTACCTTAAATCTTGGTCCTAGGTCCTCTTTACCCTTGAGTGTGAGGCATTTTGGCATAGCAGACAGAATACTGGGTGGGAATGAGATGATGTCACCTGAGTCCTAACCTCACTCTATCACTAACCTGCAATGTGAACTTGAGCAAGTCATTCCTCACCTCAGGGTCTTGACAGGTTGGATTCTCTGAGAAACAGATTCTGAGACTCTGAGTTTTGCCTGCAGGCAGTTAATGTGGTATATTCTCAGAAACAATACTTATGAGGGGTGAAGGATACAAGACTGGATAGGGAGAATTTGAGCTGCAATAGAGTGGGCCCTTCAGAATTGTCCACTTTGAGACAAAGGGGATAATTTTATATCTATCCCCTCTTCTACTACATCAACCATTGAATGTGAGCTGTCCCCTGGTAGGGGTGTGACTTGGGGAAAGGTGGCTCTCTACTAAGCAGATCAATTGTCAAAGATCTAGCTGCTTATATTCACAGCAACCTTAGTTCTGAAGATAGGATCTGGACAGCACACCATAGTGTCCACTACAGTTTCCTTAGTTTCAACCTTAATAATGTGATGGGGGGATGAAGATAATGTCTATATTCAGTTATTTATTGCCATAACAAGGCGAGGTAGCAAAGACCACAAATGTTAGTGGCACATACAGTAAACATTCATTTAGTGACAAGTTTCTAGGGTTCAGCTGACCTGAGCTGGGCTTCGTTAGGTTTGCTCATGTATCTGCAGTTGGCCATAAGTTGGGTAGGAGGTTCTGCTGTTCTTGGCTGGGCTTGTACACATGTTGGGGGGGGGTCAATGGGCTGTCAGCTGACCTGGGGTAGCCTTGGTTAAAATGAGAATAAGGTAACTTGGCTTGACTGATCCCCCAGCAAGCCGGTGTGGACATATTCTCATGGCAATGGCAGAAGTAAGAACAATCCCTAACCGTATAGGCCCATTTCTAGCCTCTGCTATGTCATTGTGCTAATATCCCATTGGCCAAAGCGAGTGATACAGATGAGCTCAGAATCAATAACTACAGTTTATTCCCATATGAAGAAACTGTAGTTATTGGGCAAAGAGTATAGGTATAGGGAGGGGGGATGAATCGGTTCTATATTAAAAATCTGCTGCAACCTCCAACTTCCTCCCATCTGAGCTATTCAGTGGTTTTTGTTACTTTATCCATTAAGTAGATTCTAATGGTCTAATTCTGGTTCTAAATAGGAGCTTGAACTCTGTCCGAGTTATTAATTTCTGAATCTATTACTCAGCACAGAACCAACTCTGAACATTGGTGATAAATATTACATTGAATGAACAAAAGTAAGAATGAATGTACGTTGGGAATTAAAAATTGTAATTTCCAAGTACAAGGTAAAATCAGGTTTGTAAAGTCTCAGAATCAGAACATTAGTTGTTATGGACGTTTAGAAAAAGTAGTTTTTCAATGATTTTTATTATTATTATTACTATTCACAAAGCTAAATATGTTCCTCATTAAAATTTGAATAACAGGTATGCAGAGTAAACAATAAAAGTTTTCACTTCACCTTTTCCTATGGACTTTTTCCTACGTGTATTTCCATATGAATATATCTTCTTCCTTTTTTATTTCTTTATAACCGAGAATAAAGTCATACTATGCATTTTGTTTTGCAACTTGCTTTTTATACTCAACAATACATATTTTAAAACATGAATCTAATAATTGTAAATTAATTTAAATTTTTCTAATAACAAAATACATTTGAAAAATAGTTTTAATGCATGAGGCCTATCATTTTTTATGTTGCGGACAGTGCTTGTTCTCATATAGGCTCTCAGCTCCTGTTCCTTTGGACCACCTCCATGAAGCACTGCTACAACTTTGGGAAGGAAAACAGATTATTTCCCCTGTCATTTTGATTTGCTTTGGAGAAATAAGGCTGCTTGTTTATACACTTTCAACAGTCCTAATCAAATAAACAAAAGTAACAGTTAAATTATAATTGTCCCCTTTCATTAATGAAGAGCAATTTCTCTGGTACTCAAATTATAACATCTTGTCTGCAAAATTGTGGTTGCTTTTACTGTAGCACAGTACTGTAGTACAGTACTATTCACTGGGTAGTGATGTTGGTAATAGTGACAGGCTCTCATTGCTGTTTTTCCTGTTATCACATATTTGCTAAATTCAATTTTTTCACATTTGTTTTTAATATAGGGGATTATTTTACAGATAAAAGTTTTGGTAGGGTTGAGAGATATACTGTGACTTGAAAGGGAAGAAGTAAATAAAGCTCTTCTGTTCTTGAAAACGTTAAGATGCTTTCCCGACATACAAGTTGCCATGTAAAGCCACTGATATCTTGATTTTCATGCTTCCCATTAACCTAGTGACACCTTCAGGAACCATTCTGAATTATAAGGATTGACTTGGGGGGTTGATAATTGAAAAAAATACAGTGATTTAAATTTTCCATAAACTGTCACATTTTGTTTGAAACTATATTCACTTACAAAATTTGCATTATGAATAGCTTGACTTCTTTTGGAGCCAAAAGGAACCTGTGACTGGGTTTCAACAGAAACTCTATTTTTCTCTATAGATATATCATGCTTACTGGGTCCCAAATGTAATTCTATACTAAAAATGAGGAGACTCAGAATTACGTTTAATAGAAATAGAACTTAACAAAAGTGTTGGGTTAGTCTAGTTCCCTGTGAGTTAGGGTAACGACTCACTCCCTGGGTGAGATGGCAGTCTTCTCCTAGGCATGACTCAGCAGTCTCCACTCTCACTTTGTTCCTGTTTGCTATGAACAGGATGAACATAGATGGAGCCTTGATCATCTATAGAAGAGTAGCTTTCAAACTTTATTCATGTGTTTGTTTCTATATTTATTAATTTACTCTGAAACCTTTTGTTCAAACACAGTGTGAGTTGAATATATAAAACTAATGAAGCCTGGTGTGATTAGCCCCAGAGCCTTCACCCATTCACTTCCCAATGATTTCTGCCTTATTACACCCATATTTATTCACATTTTATTTGCCTTAAGATAACGAGAAACCCATGCGAGTGGTGGATGATGAAGACTTGGTAGACCAGCATCTCATCAGCGAGCTGAGGAAGGAGTACGGAATGACCTACAATGATTTCTTCATGGTGCTAACAGACGTGGATCTGAGAGTCAAGGTACAGTTTCTTATTTTGAATAATGTAGTGCTATTTCTTAGAATAGCAAATCTGAATTGTTTTGTTAATGAGTCCATTCAAGGTATGAGTAAGCATAAATTATTTTATAAATGGGAGGGTTTTGAGATGGGCCAAATTTTCCATGTTGTCCTATGAATTTGCATCCAAAAATGTGGTTTCTGGAAAAGACTGAGTTGGAGTGATCTCCCACAGCCCAGCTACTTGACTCAGACTAAATTCTTTTCTAACACCAATGTTGTACATTCATAAGACACTGATTAAATAGCTATGATGTGCCAGGTCCTGGAGATAAAAGGTTAAGAATGGTCTCTGCCTTCAGGAAACCCATATTTAATATAGGCCTATCTCAGAGGGATTTTTGCCTCCTGATCCACTGTGTACAAGACTTTGAGGTTTTACACCCACTTTCTTTCTATGCTTATGGACAAAGGTTCTGAACCATGAAAAGCTATGCCATATAATAATAAAAATGACAAAAAGTTGCTTTATCAAGTGCTTTCCTTATGCCTGGCACTGTGTTCAGCCCTTTGCAATCCTTATCTCACATGTCTAAGATAAATGCTAGTATTATTTTTGTTTCACAAAGGAAAAAAACAGAGGCCCAGGATGGTTAAGTAACTATCCCAAGGTCATCATCCAGTTAGTGTTGAACTTCATTCCCACACAGGCTGGCTCCAGAACCCACTGTCTTAACAATCTGACATACTGGCACTACATCACTGAAAATACATTTTACTAAAGTTTATCTTAATACCTCTCTAACGCATCTCCTAAACAATTTTTAAAACAACTTATCAAAGCGTCCTTTTAAAATTCCAGGATTCTGAAACCATGTGAAATAGGGAACATAAAAATTGTTCATGAAAATGTCATCCGTATACCATGCTCGTGTGAGAATCTTCCGGGGGAAAAAGGCTGTCGATACTATTACAATAGCTGACCCAACACATAATATTTTTCTTGATCTGGGGAGATGGCATCATTAGTTCATTCTGCACGTGTTGCCCTATCTTTAATGAGAGAGTTGGAGCCAACTCTAAGGTCCTTACCAGCTCTTACATTCTGTGATTTACTGAATTCCCACTGAGGACAGAGCTTCAGGCCATGTCCAGGCTGCTCTCCAGTTTATGCTGATTATACTCAGCCAGGCCCTGAATCTATCTCAGGCTGCTTTTGTAAGTCCAGGCAGCTGTAATTCAGGAACCTGAATTTCACTGTCTTTCAGTTGGATCCCAACTTATTTCCTTTTTTTTTTGGATCCCAACTTATTTCTGAGAATATGTAAGCAAACATGACTTAATATTAAGTGATGCTTACTCAGTGAAACAATCCCTGGGACTACAGAACAGGCCTTGGTGGAAATTTATTCTTATTGCTCAGATTACACACTCGAACATGTCATTCCATTTAGTTTCTTGTGTTAGGAACAGTGTTTCTCACTTCTTCTCCAGTTGTACAGTAAATAGGAACCAGCTTAGTCCCAAAGGTAGAGGGGTGAACCTAGGACTTGTATGGTGAGGAAGGCATGGACCCTTTTCCATAAAAGGAGCATAGTTAAGAATTCCTTGTAAAAGAGGCAGTTGTTTCATGGACTCCAACCCTCAAAACATCAGCAGAGAGCATTATTGCAGTAGAGCATTTATGAAGCACAGAGTCCTCCAGGCTCTGATTTCAAAGATTTCCCCAGAGCTCCCCTGAATTCTCACAGTTCTCTATCCTCTGAATAGAGAAAAGAAATGCACTTGTACATTAAATGCATTCTATTCTTTCTTAAACAGCAATACTATGAGGTGCCAATAACAATGAAGTCTGTGTTTGATCTGATCGATACTTTCCAGTCCCGAATCAAAGATATGGAGAAGCAGAAGAAGGAGGGCATTGTTTGCAAGGAGGACAAAAAGCAGTCCCTGGAGAACTTCCTATCCAGGTACATCACCTTTGGGGTCGCCAAAGAGGAAGGTGCAAATTTGTTCTGAGTGAGCTCATTAAAATGTCAAAGAAACACAGAGCCCACCTGTGTTTACAGAGAGAAACCTTGCAGTACAGAGAGTAATCTTGCAGCAGTCTGGCCACTGGGCTTAGTCTTGTCCTGTTGAAATGGCTCTGGTTGCAAGGCTGGCTGGGTTCAGCTCCAAGCGTCGATGTGGATTTGGTGGCTCTGGATAGGTCTTTTCTCTTTTTTCTGTTCTTTTGTTGGTACAGAGAATAAAATTCTGACCTTCCAAGGAGGTTAATTTACTCAGTCAGTAAATCTGGAGAGCTCTGCATGCAGTATTTTTATTTTACATATTTATTTATTAGGCCCCTTCTGGTTCCAAACAGGATTTGGCACACTGTGCTTGATTTTCCGCTTCCTTCCAGCTCTGCAGGAAGCAACAAAAGCCCCACTAAGACCTCAAAAGGAGAAATCCTCTTGACCCAGTTTCATGATTTTTTTCAACAATGTCATTTATTGAAGGCCTTCTTCTAGCAACCCCAGTGTCCATGGGGGAGAAGCATAGCCAGAGAATAGCGTATAAACAACTCAATCTGTTACAGGACGGGGGTCCCAGTCCAGACCCCAAGAAAGGGTTCTTGGACCTCACACAAGAAAGAATTCAGGGCAAATCCACAGTGCAAAGTGAAATCAAGTTTATTAAGAAAGTAAAGGAATAAAAGAATAGCTACTCCATAGACAGAGCAGCCCCGAGGGCTGCTTGTTGCCCATTTTTGTGGTTATTTTTTGATGATATGCTAAACAAGGGGTAGATTACACATGGCTCTCCTTTATAGACCATATAGGGTGACTTCCTGATGTTGCCATGGCATTTGTAAACTGCCATGGTGCTGGTGAGAGTGTAGCAGTGAGGATGACCAGAAATCACTCTCATCACCATTTTTATTTAGGTGGTTTTTGGCTGGCCCCTTTACTGTGAGCTGTTTTATCTACATGGTCTTTATGACCTGTATTTTGTGCTGACCTCCTGTCTCATCCTGTGACTTAGAATGCCTTAACTGTCTGGGAATGCAACCCAGTAGATTTTGGCCTAATTTTACCCAGCTCCTATTTAAGATGGAGTTGCTTTGGTTTAAACATCTCTGACAAATCCACTTTTCTCCCTACTCCTCTCCTCCCACAATGTAAGATGAACCTTCTGCAGAGACTCTGGTGCCCTAGGAAGTGTAAAGCTGCAGAAATCCATACACAACAAACTCACAGAGGTCTCAGTATAAATGCCATTCCAACTATACTGTGTGGTTAAGGGACTCCAGAAACCGAGCAAGCATGTAACGCATTTAGTGCTTGAGCCTCCAAGCAGAATCTTTACTCATGTTTCTAAAAGCACATTCTCTATATGTGAGTCACAACATTAAGAAAGATATGATTACTAAGTCGATAATCTGAATTTCTATAGATTCGCGAGGCTTCGGTCTTTTAAGATGTAATATCATGATGTATAAAGAGTGTAGAATTTACCATTACTCCAACTTTTAAGTCTGCAACTTACTAGCTATGTTGACCCTATTCTTTTCAATTAACCTGCCTGAAAAATCTCTCACCCATAAAATGAAAATAAAGATACAAGCAGCTCTATCTTCATCTATCTCCATTTAACATTGCCATTACACCTGTCATCACTTTTTGTGTGCTAATCTCTGTGCCAAGCACTTCACCTTCATTCCCTAGTTTTACCCTTGCAAGAATCCCATGATCTAAATACTGTGACTATTGTCATGCTGCAGGAGAGAGAACTGATGCCATTGGAGATTAAGTAACTTTCATCACTGAGCTAGCGTCAGCTCTAGGAGTCAGTATCCTGGGATAATCTGAATCCCTAAATCTACCTTCTTATCTTATGCTCCTTTTGAAAATATAATGTGAATTATTATTAGTTCTGAACCTAAAGGCCTAGCATTTGAAGCAAAGGAAGGTACTCTTAAAACCACAGAATTTTGGACCTGAAAGGAATCTGGGGCTCTTCCTTCACCCAAATTCTCAATGCAGTACAAATATCCAAAATGGAAATAGAAGGCACACACTTTCATAAGGACTTAAAACTCAATTCAGCCTTAGGACCACCCCCCACTGAGAAAGGGCTCTGAGCTTCACTGAACAATGGCTTATCTCGGGGGACACTAAAACACCAACTTCTGATCCAAGATCATCACTCTAGATGACAATAATTGAAAAGATTTATGATGGCTGGGCACAGTTGCTGACACCTGTAATCCCAGCACTTTGGGAGGCCGAGGTGGGCAGATCATGAGGTCAAGAGATGGAGACCATCTTGGCCAACATGGTGAAATCCCGTCTCTATTAAAAATACAAAACTTAGCTGGATGTGGTGGCGCACACCTGTACTCCCAGCTACTTGGGAGGCTGAGGCAGGAGAATCACTTGAACCTGGAAGGTGGAGGTTGTAATGAGCTGAGATTGTGCCACTGCACTCCAGCCTGGCGACAGAGTAAGACTCTGTCTCAAAAAAAAAAAAAAGAAAAGAAAAGAAAAGAAAGAAAGAAACAAATGATTTACACTAAGAGCTTTTTAAAAATTCTTTAGATGCTTTTCTTTTTTCTTTTTAAGCTAGAACTTCTTTAGGAGTTTATTTTTTATTTTAACAGTAGTAAATATATTCCAAGTTATAAATTCAAGACTTCAGTTCCCAAACCTTTGAATTAGGTTTCTAAATTTTATTTTTCTATTTATAAACAAGCAAATTTTTGCCATCACTTTTAAGAAGGCTTTGAATAATGTTTGATCTTGCTTACAAACCCAGTAATTAATCAACTTCATCACATAGGCATTATACATTTAATACATTTTTTCAACTATTTGAAATTAAACAAACAAAATCTTTCTGAGTACTTAAATATCTCTAAGTTTAATAAGTTAATCTGACAAATACAGTGAATCTAATGTTTTCTTAGATGTTCCAAAAACTGCATACATTTAGTAAGATTTCAACTTAGCCACACATCTAAACTGATGACTTAATTACACGTTCTAATTTGGAGTTTCAAGTTGTCATTTTATTAGGCCAAATTCTCTTAAGCTTCACAATAATATAAATTATACATATATGTGTGTGTATATATATAAATATATATACCTATATACAAACATATATATATATATGTATATATATACACACACACATATAATTACTATTACTATAGTACTATGATTTTGAGTCTTTGGAAACTTTTTCTTCTTAATTCTAAATCTTCCAGGGCTAGTGATCTATCCCGGTAAACTCAGGTTGCCCACCCTATAAAGCAGACAGTTATCATCCAGTTCATGGATGTTACTTAAAACCAGAGATTTGAGCCAGTCATGAGTCTGGCAGTCACAGACATCCTCAGAGATTCTTCTCACCATCCCTAGGTAGAGTGTCTTTTTATAACCACTACCTTATGGGTTTCAAATTTGAAAGGGAAAGCTGACGTTAACTCAATTTTTTTCACTCATAAACTCTTGTAATACTCCTGTAAGTTGATTACTTAACTTTTATATTTCTTTGATTCTTAAGAAATGTACAAATATTATACATCTAAAGTCTTTTGAACGAGACAGGGTCCTAAGATATGTAAATGTATTTCCCATCTAATGTAAGGGTTTTATGGGCTCTTATATTATTAATTACCATTATAGGAATATATATCTTTTATGGATATTCAGAGATACATATAATTACAATTTGGATGTCCCATGGCTGTGCCTGACTTGTGGTCACCACTCATAAGATCATTCTGCTAATAATTACAGTTGATTTGAAGGATTAAAGTGGAATAGTGTACTACTTAAAGGCACGAGCAAGACAAAATGAGTTTGATTCTAGGCTACTCCATTTACTAACTGTGTGACCATGAGCTAATTACTTAACCACTCTGGGCTTCAGTTTTCTCATTTGTAAAATGAAAATAATAAGTGTATTTTTGTTTAAGACTATTGTGAAGGGTACATTCAATACTAAAGGTAATGATGGCCCAGGACCTAGTACAAAGCAAGTACTCAATAAAAGCTACTTATTAGTAGTCCCTAGGGTCAGTTATTCTGGTCCTATAGAGAACTTTGCCATAAAGGAAGAGTTAACAGAAAGAGATTTAGTAAATACACCAGAATTGAAACCCAGGCAAAGAGAAATTAAAAAAAAAAAATTACAGTTCTGTGATTAAACCAGTATCCAAATGGGAATTTTCCTTCAAGTGTGCTGAGTGGTTGGTGGGTTTACACAGGCTAGTTTCAGCTGACCAGACCCTGAAGCCAGCCTAGCCTTCAAGCAGCACTCATTTGGTTCAGGGTATAATCACCTTTCCCTGAGACAGAAGCCCCAAAGAGTGGGAAATGCATACTAATTTGGGCACGCCAGTTAAGAGAAGCAAACACATTCATAGCTTGTAAAGTTTTTACTTAGTGGGAAGCTAAAGTGACAGAAAAACAATTTGTCTAAAATAAGGGTCTGGGTCAGTTTCACAACTCTTGTTACATCTTTTGGAAGTTATTTCCCTCAGTGTCATGAGCTGGGACATTGCAACTTAATGGGAAGGTCTGTGGGAAGATGAATCATTACTTAGGGGAAATGATCTTCTCTTAGTTGTGTCTGGGACAGAGAGTCTGAGATCCCATCCCTCTCCAATCAGGACTGCATTCAGTGGTGCACATAGGTAAACAAACCAAAATAGACCTCACCTAAAATAGCTCCTTCCAGGACACCCTACAGCTCAGTGTGAGGCCAGGAAGGCTGGTCTGGTTTGCATGCTGGCTAGGGGGCCAGCGCTGGTCTGGCATGCCTCCTAAGGAAGCAGGAGAAGTACCAGAGACTGTCGTGTTTGTGATCCAACGGCAGTCACTGTTCCCTTTCCTAAGAAACCCTGGACAGTCTCAGAGACTCCTCTCTCCCCCTCTGTGCCAGACACATTCCTCTCCCTGTCCTCAGTAGAGATTTTAGTTTTTCTTTCCCTTTAAAAAACAACAAGCAGAGGAAGTGAATGTAATGTCACAGCAAGCAATATTTGGCGAGCCTTGCAACAGGCGTCCATTCAGAGGTTGTTTCATCAAACTATCATTTTCTCTCATTCACCCAAACCACTATTCCCTCAAGATGCCTTTTTCTTTGTAGTTGAAAACTCTCATGTTCACTCCTGATGCTAGAAGGGGCCTAGGGAGCAAAGCCATGAATAAAATTAACTGGCTCTCGGCTCTTTGAATGTACTAACACCCTGTGGTCACCTGCACTGAAGGCAAAAAGCGAAACTCCAGTGAAGATGGAAGTTGAGACAACTGTATACAGTTGCCTCTTAGATGCATACTCTCGCTCTTTTATACCCTCTTGCAGACACTGATAGCACCAGCCAAAGTATCAATGTCTCTGAGGGTGTTAGATCAGGGAAACCACTGGACCAGGAGTCAGAGACGTGTCTGTATTTTGGTAATGTCTCTTAGATTTACTAGTTGGGCAAGTTATTCACTTCTCTAAGCCGTGTTTTGTTATCTGCATAATGGGGAAAATAACCCGCAGCCTCACTGACCTCTAATGAAGAACCGTATTGCATTGGTGAAAGTGAGCTATAAAATGATACACAAACCTAAGGACTGAATAGGTTATTTTACAGTGCTGTGATGGATAATGTCAATGTCTGTTAATAAAAAGTTCTACATCTAGAAGCCTGCAAATTAAGACATAATCTTCTATATCCATGTCATCATGTGGATAACTCGCATTGATAGGTTTAGAGTTTAATTCTTGTCTGTGAATAACATACTGTTATTTTTGAGTTTAGAAGTCAGGAAAAACTGAGACTTTGGTGAATTGAGCGACATGCTCAACACCACCCAAAAAGACAAAAGCTTTTTCTACTACTCTACTGTGTTGGAACTGTAAAAGCAGAAATCAAGTTTACTATATATTCTAAAATCCTATGGTTCTGGGATTAATACCATTCCACTTCATAGAAGTACTTTGTTAGCATTGGCTCTTATTAATAGTAGGGTACATTTTAGAAATTGCATTTGCCTCTGGAAGAACCTGAGGTGACTGAGGAAGGTACATAGGGTTTTGTTTTTCCAGGAATCCTCTTTGAACCTTTAAATCACTTTCCGATTTTTCTTTTTTCTGTCACTGTAATCTACTTAAAATTCAGTTTTATTTTTGTACTCTATTTCCTATCCATATATTCATTTCTTAACCCCTCCAAGCTCTACCAGGAGCTCTTCTAAGACCAGCTCTCTTCAGTTATCTTCTGAGTTTCTCATTTCTGTTGCTACAGTTTAATGTACAATTTTGGCCCGTCTTCATTGCATCTGAGAGCTTTGCCTCTCCTCAACTGACCTCATTAGTCATGGCGACCACAGACTCATGCTTGACACGTCATGCAAATAGCAAAGCAGAAAGACTGAAGTGACAACAGAAAAAATACAGGAGTGTAGTAATGCAGTTTCATGGCTTTGAGAAGCTATGGGACAATTCTAAGGGTCAGTGTTTTGTTTTGTTTTGTTTTTCTGGCCACAGAAAAAAACTGATAGCCCAAGTCATTCTAGTTTCCTACACTGGTTTCTATTGTTTAAATTAGTATGCAGTAATGGTGTCCTTCTGCCTTTTTTCCAGGTTCCGGTGGAGGAGGCGGTTGCTGGTGATTTCTGCTCCTAACGATGAAGACTGGGCCTATTCACAGCAGCTCTCTGCCCTCAGTGGTCAGGCATGCAATTTTGGTGAGTGGGAAGCCATCTCATTACTGCTTTCCCATACCACTCTCCTCCCAGTCAATTCTAAAACAGAACATAGAACCTGAGATCATGAAAATGATTCCCAGTTCAGACTGTAGGTTTCCAGACATATACTCTATTATATTGAGTATAACGTTGCTTTCAGACTGGAGCTTTAGTTGACTGTGGACTTTTTAAATTTCCTTCAATATTCTCTCCTCTTCAGTTCATCTTCATTCATGTGTTTGAAAATATCTTCTGATTTACTTTTAATGATCTGTATTATTTGTCTTCTGCTTTTTTTTGTTTTGTCTCACTTAGGTATTATCATTCACTTAGGTAATACTTGAATATCTACTTATATACCATCATTGGATACTCCATAGATTAAATATCTTTTTAAAATAGGAATGGCTCTGGGAATTAATATATTAATTGAAGCAGGCTATATTGCCCTTCTTTTAAAAAGGATTTTTATCTTCAAATTCAGAAGATGTAGTGAAAGAATTTTTTTTTTTTATCATTAGGAGAAATACCCAATGTAGATGACGGGGTGATGGATGCAGCAAACCACCATGGCATGTGTATACCTATGTAACAAACTTGTACATTTTGTACATGTACCCCAGAACTTAAAGTATATTTTAAAAAACCTTAAATAAAAGGATTTTTATCTGTAGCTGAGCACTAAGAAAGTAGCAAGATCTCTTAAATACAACCTTATTTTTAAAACAAGCAGGCCAGAGGAAAACATAGGTTTTTTTTTTTTTTTTTTTTTGTAGTGAATCGCTCAGTATTTTGAAAACTAATATATGCTTACCAAACATTTTTATTCTAGTGTCCTAAAAGAGCTAATATCATTTTGGATCTGGATATATAGGCAGTAGTAAAATGAATAGTTAATAGAACTTACTACTAAGTTCACTGATGAATCAAGAGATGACGATTTCAAAAGTAGAAGTCATACGTGAAATCTCATGTGAGATATGCCTCTGCAGAAGGAGAATTTTGAGAGATTCACTGGGCAGGGGCAAGGGCAGGGGGAAGTGGCTAAGGACAACAGATTAAAAAATTCTCCATGGAACACTGATGAATCATCATTATTTTGATGCTCTACTAGGAGGAAGAATCATCTATTAGTTAGAAAATACCCTTGATTTTTTTTAAAAAGGGCAGAAGTATAAGTTTTGAAAAGCATTAACACAGTCAAGGTCCTTCTTATGACCCAGTATGTGTAAATTATAAGTACATTTTAATTTTAAGATATGAAATAACTCAAGGAAGGCCAAAACCAAGCTCATAATGGTAAAAACAATAGAAAATTCATTAATTTTTGTTTATACTCCTATTATCAAAGTTAATAATTTAAGACTTTATATTAACATACAGATTTGATTGTGTCAGTATTCTTAAGCACACTTTAAATTATTTATAGGCACCAACGTTGCCAGTTAAGACAGAAGTTCTTACAGCAGTTAAGAAACTTTACAAGAAAAATATAAATAAAGCCAAGGTTGTTAATTTTCCAAAGATGTTTTTGCAGCAGCTATTTGGTGGTACTTTATTTTTTATTTTATTTTATTTTTTTTTTTTGAGGCGGAGTTTCACTCATGTTACCCAGGCTGGAGTGCAATGGCGCGATCTCAGCTCACCGCAACCTCCGCCTCCTGGGTTCAGGCAATTCTCCTGCCTCAGCCTCCTGAGTAGCTGGGATTACAGGCATGCACCACCATGCCCAGCTGATTTTTTGTATTTTTAGTAGAGACGGGGTTTCACCATGTTGACCAGGATGGTCTCGATCTCTTGACCTCGTGATCCACCCGCCTCGGCCTCCCAAAGTGCTGGGATTACAGGCTTGAGCCACCGTGCCCGGCCTGGTGGTACTTTATTTTTAAATCTCTGCACACAGAGCCTACGTCACATTGGTGAAAGCAGACCGTTTTGTAATATACCTGAAATGTGAACAAGTCAGATTCATATATATTAATTAATGAATAATTAAATTCATGATCTTCCCTTTTGAAAACGTGACTAACTGATATGTAGAACAGAATATTTCACTTCTCTGGTAAAAGAGTAAAGGTGAAAAAAAAATCTTTTGAATAGCATTTTGCCTGGATTTTAGCTTCTCCTTAGAAGAGCTCTCCCATGGCAGTGTTCAATTTTCTCTCCTGGACAATAAACAGCACCAACCACCTTATAATTAGTTCCAAGTTATTGCCCTGACGAGGCTGGGATTTTATTTGAAACTATGAAAGCTTGATATGACGGCTTGACAGTCCCTTTGTCCTCCTATTTTCTTTCTCTGGAATCTCTTCATGAGCACTTCGTCTTCAAAAGAATTCCAAGAAGCTACCAAGGCATGCTGTCCTGAAACTTTAAGCAGAGGATATGAAGGCAAGCTGTGCTTGCCTAAATGTTTTTTCCTTGAATCCTCTAATTTAGTGATTAAAAACCTATCCTTTAAGCCAACAGTTTTGTGTGAGGAAGCGAACAATTTATTTAACCATCCCAATTGATCAAATCTGTATTCTCTCTGAAAGTTATCTATAAAAGCTGTTATAAATTCAGAACACTAGCTTAGATCAGCTCAGATATTTTAATGTTCCAATGGCTTCATTTTTTTTTTTTTTTTTTTTTTTTTTGTAATTTAGTAGAATGAGAATCACAGTTGGTCTTCTTCAAGGTTTTAAAAAGTATATACTTCCTTATGGTAAAAATTTAAAATAGATTATTCTTCTCAATCAGGTTATGATCTATATTCTTTTTAAATTTAAGAGATTTTTAATTGTCAGATATTGGGTCTTTGAAGTAAAAGATGACTTCTAATCCTTTCCTCTAATTCTATGATTTTCTTTTTTCTCTCAGGTCTGCGCCACATAACCATTCTGAAGCTTTTAGGCGTTGGAGAGGAAGTTGGGGGTGTGTTAGAACTGTTCCCAATTAATGGTAATGTGTTGTTTTCTTGAAACAGTATGAACTAGTGTTAAGTTCAGTTAAATTACATTATGTTATATGCCAGCAGGGGTGTAGCTCTAAGTGAACAAAGTTCACTGAATCTTCCTCCCACCTCATGCATTTGTGCATGTGTGCACGTTGTGTGCATGGGATATATAGGGGAAGGGGTGTGGAGTACAAGAAATAATATTATTTTTTAATATAAAACCATTCAAAATAAGAGTAAAGATATCCATTTTTCTTAACTAAAATAATGCTTTTGGGGTCCATATAGTCCCTTATAGTTTACAAAGCATTTTCTTCTATTTTATATAATTTAATTCTCACAATAGTTTTATGAGGCACATAGGTCATAGCTCATTGATTCTCTTTCAACAGATAAGGACATACACTTAAAGGCTCAGAGAAGCTGAAAGAAAATGACTATTAGGCTGGGCATGGTGGCTCATGCCTGTAATCCCAGCACTTTGGGAGGCCAAGGCAGGTGGAACACTTGAGGTCAGGAGTTCAAGGCCAGCCTGGCCAACATGGTGAAACCCCATCTCTATTAAAAATACAAAAATTAGCCAGGTGTGCTGGCGTGGGCCTGTAATCCCAGCTACTACGGAGCCTGAAGCAGGAGAATCACTTGAACCTGGGAGGGAGAGGTTGTGGTGAGCCAAGATCACACCACTGTAGCACTCCATCCTGAGCGACAGAACAAGAACCCATCTCAAAAAAAAAAAAAAAAGAAAAAAGAAAAAGAAAAGAAAATAACTGTGGACTGAGGGTTTCAGAAAGCAAATCCAGTCTTCTCTTGTAAGACCAAGCTTTTTAAATAAAATAACATGTGTAAAATACTTGGCAGAGTGCTGGACACAGCAGACGTGAAAGTATCAGCTCCTTTTCTTTTTCCCCTTTATTCTTTTCACTATCCACAATAGTTTAAATATACATCTAGATCTTGACATAAATGATATGTTTACTTTTAACAATGAAATAAGCTTTTTATTATAAAGGTGTGTCAAAAGGAAAGCTTTGGTTACAGAGAAGTAACTAATTGGAAATAAACTTAGAATTAAAAACTTTATAATCCTTGTTAGTGACAAATTTTAAAGAAAAATTAATCTTGCCAGGATTAAATTAAGGAATTGGTTATATATTTTGTAACATTCCTACAAAAGACACACTATGTGCCCCAAAGTTTGATACTAATCATGTTACAGAACAAGGACATATAATTTCTAATAGAAAAAGCCCCAGCAAACTTCTTTAATTAGATTTTGAACTAGAGAGAACAGGCTCATGGGTCCTCCCTATTCTCACAGTGATTTCTTCTCACTTTAATGTTTTCATGGGCTTTGCCTCTTTAATCCACTAACAACAACTATTCTAATGTTATTCTAGGGAGCTCTGTTGTTGAGCGAGAAGATGTACCAGCCCATCTGGTGAAAGACATTCGTAACTATTTTCAAGTGAGCCCGGAGTACTTCTCCATGCTTCTAGTTGGAAAAGATGGAAATGTCAAATCCTGGTATCCTTCCCCAATGTGGTCCATGGTGATTGTGTACGATTTAATTGATTCGATGCAACTTCGGAGACAGGAAATGGCGATACAGCAGTCACTGGGGATGCGCTGCCCAGAAGATGAGTATGCAGGCTATGGTTACCATAGTTACCACCAAGGATACCAGGATGGTTACCAGGATGACTACCGTCATCATGAGAGTTATCACCATGGATACCCTTACTGAACAGAAATATGTAACCTTAGCCTCAGCCAGTTTCCTCTGCAGCTGCTAAAACCACATGTGGCCAGCGCCATTCTTCCACACTGCATACTACATTCCCTGCCTTTTTTTTCAGTGTTTTTCCAAGATTAAATAAATAGCAAACTTTCACCTATTCATGAGTTATTATTGAAACCTTAAATCATAAAGACATTTAAAAGAAATGTTTTTCTATCTGGAGGGGCTCTAGGGCTAAATGATGGTGCTGCAAATGGATATTATTTTCCTTTTCTTATGTAAAGGAGCTTATTTGGTATATAAAATTCTATAAAATATGTATTTATAGCTCTTTTCCTTACTTTTGTGTTAATTGGTAAGTGAAAACTATTAAAATTAAAGTTCACGCCACAAATGTTTTCAGAAAACATCTGAAAAGATAAAACAAAGAACAAATAACTTTTAACACATTGAAATTAACACTTTTTGAAATGCCAGTCTGAAAATAATTAATAGCTCTGCTTTGTATGAGTTTCTTTTATGAAACTTGATACGACAGGAGTCCAGTGATATTGGCCACAAAAACCAGAGAAAGTACCAAGCCAGCTTTGTTATAGCTACTTTCTGCCCTGTTTCTGTTATCTTTAGTATTTTTTCATATATAAATCAGGGTCCACAAAATCCTCACCAGAATCTGGCACTGCAGCCAGACGTGATACTTCCAGAGTTCCAGTACGCTGCTATGGAATTTCTGGCATGAAAAATCTAGGCCCCTCACACTTTACCCCCTGTACAGCACAGACATACCGTGGAGATATTACAGGATCAGTTCCAAACAACCATAATAGAGTGGCTATCATGATAGTGAGTCACATAAAATTTTCGGTATCTCAATGCATAGGAAAGTTATGTTTACACTCTATTGTAGTCTATTAAGTGTGCCATAGCTTTATGTCTAAAAAACATAGGTATTTTGTTTTAAAAATACTTTATTGTTAAAAATTGCTAATGATCATAATCTTTTGCTTTGATGTTGATGGCTGCTGAATGATCCGGGTGGTGGTTATTGAAGTTTGGGGTGACTGTGGCAATTTCTTAAAATAAGACGGCAATGAATTTTGCTACTTTGATCTACACTTTCTTCATAAAAGATTTCTCTGTAGCAACTGATGCTGTATGACAGCGTTTTACCCACAGTACAACTTCTTTTGATATTGGAGCCAATCCTCTCAAACTCTGTTGCTGCTGTATTAGCAACGTTTATGCAATATTCTAAATCCTTTGTTGTAATTTCAATAATCCACATAGCAACTTACACAAGAGTAGATTCCATCTCAAGAAATCACTTTCTTCATTCATTCATAAGAAGCAAGTCTTCATCTGTTAAACTTTTATAATGAGTGCAGCAATTCAGTTACATCACCAGCCTCCACCTCTAATTCTAGTTCTCTTGCTATTTCCACCCTATCTGTAGCAGAGCTTCCTCCAATGATGTCTTGAACCCCTTAAAATCATCCATGAGGGATGGAATTAGCTTCCAAATTTATTAATCATCATATTTTGACCTTCTCCCATGAATCACATATTCTTAATGGCATCTAGAATGGTGAATCCTTTCCAGAAGGCTTTTGATTTACTTTGCCCAGATCCATCAGCGGAATCACAGTCTATGACAGCTGTGGCCTTATGATATGTGTTTCTTAAATAACACAACTTAAAAGTGTAAATGACTCCTTGATTCATGTGCTGCAGAATAGATGTTGTGTTAGCAGGCATGAAAATATTAATATATGTATATTAACATTAATATATTCTATAATATAAATTATAATTATATAACAATTATATATAATCATATATTTTAAATATTTATATAATATACAATAAATCAATATATAATATATAGTTTTATATATATATTATATATCATATATAATATTTATATTATAAATATTATATGTATTATATTATATTATATATAAGCAT